>NC_044392.1:105669750-105976872 GCF_006542625.1 Nomascus leucogenys | reverse complement strand
TTGCAAAGCGAAAGCCTGGCTGAGGGCTAGTGATTGCTATCTGTGTGCTAACGCCAAATAACTTCACACTTCACAGCAACTAGCCAGAAGAGTGGTCTGAAATTAGTTGTTGTTGTTAACTGAAAGTTAACCAAATATCTTTCAGCTTTAACTTTTCTGTTTTTTGTTTGTGAGACAGTGTCTGGTTCTGTCACTCAGGCTGGAGTATAGTGGTGCGATCAGGTCACAGCTCCCTGCAGCCCCTACCTCCTGGGCTCACACAGTCCTCTTGAGTTTCCCTAGTAGCTGAGACTACAGGGGCACTTCACCATACCCAGCTCGTTTTTGTATTTTTTTTAAAGAGATAGTGTCTTGCTGCGTTTTCCAGGCTGGTCTTAATCTCCTGGCCTCAAGCCATTCTTCTGCCTTGGCCTCCCGAAGCATAAGGATTTAAGGCATGAACGACTGTGCCTGGCCAGCTTTAACTTTTGACATTGAAAATCTTCCTAAAATAAATTAGTTTACTTACACACGAAGAGTAGTATACATATTTTCATATATCTTTGTTAACCAGGAATTCTACCAGGCCTTACTTATTGCAATGGCTTACATTCTTACTGTTCGACAGATTTAAGAAGGTTCGGAAGATGACAAGAACGCACTACAGTTTCCAATAAATACAGTCACAATAGGATATTACTTTGTGGCAATATCTGACAGGCAGAGAGTGGCTGACAAATCTTTACAGAATGAATGATGGTGGGAAAGTGGGCCATACAGAACTACAAAAAAGAAAATGATGAGGACAGTCAGTGAGATAAAGGCTATACTTGTGCTTTTGCTACAGTGCTGTTGACTAAAGCAGCGGGAGCTCCAAGCTGAGGCACACAGTCCTTGTCCAATAAAAGGAAGCAAAAGCTCTTCAAGAGCAGTCCTTTCCTTACAAGGGTGGAAATGAATAAAACGGGCGACATGGCCTTCGGTCTGCAGAAGATGCAGAAAGACTTCAATGGTAAGACCGAGGGCCCGCTATTACGTCCTGATTCAAAAGGCATCCCCCCAGGAAGCTCAGGAAATGGCATCCAGGCTAATGCTCTTTGGTGAGAATCCTGACATAGGAAGGGATGAAGACATATGCCTTAGAGTCTTTTTCAGACAAAAGCAATGATTTCTAACACATTTTTGGTTAGCTTTCGATGAAAAGGTATTTCTAACATCTAATTGTGTTTGAATGGAACTATATTAAAAACACTTTTCATTAGCCTTAGAAAACTAAAAAAAGAATTAAGAGTAAAATTTAGCAGTATTTTTTACTGGTGATATAACTATGATTCCCTCTAAAAATTCCGGTTTTATTAGAGTAGTCTAGGTAACTGAGATTTTGCTATATGTTGAAAATAAACATTTTGCCCATGAGGCTTAGCTCTCTAATGCTATTACTCTTTTTGCCGACACCTTTGCATCAAACATAGATAGAATCACAGCAGACATATTCGGGTTATGTCTGCTACAGAGTCAGGCGGCACAATCGGGCAGGATGCAGCCAAGAGCACTGCCCTGAGCCTGGATCAGAAAAACAAGAGCCGGAAGGGTTTGTTTCCACTCTGCCAGACCCTTGGTGTAGATGAGCGCACTTCCCCAGGCCTCGGACTCAGAGGAAGAAAATGAAAAGTGCTCTTCAGGTGAGGCTGTGAGCCTCGGTCCAAGACCTGCACATTCACAGATGTGTGAGGCGAGTGTGCTATAAAGTATCCCACGCTGGTTTTGGGGCTTTGACTCCGCAGAATAGTTTAGTCTTAAACTCTAGCTACCAAAATATAGATTAGCAAAGAAATTTTTCTGTCATTGAAAACCAAAGAAGATATACAGATTCTAAGGACTTGCTCATCTTTTCCTGTATCATCAAGAGATCAACAGCTTATTAAAAAACAAAAACAAAACACTCAACTGTGTTCAACACAGTCCACTCAAAGCCACAACTCAACAAGAAGACAATTCTGAAGAAAACCAGCATATCCAGTACAACCCACCTGTTCTTATACCTACCACCTGCTTCCTGGGCAAAGCCACCTTTGCTGCCTCTATTGTAATATTGGTTTGCACCCCCACCTCCACCAGGCATCCTTACAGATCCTTCCATTTTACATACACTCTGAACTACATAGACAATCTGCTGCCCATCATTTAGGGAAATATACGCGCATATAATCATTGTACTAGCCAAAAAACCCAGAGCCAAGAAAAAAAACCTGTCATCCACTATACCAAGGCAGGGAGATTTAAAGTCAGCTCAGGGCATTCAATAACGTTCTATCTGTCAAATCAGCCACTTCTGTGCCTATCCCTTTTCCTCAGATCTCCTGTTGGCCATTTATTTATGTGTCTGCATCAACAAGTTGATCGTAAGGTCCCCTGACTGCGCAGGCCATAGTTTATTCCTTTTTTTTTTTTTTTTTTGAGATGGAATCTCGCTCTGTTGCTCAGGCTGGAGTGCAGTGGCACTATCTCGACTCACTGTAACCTCTGCCTCCCGGGTTCAAGCAATTCTCCTGCCTCAGCCTCCTGAGTAGCTGGGATTACACGCGTGTGCTACCACCACGCCTGGCTAATTTTTGTGTTTTTAGTAGAGACAAGGTTTCACCATGTTTGTCAGGCTGATCTCCAACTCCTGACCTCGTGATCTGCCCCACCTTGGCCTCTCAAAGTGCTGGGATTACAGGTGTGAGGCACCATGCCCAGCCCATACTTTATTCCTATACGTATTTGTTTTCCTTCCCACAAGAATTATCTCTTTACTTGAAGCGCCCTAGATTTTTAATAAATGAAAAACACACTCTGGATGTACTTATTTATATCTAATTTTCTAAAACTGAAATGTTCAGAGTGGCTCAGGGGAAGGGTAACGCAAGAGTTAATTCTGAAATTCAGTTCTATTTATCTTATTTGTCAAAGCCAGCTTTTATTCCTGTGAACATGTATCTCCTAATTCCAGGAACAATTGTGGATACTGACGATGTAAATACAGTTTTTCTTAATCTTTTAAAATTCGCACTAATTTCTGATAACCTTACCTTCCCTAATCAGATTCTGATATACCCATCCTTAGGTGTCTTAGGAAACTGTGATATGTATTTTCAGTCTCCTCTGCTGAATTCTCTCCTCTTCCTCAAATCTGATGGCTCTCAAATCTCTGTCTCCAGTCTCAGCTTGCTCTTTGAACGCCAGACTTACCTGTCTGACTGACTTCTTAACATCTCCCCTAGGATGCTTAATAAGGCATCACAAACAATTGTGCCTTGGCCACAATCATCTCCCACACTGCTCTCCCCTCTTGGGGCTGCCAGGGGACATCAATGGTACCAGTAGGACTCCATCATTCATGCCCTTGTTCAAGTCAAAATCTTCATTCATTTTTGGCTCCTTTCTCACCAACTGCATATCCAATCAATCAGCAAATCCTGTCAGCCCTACCTTCAAAACACCTCCAGAATCCAGTCATGCCTTGGCATCTCCTCTGCTCCCATCTGGGCAAACTAGCTGCATCTCTCGCCTGGCTGACTTAAAGAGTTCCCTCTGCAGATCTGGGCTTCACACTTGCTTCCCTCCTCAACTCCCCATCTAGTCTCCATCAGTCATTACTCCCTAACTCAAAACTCTCCAACAGTTTCTCAGCATACTTAACACACTCACTCACGTCCACTCCTTAGCCCATCAGGAGCTATGAGAACTGGCCTTGGCTCACTCTACCCAGCCACACTAACCCTTCTTCTCCTTAAATCTGCCAAGCAATGTTCTGTCTCGGGGCCTTGACGCAGCTTCTTCCTTCTGCTTAAACTTCTCACAGACACTGCAGGCCTGCACATCTCACTGCCTCGCTTCCTTCAGGCCTCTGGGTCAAGCGTTATCTCCTCAGAAAGGCCCTGCTCTCTCTTCCCAGACTCTGCTTTGCGTTTCTTCTTGGTACGGAACCCTTCCCCCTTCCTGGCACTCTATTTTCTATCTATTGAATTACTAGCCCTCTCCTTCACTGGAATGTCAACACCATGAGAAAAGGATGTTGTTTGTTTGCCGCTGTAGTTGTACTCCCAGTGCCTGAGGCAATGCCTGACACAGGCTAGGCGTTCAAGAAAAAATACACATTTTTTGGTTACTGAATGAATGCATATTCTCAACTGGCCAGAAATATTTTATTGAACTTGATTTTTCTGATGTCCATATTATAAAAATAAACATTTCCCCTTTCCCCAAGTGAATCATAAGATAAGGCATGATTTTTAAACTACGTATGCCTTACCCCTTAGATTCTGGTATCTGCCCACTGGGGGTGTTTTGATGTATAAAACCTCATGGCTACATTCTGAATTTTTACTAAGCATCCGGCATGTTCTGTAGTCTTTTGCCTCTAACTAAAGCCTTAAGGCTTTATTACCTTTAAAAAATGCTTGCAGAATTAAGCTAATAAAGACACTGTCTGCCTTATTTGTGGTAGTGGCAGATCCCCCTCCCCCACAGTTGTATCTGAATAAGGCTGGCTCAGATTTCAACGCCAAGTAGTTTGCCACACCACTTTTGTTGTATGGTTCCATGCAGTTTAGGCCCAGCAGCCACAGAAAACACTGTGGAATATTGAGACAACTCCTTGGAAGAGACCAGAAGGGAGTTCAGGCCCCTTCTGCCAGGAGTCTCCAATACATCTGGGTTTTCTGGCTGCCTGGCCAGTATTGGTGCTTTTCAGAACAGCAGTGTTTCCTTCGTGAATGAACCCCATTTATCATGACGCACTCAGTGGACAGTTAGCTCCCAGGGGACAGCCATTCTCCCAGCCTCTGACATTTTCCCAGTGTGACAGTGAATACCACCCCACAGAGACCACTGCCACTCTGTGAATTCCACCTTGGACTCTTAGCAAACCTCAGCTTCAGAGAGTTCAGTCAACTGGAAATTGTCTCCTGTGTCTTTTCTCCTTTTCTTAAAGCATAATCTTTCTGGATCTTTTATATATAAGACTTTGGAATCATTGTGTAAAAATAGGATATTCTTAATCCTGACTCATTTGAGAAATAAGTCAGACTCAGCTTGGTTCAAAGATCTGGTCAAATTCTAACATTAGTGATAACATAAATAGAAAACACAGATGGGTATCAGTTCTGCCCTTTTACCTCTTTAATAAATAAAAAGCAACAAATCATCTGCAAGTCTTGGTGAACTCTGATTTCCATGTATTTCTTTAAAGCTTAAAAATTTTGATCTTTGTGATGTGAAATCCTATTTAATTGTTTGGGAATTTAACTTGTTAGGTGGTTTGTCCAAAAGAAGAAAATGGCAGATATCAAATACTAAGTATTTGGTCATTTAAGTCAAGCACTTTTTTTTTTTTTTAAAACCACAAATCTGGTCTCCTAGAATGTTGCGCTCGTGCAGTTTAACTCTGGACTTAATTCCGCTGCAGTCTGCATCCCTCTCGGGCTGTGCAAGTGGCTTTCTTCCGCTGTTCTCTGAATAATGAACTTGGGAAGAGCCAACATAAACCCCACACTGGTGACATTCTGAACGACCCCCAAATTCCTGCATCGTCTGCAAAGCTTCACTGCCAACCCTCCTCCCTGTCCCCTCCTTCTTCAAACACTGTTTCACATGTTTTTCTCTTCACTCACTCTGTTGGGGAAGTATTTTGTTAACAGTTCTTTGACCAGTTTCTGGCATTAGTCACTGTTGCAGCTTTTTAGAGACCTGCCACTGACTCCAGAAAATATTTCTGTAGTTGAATTCGTTTACTCTTCTCTTTTGCCATCCAAAACGGAGGAGGGGGGATAAACTCTCATAGAGAGACATAACAGTCACAAAAACCTTTCTACTCAGCACAAACAGAATCTTAAGGCACCAAATGGGGGCTCGCAAATCCTGAATCCCTTAAACCAGATAATAAAGTCTTACAAGTAAACCATATCCACTAAACTTTAATGTCTGCTTTTGCTTCCCGCTTCTTACGTTTGTGAAAATGTGGCCAACCTAAGGTTGTCCATCCACCAGACGGTCCTCAGCATCTCCTTGCTAGCAGAACCTGGGCTTGTTGGAATAGAGCCCCTGTGAGCTCAGGAGAGATGGGAGCTGTAGTTCAAGGGTGGGTCTTTGCCCTGCTCACTCCAATGAGGCCTGAGGGGACATGACGGGAGAATGCTGGGGAAGGATTCTGCTTCCTCACCAAAGCCAGGGGGTAGCATGATCCATGCCTCCTTGATTCCCAACTTTGCAACTGGTCATGAGGCACAGAACCGTGACGGCCATTTGCTGACCACAAGAAAGCATGTCTCAATTTAAAAAACTTAATACAACAAAGACGGTGGATCACAGAGATGAAAAGAGCATAGGTCTTTCATGGCAAACAGCAGAAGCAGCTGCCTCCTCTAAGCTTTATGAAGATGTGGAGAAACTACTCCCTACTTGTTAGGGCCAAATTTGTCCAGCTTTTCTGTTACTTACAGTCTTGATATATATGAGATGACAAAAGAAAGGCTTAAGGCTTCTTAATTTGGTCTCCTCTAACGTAGAATTGAGAAAATTTTTGTTTAGCAAACTTCAAGCTTATAGGGCAAGTATGACTTGCTCCAGCTATATTTATATTATTTAGCACAGAGGCCCTTCGGCTGTCTCAATCCAGAGTGGTCGCTCCATCCATCTATCCAACCAACCAACCAACCATCCATCCAGCTACCCACCCACCCACCTACCCACCAACCCATTTCTTCTTTTTTTCTAACAACAGCCAACTGCTGAGCCAGGCACTTCACTAGGCACTGTGGATACAAACAACCCAAAGGACAGAAACTACGATACCCATTTTAGAGATAAGGACACAGGTGTACAGGGTTTTGATGCTTTTCCTAAAACCTAGTCTACAAGTGTAGAGTTAGGATTCAAATCTAGGATGTGTGAATTCAAAGGCCTTGCGCTTTTTACCATCCCATGCAGCTTCAAACAGTAATCTCTTTGTTGGCCTGATTTAGAAATAACAAAACTGCACTGCTTTTTAATATTCTGCAATTTTGACTGTTCCCAACCCTGCCATCCGCAGTTAGTTACACTGCGCCCTTTCTTGATATTTGATGTACCCAGACCAAAGGTCCACTTTCCACCTAGAAGTCTGACGGACACCATGCCTGCAAGATGGCAGCCCGCCATGATCTCTTTTTCAACCGCACGCACCTTGCCTCTGCAGGCTGCTGTCTGCACGGCGAGTCCGAGACCTTTTCTACCTTGCTTACCTGTGCTGAGTACACTCTGTGGCACTCACTAGGTCGTCCATACATATCTGCTGATTAAATGTATGAGAAAAAATAAGCCAAAGAATATGATGCTGTGTCAGGAAATCCTGAATGCCAGTTCTTAGGACTCTTAATTTAACGAGTTGGTATCACTTCAAAAACCTTGGCAGACAGTCCCATTCCAGAAGGTGTTTAATAAGCTGCTGACTAAGCTCTCTGGACACAAGGTTTATAGCAAATATGTTCTCATCCGTGAAATGCTGGAAACAACCCAAATATCCAGTATTCGGATTAAAAGTTGAACCAATGGCCACTTATCAGTGCAGGGGTTTCCTTTATTGCCATTACAAGAAAAAGGACGTGGAGTGTAAGGACACAGGAAAAGGGCAACACGAACCAAGGTCAGATGCAAAGGTAGGCAGACCAACAGAGAATAAATACGCTAACTCCAGCTATGCAAAAATATGCACATGGAAACTAAATGGTATGAGAACGTGAAGCTGAACTCACAAGAATACTTTCTCCTACGTGTACAATAAAAATTCAGAATTTAAAAATTGAAAACAGGCTCTTCTTTCTGTTTAATCTCCATACCCTTCTTATGATCGATGTTATTGAATTCTTATGAAATGCAGGCTCACAATTTAACATGTGACCGATTTAGAAAAACATGCCTTCTATGTGCCTAGGTGAAAATAAATGCACTACTGACAAAAGACATCCATTTATTTGGCAGACTAAACATATCTATTTATTTGGATTCATTCATTTATCAGGCTAAACATACACTACCATTATCCCCAGTGTCTGAATGCTGTGGGTGTGAAAAGCCCGATACACACATACTCTTTTCACATTGCACATTCAGATAACTCAGTCTTTCCTTTTCAAGGACAACCATTCCCTGCTGAGACCGGCACACTCAGGATGCCTTCTGCTTGAGGCCTGCATTTCCATACCTTTCTTTTAGCTAACTCTGATTCATTAAAGAATTCCTGAACTAGAGTGTACCTTTCTCAAATAATAACAACGAATATGACTATTTGACTACATACTAGGTATGTCTGTAAGCACTTTCCTATGAGCTCATGTCAATCATGTTTTCCAGTATGACCTCAATACAGAGTATATGACAGATAGTAGGCACTCAATAAACACGTTATTTACTAGTCGGGTTATGCTTTAGTCCATGTAACTCTCATGTCCACATTATAAAAGAAGTATTATCATTATCAGTGTTTCATAGGTGGGGTGCAGATAGGTAAAGTCAATTGCTTAATGGCCAATATTTTGCTAAGGTCAATAGAAATGGGGTAGTGTTGTTTGTTTTGCGTTGCTATAAAGTAATACTTGAGGCTGGATAATTTATATTAAAAAAGAGGTTTATTGGGCTCACAGTTCTGCAGACTGTATAAGAAGCATAGTGCTGGCATCTGCTTCTGGTTAGGGCCTCAGGAGGCTTCCACTCATGATGAAAGGCAAAGGGGGAACAGGTGTGTCACTTGGTGAGCCAGAGAGCAAGAGAAATGTCAGGTTCTTTTAAACAATCAGCTCTTGTGTGAACTAATAAAGTGAGAACTCACTCATTCCCATGGGGAGGGCACCAAGTTATTTACGAGGGATCTGCTGCCATGACCCAAACATCTCCCACAAGGCCCCACCTCCAACACTGGGGATCACATTTTAACAGGAGATTTGGAGGGGACAAACATCCAAACTAGATCGGGTAGTCAGCTTCCTACCTCAGCTAACCACATTTCAATCCCTGGCTCATTCTCAATGGGATTATACTTTTATGAGTTAAAAATTAAGTGACAAAACACAGACAATCATGCTCATCAGAATAAGTTCCAAAATTATTTTTCTACTAATACCTAACTTGTCCTGCCATTAAGATACAGGTTCTTGAAAGGCAGAGACCCCCCTGCCCTTTGTATGTCAACGGAAGGTGGAAATACTCTCCCAAAATGCCGCACCAAGTACCACACTAGACCATTCAGAGGCAAGAAGTCCCATGGCTTGTTGAACACTGAGATTCGAAAGCATAACTGAGTCAGGCAGCGCAAAACCATAAATTAAATCACCTGTGAAAGCCAAACAACGCAAGTATGAACTACACAAAAATGAAATGTAACCCTCCACACTCACTCTATAGAAGCCAACTAGCAGTGTGCAGCTTAGGGAAAACAGTCCCTTGCTGTGATAGTTCTGACTTTTGAAAAACCCCAACTTATTTCACTCAAATGATTCCCAGTTAAACTCTCTACACTTTGCCAGAAGAGGTTCTGACCTAGAAAACAGGACGGGAAATGGAAAAAATAATGATCAGTCCAATTCCAGTCAACCAGGGCGCGACACATCCATATCATGGCGTGCACATAGCATTTAACAAGAGAACCACCCCCTCAGAGCCAAGACCTTCCTCAGGTGACTGCACCGGCCAGGCTTATCAAGTTCTACTGTAAACAGGGCTGAGGTGACACGCTTCTCCACTGGCACCACTAGATGACCACGGTGGTCTTGAAACCAGCCTCTCTGGCTCAAATGCCCTTTCCTCAGATCCATCCTACTCATCAAACCAGTCCTCCCTTGCCCGCACTCCATTTTTACTCCCATGTTCAAGAACTTATGGGAGGTTCCTTTTACTTTCTGCCTCAGTCTGCCCTCTCCTGTTTGCTTTCCAATGCCCTACACCAGGGGTCCCCAACTCCCAGGCATGGACTGGTCTCAGTTGGTGGCCTGTTAGGAACTGGGCTGCACAGCATGAGGTGAGCGGCAGGGAGCAAGCAGTACCACCTGAGCTCTGCCTCCTGTGGGCTCAGCGGCAGCATCCGTTTCTTACGAAGCACGAACCCTACAGTGAACTGCGCATTCGGGGAATCTAGGTTGTACACTCCTTATGAGAATCTAACTTAACGCCTGATGATCTGAGATGGAACAGTTTCATCCCCAACCCCTCTGTGACTGCTGGCCATGGAAAAACTGTCTTCCACGAAACTGGTCCCTGGTGCCAAAAAGGTTGGGGACCACTGCTCTATTGAAATATTTTTATAGAAGAAGGTCAGACAGAAATTGTGATGTATTTCCATAAAGTTACCCTGAATCTTCCTGCCTCCCCTTCCTCCTCTGCCACCCCTGAGACAGCGAGACCAACCCCTCCCCTTCCTCTTTCTCCTCAGCCTACCCAATGTGAATATGATGAGGAGAAAGACCTTTATGACGATCCACTTCCACTTAATAAATAGTAAATGTGGCTGGGTGCGGTGACTCACGCCTGTAATCCCAGCACTTTGGGTGGCTGAGGTGGGCAGATCACAAGGTCAGGAGATCGAGACCATCCTGGCCAACACAGTGAAAGCCCATCTCTACTAAAATACAAAAAATTAGCTGGGTGTGGTGGCACGAGCCTGTAGTCCCAGCTACTTGGGAGGCTGAGGCAGGGGAATTGCTTGAACCCAGGAGCTGGAGGTTGCAGTGAGCTGAGATCATGCCACTGCACTCCAGCCTGGTGACAGGGCAAGACTCAGTCTCACAAAAAGAATAAAAATAAAAATAAAAAAATAGTCAATGTATTTTCTCCTCATGCTTTTCTTAATACATTTCTCTAGTTTACTTTAGTCAAAGAATGCATTATATAATACATATAACACATAAAATGTGTGTTAAGTGACTGTATATGTTATTAATAAGGCTTGCCAACAGTAGGCTATTAATAGTAATGTTTTTGAAGAGCCAAAAGTTATACATACACTTTCGATTGCATAGGGGTTGTAACCCCTAAACTCTGTGTTGTTCGAGGGTCAACTATAGTTAGGAACGTGGCTACCCATTTTTACCAAATAGTCTGAGTCTGCTTCCCTTAGCAGAAACTGGGCCTTTTAAGAAGGGGCTATAAGGCATGGCAGACACGTCTATTTGTCTCTCCAGGGAACTGCTCTTCTTCACATCTTTACTGTACTTTGGATAATAAATCCCCAGGCTTGGCCATAAACAGCAGAGCATTGTATAGTATTCTACAATCATTTCGTGTTTATTTGTCCTAACTTTGTATCTAGTTAGGTAGTGCCAATGAACCCAGACCACAGTGATGTTCATGGATAAACTTTGCTAGAGGACTTAGTTTTCACAAGTATACCAGCAACTAGAACTGTTTACAGATAGTTCTATTACAGTACTTCTCAAACTTTTTGGTCTCAGGACCCTAAAAAATTGATAATCCCAAAAGGCTTTCAATTATTAGCTTAATCTGATATATACTGTTAGAAATTGAAACTGAGAAATTAAAAAAATACTTATTAATCCATTAAAATATAATAGTAATAAATTCATTAGATCTTGGCAAAAACATTTATAAAAACAATGTTTTCCAAAACAGAAGAAATTTTAGTGAAAATTGTTTTACAGTTTTGTAAATCTCTTTAACTCTCTTTGCATACCTTTTTAATAGGAGACAGCTGGTTTTCTTGGTTTCTGCTTCTAAATCCAATTTTTGTGACATGTTGTTGTAGTGTTAGTGTATGAAGAGTCTGGCCTCACACAGATATTCTTCTTTGAAACTAAATCCAAACTTGCTAAGTAGTGGCTTCTTACAGGCTGGCTGAAATCCTTTCAATGAACTTCCCGTCTTCTGCTATATTAAAATTGATTAGTCTCTCTTGCATTGGAACAGAACTTTAACCCATGCAGTTTTTAACATCACACATTGTTCACTGAAAAATATTGGTTCACTGAATTACACAGGTTTTCCAAACGTTGACACATTACATTATACAACATAGAAAATGTACTCATTAATGTCATCCCTGATCTCATCAGCAAGGTCTAAATATTGGGAAGTGGTCAAGCTCATGGTGGCAGATACAAGTATTCCAAAATTCTGAGTTTGGCTTGAAAGCATTATTTTAGCAATAAATATAATCATTTTTCTTGAAGTGACAGACTATTCTTTTTTGAGAAAATGTCTGCCAAATATCCAAGTCTGAATAATCAGAGCTTGTCAGACATTCTTTCAAGTAAAAGCAGTGTCAGGTGAAAAGGTGGCTAGTTCAACTTGCAACTGAAATAATCACACAAGCAGTTTTCCTTGAGACATACTTTATTATCAGCAGAAGAGCTTTAGTTTCCCTATTATGTCACAGAGAATTTTTAAAATGTGCTCTCAAAATTATGAGACTTAATTTTTACTGCTTCAAGGACAGTCTTAAGTGAAATTGGCATTTTGGTTTTTTAAGCGTGTGATAAGGGATATGACTACTGCCTTGTTTAATTAGCAGTTTTATCCACCCCTGTTTTTGTAACATCATTCCAAATGTCAACACAATGAAAACATCGAATAATATCTTAATATGATTTTAAAAACAAACTTGACCTTGTGAACTTCTTGAAAGGATCATGGAGACCCCTAGGGTCTACGTACCACACATTGAGAACACTGTTTTAAAAAGTGTTTAATAAATGTTCTCGAATATCTGAATAAACAAATATAACTTCATATCATGGAGGGAGGTTCTGGGAAGGTCTGGGAGACCTTTTCGGCTGCACCACCAAGACTACACTGGATGTTTAGAGGTAAAGGAGGTTGGGAGGAGCACAAGACAAAGCCAAGAGCCAGAAATGGGCAGGGAACTTTCCCAGAGCAGAAGAGAGAAGCACAACCTCAGCTGAGTAGTGTCCCCCACATGGCCAGGTGTACTGTGTGCAAATCACCTGTCGCTTCCTCACAACGGTCCCAGAATACGGGTCTTATCATCCTCACCTATGCGTCCCTGCCAAGGAAGGCAGGGATCATGCCCATTTTCTTCACTCATGAATATGTGGAACTCTCACAACACAGTGGTCAGCACATGGAAAGCACACAATAAATATTCACTGAATGAATGTATGAATGAGGCTCAGATAAATGAATTATCTGTTCAAGGTCACAAAGCTAGGAAGTGGTGGCCACAGGATTGAACCCAGGTCTTTGGGCACCAAATCGCATGCTGCTTCCCTACATGCTGACTTCTTCAAAGTGACAGAAACTCAGGCCATACAGTGGGAGGTTTGGGTGCTGGTGCAGGTCGTCTAGGAACCAAGAGGTTTTTATAAAGAGGGTAACATGAGCACATTTGTGCTGTCGAAAGATTATACCCAGCGATATCTGGGATGGCTTGGAGCGGAGAACAAAAGGAAGAGGAGAGAGCAATCTGTGTCCTATTTCAGCATTCGCAGTGAAAAAGCATAACTTGGTAGGGAGTCTCAGACCTCACAGGTTTCCCCAAATTCTCGCTTAACAGTGTGAATTTGGAGAAATTACCTTTCCTGTATAATTATTACGTTCCCTATCTGCAGAAGGGGATGATAATACTCTATAATTTCATAGAGTTGCTGTAAGGTTTAAATGAAAAAATGTATACAAGACAACCAGCATTGTTCTTCGCTCAATAAATTTTGCCTATAAAAAAGTGGAAGAAAAGGGAGGAAGGAAGGGAAGGGGGAAGGAAAAAAGAAGGAAGGGGGGTGAGGAAGAAAAAGGAGGGAGGTACAGAGGAGGAAATATGGCTGAAGGAAGGAAATATCTGTGGAATGCCTGGGTGAACCTGGGCAGTGCCAGAGGGAGAGCAAATCTATAAGCCCCACTTGTGGTTTCTTGACCAGAGAATGAGAAAAAGGCATTAGATCATTCCATGATTTCAAGCCTGGGTGACCAGGGGAATGAACTGATATGAAGGGGCCACGGAGGCTGGTGCTGTAGCTACCAAGGGGCAAGGACCTGGAGGTTCTCTGCAGGGAAGGAATGGATGAGGGAAGAAGGGCACAGGGTGAAGGATCAATATTGTTTGTGGGACATGCGATATTGTAAATTAGGGCAAATGGAAAAATGGGAGAAAACAGGATCTGAGGCCGGGCACGGTGGCTCACGCTTGTAATCCCAGCATTTTGGGAGGCCGAGGTGGGTGGATCACGAGGTCAGGAGATCGAGACCACGGTGAAACCCCGTCTCTACTAAAAATACAAAAAAATTAGCCGGGCGTGGTGGCGGGCGCCTGTAGTCCCAGCTACTCGGAGAGGCTGAGGCAGGAGAATTGTGTGAACCTGGGAGGCGGAGCTGCAGTGAGCCGAGATCGCGCCACTGCACTCCAGCCTGGGCGACAGAGCAAGACTCCGTCTCAAAAAAAAAAAAAAAAAAAAAAAAAAGAAAACAGGATCTGAGAGACAAAAAGGATGGACCTACTTAAAACCCTTTAACTGGCTCCAAACCCTTGAGGGCCAGGCACGTATTTCTACAGCCCCATCTCCAGCCAGCCACTCCTGCTGCCCTGCCAAACTTGAGATTTCATGCTTTCAGGCTCCAGACTTCTGCGTGCTCTGCTCTCACTGCCTCTTTCCCAGAAGCAGAGTTTCTCAAAAAGTGGCACTTGTTATTTTTAAGGTCATATATTAAGATTATGGGAAAACAAAACAAAAAGTCATCAGGGAGAGCATCATTTAAGGCCCAGGCTCTCTCACCATCCCCTGAGGCAGTAGTGTCCCAGGCTACCTGTCTTTGCCCTGCTGCTGCATCCTCTATGCCCCAGCACACACACACTACCCTCTGCCCCTGTCTAGACAGCCTTAGTTCATTCCTTTCTCAGGGCTCCCACTGGACTTTGCTCCTGCCCACCACTCCCTGGTTGGTTTCCTGCTATAGCAAAACTGGGTGTCTCTCTCTTTCCCTACACATGACCCTGTCCTGGACATCTCTGCACATAGCAGACGCTCAGTCCCTGTTGTACGGTTGATGAAGCCAGGAAAACAGATATGGAGCCATAAGAGAAGCAGCAGCAAGAGGAGCTAAGAGGTGTTAAGAGAGACCAAGGATGATAAAGTCCAGAAAAAGCTAGTGCATTTTGCAAAGAAAACACTGTTGGGGGTCTAACGCGGGCATTCTCCTTGGAGGGACACTGCCCCCACTAGGGAGTAGAAGCTGGTTCTCAGGGGATACAAGTAAAAAATTTCTTAGATTACATTGGTCTGTGGCCCTCCAAAGCTCAATCCTACATCCCCAAAATTTTATTCCTTAATATTTATCCCATTAGGGAGAAAATTTTAATTTAATCGGTTGGGCACAGTGGCTCATGCCTATAATCCCAGCATTTTGGAAGCCTGAGACAGGAGGATTGCTTGAGGCCAGGAGTTCAAGACCAGCCTAGACAACATAGTGAGACCTCATCTCTATAAATTTAAAAAAAATTAAGTTAATTTATCTTAATGTTTCTCTTTACATGGTGACGGTGAAAAGAAGGTTGAGAAGCACTGATCTGGAGGAAGGTGATTCGGTAAAAGGGGTGAGAGAACAGCAGCCTGGAAGGACTGAATGCAGAAGCAAATCAGGAGGAAACAGTGGTGACAATGACCTTTCTCCCTTTCTTCATGGGTAAGCCTCCTGTGCCATATCTATGAGTGTGTACAACATATCAGGCCCGGTGTTAAGTGCTTTGCGAGCATTATTTTACTTTTATCTTCACAACAACCTTACAAAGTTATGACCCCTTTTTAGAGATGCTTAGAAAATGTAGATAACATATCCAATGTCCCATAACTAGTCAGTGGTGAATGATGCAAGACGAATACTTAGCACAAGTCTGACACAGGGTAAGGTTTAATTATCATAACCATGAGCGGAGGAGGCAGGCCTGAACACATCTGCTAGAGGAGGGAATGATGCTTCTGCTACACAGCAAGTGTACCAACAAAACAAAACAAAACAAGCCCACGTTATTTGAATGAAACAGCAGTGAAGCAAAAAACATGCAAATGGAGAGGAGATGATGGTAGGTAAGGAATCTAGGCAACAGGATGGATGGAGTCCAGGTAGAAGGGCTGGCTTTGGCAAACAAGAGAGAAAGAAGAGGGATAGGGAGAAGCTGAGAAAGCAGGTTAAAGGTTGTGGGCAAGAGATGAGGGCAGGGCCTCAGCAGAGAGCAGGAGGGAAGAAATCCCGTTTCCACTGGGGCCCTGCAGCTGAAGTCACATGGCATGAATTCCTGGTGGAATTAAGCAACATGATAGTATTACTTTCTCCAGTAACCTCTTCAAATAAAAATCAGTTAATTAATATCATGCCTTCTTACTTCCCACTGACCCTAGACTTAGAAAAGGCAACCAAAGTGCTTTAGTGACATAATTCCCCATCTTTTCTAGTTATGAAGACAACTTCATGCCATTAGAAACAAAAACCAAAAACTTCCCAAGCACTCAGCTGCAGAAGTTGTACTTTCAGCGTGCACTGAGAAAATGCAGGTGCACATTAACTGTGTCCAGCTGAGACACCTGATATGACTCCATAGTGTCTTTATCATAAAAATGCATTTGAAAAATAAACATTTAGCCAGTTGGGCAAGCAAGGAATTTTGTTGTTGTCACTCGTTCCTAACAACTAAAAAGCTGAACAAATGGAAAAACCAACAACTTTTCCTGGATGCAGTAGAGAAGTAAAGTGACAGGGCAAACCACTGCCCCAAAAGTTGGAGAGATAGGCAGGTGGACACAGAAAATCATGGTATATAGGAATAGAAACCTTCAAGCAGAAGCCTGCGTGGGAACCAGCACCGAGGTGGAAAAACCTGAGCTGTAACCAACAAATTGCTAGAGACTTAGTGTGGACAAGTCAGGGAGTTAAAAACTTCAGGGGAATCTAGTAATAGGGGAAGGGGAAGACATATGTTTGTGAGTTTTACCTCTAGAAGCTCTCTCAGGTCTTCACTGAATGGGGAAGAAAAATCCCCTCATGCTTCCAGCAGGGGGAGGGTGAAAAAAGCATTTTGAAATGTACCAGAACATTCTATTCTTCTTAATATGGACTGCCCTCAGAGGAAACTATTCTTCCCAGAGCCTAATCTGTTTGGGTTTTATCAGAGTCTAACTTAGCTGGGGAAAAGAAATACCCAACTCCAGTACCCTCTTGTTATCCTGTCCCACCTAAGTAAGGGAAGAAAAAATACTGGGAAGCACTCGTGAGTTCATAGTCCCAGGTGCAAGGCTCATCTAAAGCCTCAGATCTAGCCACAGAGGTACAGAACACTTCTGTTATCCTACACTCCACCTCCATGTTCCTAAAAACCTATTTATCACATTTCCTTCATCTGGTACATCATGTCTGCCTTTCATTCAAATTACAAGGCATACTGAAAGACAAAAAACACTGAAGGAACTGAACAAGCATCAGAACCAGAACCAGAAATTGCAGGAATGCTGAATTATCAGACCAGGAATTTTTTAAATTTAAGATTAACAAGCTAAGGGCTTTAATGGAAAAAGTAGGCAATATGCAAGAACAGATGAATAATGTAAGTAGAAATACGGAAATTCTAAGAATTTTAAAAGACAGAAATAAAGAATGCCTTTGATAAGTTCATTAGTAGACTGAACAGGGCTGAGGAAAGAATCTCTAAGCTTGAAGATATGACAACAGAAACTCAAAATATGAAAAGAGAAAAAAACATGAAAAGCAAAACAGAATAAGAATTATGGCACGTCTACAAAAGGTGTAACATACATGTAATAAGAATGCTAGAAAAATAGAGAAAGAAACAGAAGCACTATCTGAGGCAATAATGACTGAAAATTCCCCCAAATTAGATACCAAACCACAGAATTCAGAAAGCTCAGAAACACCAATCAGAATACTTAAAAAAAAAAAAACCTAGGCATAACATATTCCAACTTCAGAAAATGAAAGATAAAAACTTTTGAAAGACAAAAGAAAAAACAAATCTTACCCATCCAGGACCAAGGATAATTACATTGACTTCTCAGAAGTCATGTAAGCAAGAGAGTGGAATGAATCATATAAAGTATTGAGAGAAAAAAAAAACTAACCTAGAATTACGTACCCTGAAAAATTATTCTTCAAAAATAAAAGAGAAATAAAAATGTTCTCAGATTTAAAAAAAACTGAGGCAATTTGGTGCCAGTAGACCTGCCTTGTAAGAAATGTTAAAAGAAGTTCTTCAGAGTGAGGGAAAATGATATAGGTCAGAAACTCAGATCTACATAAAGAAAGCAAGCAAGCATCAGAGAATGCATAAGTGAAGAATGCATAAGTGAATTTTAATTGATTTAACAGATAATACTTTGATAAAAAAACAGCAACAATATATCCAATGATATATGCTTATGTGCATACATACAACTGATCCTGGAACAACACAGGTTTGAACTGAGAAGGTCCACTTCTACTTGGATTTTTTTCAAACAAGGATGGAAAATACAACATTCAATATTTACGGGATGTGAAACCCACATATATGGAGGGCCAACTTTCCATATGTGTGGGTTCCACAGGGCCAACTGTGGGACTTGAGTATGTACAGATTTTGGTTATATGCAGGGCAGAGGGGGTGGTCCTGGAACCAATCCCCTGTGTATACCAAGGGATGACTGTAAAGGGATAGAAAAAGACATACCATGCTAAAATTAATAGAGAAAACAGGAGTAGCTATAAATTTCAGACAGAGCTGACAAGGAAAGTTACTAGGAATAAAGACAGGCATCACATAATGATAAAGGGGTCAATTCTCTAATACAACATAACAATATTTGTCATGTATGCACCTAAGAGCAGAGTATCAAAATAAGCTAGGTAAAAAAACTAACAGAACTTAAAAGACAAATAGATCAATCCACCATTGTAATTGGAGATTTCAATGCCCTTCTATCAGAAATGGACAGATCTATAAGGCAGACAATCATTAAAGCCAACAGTTGAACTTAATGGCACTACCAATCAATTGGATAGAATTGACTTCTATAGACTACTTCATCCAACAACAACAGAATACACATTCTTTTCAAGTTCACATGGAACAGTCACTAACAGAGACCACACACTGGGCCATAAGAAAAACCTTAACAAATTTAAAAGAATATAAGCCATACAATGTCTGCTTTTAGACAACAATGAAATTAAACTAGAATTCAATAACAGAAAGATAACTGGAAAATCTCAAAATACCTAGAGATTAAACAACACACTTCTATAAAATACATAAGTCAAGGAAGAAATCTCAAATTTAAAAATATTTTGAACTAAATAAAAATGAAAATATACCTAATCAAAATTTATGGGCTGAAGCAAAAGCAGTGCTTAGAGGGAAATTTACAGCATTAAATGCATATATCAGAAAAAAAGAAAGATCTAAAATCAGTAATTTAAGCTTCCACCTTAAGAAACTAGAAAAAATAAATTAAATTCAAATTAAGCATGGGCAAAGATTAATATACAAAGAAAAATAAAATAAATAAAAAATTCAAATTAAAGAAAAAAATTAAAGCAAAAAAAAATCAATGAAATTAAACAGAAAAAAACAATTGAGAAAAATCAATGAAACCAAAAGCTGTTTCTCTGACAAGGTCAATAAAATTGATAAGCATCTAGTGAGGCTGAGAAAAAAAGAAAGAAGACAAATTACCAATATTAGATATAAAGGAGGGGACACTACTACAGATCCCAGATACATTAAAAGGCTAACAAGGGAACAAATGCACAACTCTGTGTCCACAAATTTGATAACCCAGATGAAATGGACACACTCCTTGAAAGATACAATCTGCCAACATTCACAAAAGAAACAGATAATCTCAACAGGCCTATTTATATTAATGAAATTGAATCAATAATTAATAACTGTTCAAAACAGAATGCACCAAGTTCAGATGGACTCACTTGTGAATTCTTCTACATACTTAAGGATGAAATTATAAGAATTCTCTAGAATCTCTTGCAGAAGACAGAAGCACACAGAATACATCCTAACTCATTCTACGAGGCTAACACTACCCTGAGACCAAAACCAGATAAAGACATTACAAGAAAAGAGTTATCTCTCATGAATGAAGATGCAAAAATCCTCAATAAAATATTAACAAACTGAATCCAACAATGTAAAAAAGAATTACACACTGCTACCAAAGGGGATTTACCTCAGGGTAAGTAAGGCTGGTTCAACACTTGAAAATCAATTAATGGAATCCATCCCATCAACAGGCTAAAAAAGAAAAGTCACATGATCGTATCAATAGATGCAGAAAAAGCACTTGACAAAATCCAACATCTATTCATGATTTTTTTTAAAAAAAGATGTAAACTAAAAATAGAGAGGAACTTCCTCAACTTGATAAAGAACATCTACAAAATAGCCCATATTTAATAGTGAGTAACTTGGAGCTTTCCTGCTCTATGACTAGGAAAAAGGCCAAGATGTCCCTCTCATCACTGCTTTTCAACTTTTTCCTGCAAGTCCCAGGTAATGCAATAGTAAATAAAAGAAATAAAAGATACATAGATGGGGAAGAGGAAATAAAACTGCCTTTTTCAAAGATGACATGAACATCTATGTAAAAAAATCTGAAAAAACTGACAAAAAAAATTCCTGAAACTAGTAAGAAATAATAGCAAGGCTGTAAAATACAAGGTTAACATACAAAAGTCAACTGCTTTCCTATAGACCAGTCATGAACAAGCGGAATTTGAAACACATTACCATTTATATTAGCACCCCTAAAATGAAATAACTTGGGGGTGCTAATGAATATACCTAAATATTTAGGTATAAATCTAACAATATGTACAAGATCTGTATAAGGAAAACTATAAAATGCTGATGAAATATATCTAAGAAGAACTAAATGAAGTATAGATTCAGTGCAATCACAATCAAAATCTCAGAAAATTATTTTATGGATATAAACAAACTGAATCTAAAGTATTATGGAGAAGCAAAAGGCCTAGAATAGCCAACTCAATATTGAAGAACAAAGTTGGAGGACTGACACCACTTGATTTCAAGACTTACTATAAAGCTAGAGAAATTAAGGCAGTGTGGTATAAGTAAAGAAATAGGCTAACAGCTCAAGGGAGCAGAACAGATCCTAGAAACAGACCCACATAGTCAGCTGGTCTTTGACAAAGGAGCAAAGGTAATACAATGGAGCAAAAATAGTATTTTCAACAAACAGTGCCAGAACTGGACATCCACATGCCCCGCCCCGCCCCCGCCAAAAAAGAAAGAATCCAGACACAGACCTTATAACCTTCACAAGAATTAAGTCAAAATTGATCACAGAACTAAATGTAAAATACAAAACTAGAAAACTCCTAGATGAAAACATGGGAGAAAATGTAGATGACCACGGCTGTGGCAATGGCTTTTTACGTACAACACCAAAGGCATGAACCACAAAAGAGAGAATAAGCTAGACTTCATTAAAATGAAAACTTTCTTCTCTGCCAAAGACAATGTCAAGAGAATGAGAAGCCACAGACTGGGAGAAAATATTTGCAGAAGACACTTCTGATAAAGGACTGTTATCCAAAATATATACAAAGAACTCTTAAAACTCAAGAATAAGAAAATAATTTGATTGAAAAATGATCAAAAGTGACCTGAACATATACCTCACCAAAGAAAACATACAGATGGCGAGTAAGCATCTGAAAATAGGTTCACTATGACGTCACTGGAGAATTACAAACGAAAACAACAATGAGGTGCCACCACACACCTACCAGAATAGCCAAATCCAAAACACTGATGGCACCAAACGCTGGTGAAGATGTGGAACAGCAGGAACGCTCACTCACTGCGGGAATGCAAAACGGTAAACCCACTTTGGAAGACAGTTTGGCAGTTAAAAAAAATTAGACATAGTTTTAACCATATAATCCAGTAATCGTACAACTGTGTATTTACCGAAACAAGCTGAAGACACATGCCCTAACAAAAATTTGCACATGGATGTTTTCAGCTTTGTACATCATTGCCAAAACTCGAAAGAAACCAAAATGTCCTTTAGTAAGTCAGTGGGTAAATAAACTTTGATACAACCATACAATAGAATAGTATTCAGTGCTAAAAAGAAATGAGCTATCAAGCCATTAAAAGACACAGAGGAAACTTACATGCATACTACTAAGTGAAAGAAGCCAATATGAAAAGGCTACATACTATATGATTCCGACTATCTGACATTCCACTATGCAGACAGTGAAAATATCAGTGGTTGCCAAAGGTTTAGGAGGGAGAGAGGAATGAATCGGCAGAGCACACAGGACTTTCAGGACAGTGAAACTATTTTTATAATACTATACTGGTGAATATATGTCATCATATATTAGTCAAAATCCACAGAATGCAGAACACCAAGAGTGAATCCTAATGTAAACTATGAACTTTGGCTGATAATGATGTGTCAACTTAGGTTCATTGATTGCAATAAACGTGCCACTCTGGTGTGGGATGTGGATAGTGGAGGAGGCTATGCATAGGGACAGTGGGTATACAGGAACTCTCTGTACTTTCTGCTCAATTCTGCTGTGAACCTAAAACTGCTATAAAATTTAAAGTTTATTAAAACTAAAAAAACACTGATTTGTGAGACATTTAGTCTGCCAGCAATGTCTGCTTTCCATCTGGATTTGCAAACCAATACAATAAATCCTCCTCCCCCTCCCCACCTTGGACCACAGGTTGGGAACGACAGTCTACAAGGAAGGCAGGTGACATTTTGGATACAGAAGGGGTCTGGCCTTACCCAGACCTGGTTCTAACTCCAGTTCTGTGATGACTGCAGTGTGATGACTGGTGAGTTACTGCAACTCACTATGTCTCAGTTTTATTCTTTGTACATGGGGATGGAAATACTTTAAAAGGTTTTTAGCACCAAATGACACTGAATTTATCACATGTAATACAACAGGTAGTTAGTGTTAACATTTCTGTTTGCTGGAATCAGTGGTTTGACCCCCTGGACCGGCAGCATCAGCATCACCTGGAAACTGGTTAAAAATGCAAATTTTCAAGCTGCAACTCAAGCACGTTGAATCCTCTGGTGGTGGGCCCAGCAATCTGTGTTTTAACAGCCATCCAAGTGATTCTGATGCTCGTCAAAATTTGAGAACTGCTGCTCTCAAGTCATAATTTTCAACTTTCTTTTTTTCTTTCTAAGCAGAGGAATCCTTTCTTCAAAAGGGATCTTATTCAGAAAGCTGATCTGTGGAATACATAGAGTTGAACTGGTTCTGATTGAACTGGGTAGGGAGAGCTTGATGTGTGCCCTTGAGGTCTCACCTGGTTCCCTGCAGCCATCCCCAAGGGACCTCTGGGGCAGGGAAATGCTCTTTGGCCATTAGAGATACTACAATTTTTGGTGGCACCATTGACAGAATTAAAGGACTAACACAACACTAAGCGATTCAACCATAATTACAAGGCAAACCCTGCTGCGGTAAAATAATACTTCCTGGGGTTTCTAGGGGCATCCACAACTAAGCCACTCTGCACTGGGTCACCCTCCAGTCCCACATCACCGGCCTGACTTGGCTATCTTACATGCTTGGGACAAAACTTTTCAGAAGTGACATCTCTTTGTTACATCTTTGTAACATTTGGCCTCAACTTGATGTTACACTGCCTGTTGCCCAGAGCAAGCTGTACCCTATTCACGTCAGGTCAAAAGACCTACTCACGATGTGGTGTCAAAACCACATTTTATGTCTCCATCAAAGTTTGGTGGCATACTCCTGAAGAGAGCTGAGGCTCAGCAGTGAGCAGTAGACATGCCAGCTGAGAATCACTGTCTAGGAATTAAGTTTGAAAACTACTGATATAGCGGCTATAACCAAGGAGACAGTCATGAGAGGGTTTTTGCTGTATTTGTTAATGGAAGAACATGCAGTGCCAAGTATTCAAATGAAACTTACATAGGCTGACAATAAGGAGCCAAAGAAGGAAAATCTAGACAGTCACAGTTCTCAGGAAAAGGGATCTGCTTTGGGTTTCCAGATGAACAGCTGAGTATGGAGTAATGGCTTAGGGAACGCCAAGTTAAGCAAGTTATTATAAAAGCCAGCACCCACTGATCAAATCAGTCATCTTTCATCAGTACCATGTCTCCCGGCTCATATTTCATAGGGGCTGTGGGTTATTATTTTCTCTATTCTGGCAATGAGGATCTGCTGCAGCTTATTGGAAAAAAAAATCTGTATCAAAACCAAAAATATTTCCAGATACCATAGATTATTAAAAAATAAAGGTTGCAAATGGAGCTCATCTCATTGATTTTACACTTTGAGCCTCTCCTAATCTGAGAGCGGGCAGAACGGGTGTTAATTTCAGCTGACAGATGATAAGGACACTGAGGTACGGGCAGACTATGTGCCCTGCTAAAGGTCACTGATGATCACTAGACAGTCAGGTCTAAAGTCATCATGCTTCAGAATGGGAGAGGCCTCAATGAGCCATCTACTCCACTCATGTCAATTTCACAGAGGAGCTAACTTTCATCTCGAGAGGCAGGAGGGGAGGAGATGAGACTGAGAGTGATTCTCTTGGTTTGGCACAAAGCAGCTGCACAGGAGCCATTCGAAAAGAAGGCCTCTCACTTGGTGAGAATGAGGTAGGAGATGAGGATAAGGCCTTTCCTCCTCCTAAATGTCTATAAAAGCTGAGCTACCCAAAATGGTTGCTATATATTAACAAGTTTAATTAAAACTAAATAAAGCAAAATTTAACTCCTAAGTTACAGTAGTCATATTTCATATGCTCAAGAGGCACAAGTGGCTGGTGGCTATGATACCAGACAGAGCGAACCTGTCCTTCACTGCAGAACGTTTTGCACAGAGATGCTCTTAAGTACACCCTTTATGACAAGGATATAGTTGCTGGAATGGGCAGCTGGAATCAGGAATCCCGGAGCTGCCACCAATTAGCTATGTGAACTTGGCAAATCTCTGGGCATCCATTTCTTCATGTGTAAAAAGAAGTTAGACTCCATAATGACAATGGCCCCTTTCTGTTGTAACATCCCATAATTCTGTCCCCAAAGCTCCAGATGGCAAGCTCCTGACTCTGGCCACTCTTCTTTCCAAAGTGGGCCCTTTATCAAATTAGATCAAGAGAGCATGCTCTTGGACTTCATCACTTCCTGTAGAAATGCAGTTACGGAATAAGAATAGCATCTTCTAATTATTTCAAGGGTCAACATAAGAAATAGCCACAAGAAAAATTTCTCTAAATATTTACCAGGAAGAACCACTTAAGATAGTGAAGAACCTAACCCCAAAGCCCCTCTCGTAAGAACCTACACCTACATGATAAATCGGTTGCAGTTTAGGGGCAGAAAAAAAGTGTATTTCTCCAGAAGAATTGGTATGCTTCCTTTTAACCACAGAATGCAAACGACATTGTTCATTATGATTTTTAGGCATCAGTTAGGGCCTAAGCATGGGAGGCCCCTGTTGTTACAAGGAAACTGGAACAATTCTGTCTCCAGCACAGAGCTCCTGTCTTCCTTGACCCCACTGAAAGTACACTTTCAGCAGAGGCCACATTTAACAGTTTTTAAAAGTAGAGTTAAAAGGTTAAGTTTTTAAAAATTAAATAGTTCACTGATCTTCCCGCTATACCATATTGTAGAATATAAACATGGAATAGGATGAGAATAAAAAAAAATGAACCGCAAATCACTGAGCTAAACAGAATTAATTATACTGGAAGAATCTGCAGAAGGCTGAATTGTGGCAACTTTTGCATCTTTTCCTCCCCCATTATCTCTATCACCTCCTCCAATTAAATTAAGTTCCAACTAATTAAAATAATGGCAAGCATTTATTGAGTATCTATTCAGTGTCAGGCATAGTTGTAAGTATTCATATATATATGTGTATATATATGTACATAGTAGTATATACACACTATATATGTAATTGAAACTTATGCCTCACAGTAACCCCAGGAGGAAGACAAGGTAACTGGTTCAAGGGTACATAGGCAGCAGGTGTCAGAGCTGGGATTTAAACCCTGCCAGTCAGCCTCCTGCTCCCTAATAGTACATGAGCCCCCTTTTAATACTGACAATGAACCTTTTCCCACCTTGAAAGTAAAAATTTAAAACATCATTAGAAAACATTACAGAAACACATAAACAAAAAAAGATTGTGCCTGCTTAGCAAACAGCTTTCAGACTTGTCCCTCAGCACTCTTCTACACTGCCAGCCCTGTGTCCTTCCTGTTTAGAAATTTTAGAGAATGCCAACTCTTTAATTCTGTCATTTTTCCAACATTCACTCTGAACTTCTTCCGCATTGTTTTCTGGTGAAATAACTGGAAATCCTGCATGTAGTGTAACAGTCAACTAAAGGCATAATAACCATTAGCAAAACTGTTCCTACCTATTAATTCCTTGTTTAACAAGGGTGGGTCACAATAATAAAAAGACAATCAAGCTGGGAACTGACAAATCCAGTCTTTGCAGCTGTCATGAGCCAGTTTAAAAATGAATTTACATAAGTGATTGCTGGGCTTTTTATAAACATGGTACCTGCCAGGAAACAGTTCCACTTTCTCTTCCCTGGACTTTCTGTCCTCTTGTAGATTCTGATTCTCCAGCTTTACAATGCTTTGTATGCTTTCATGTTTTATATGCTTATCAGGACAATCTTCTGTGGACAGTAAAAGGAAACACGTCTCTTAAAGCTATTAGAAAATTAACACTTGAGGTATGTGTTTCTTTAGTCCTGGGGTAGTGTAGTCAAACAGCCACAGGTTTCAATTCTGGCTCTGCAGCCTTGCACAAGTCACTGAAGCTCTCTGAGTTGTACTGTCTGCTGTAAAATGAACGAATTATATTGCCCTAATGGAGCTGTAATGCCAGGTCAACAACAGACACACAACAAAGTTACTTCCCATAATCAAAGCTGTAAAAAGTTAGTTTCAAAACCAAGCTGCACTTTTGAGATTCCATTTTTCATTTTTATCCAGTTTGTGGCCATTCCCAAAGGACTCCTTTCAGGTGCTTCTGGAAAGTGTTACCATACAAAAGACTTCTAGTTCTCAAGGGGGAATGGAGAAATACATGTGGATTGGAAATTCAATCCAAACAAAACCTCTCTAAAAAGTTTTTAAATGGTATTTGTATCCAGGAAATCAAGGCCACAGATCGTTTCTATGAATGAGAACTTTACAGGTTGCCTTCCCTCACAATTTTTCCTTCACTGACATCCCTGATAAAAATAAGAAGTGCTGCTGGATATAAAGCAAAATTAATGTTGACCACTAAAGCCATTTCTAGTCAAAATTCAATAGCCTACATATGCCTCTTGAGAAAACAGTTTGCTCCCAGGGTCCATATGATGAAGCTGGCCATGAGTAACACTCATGTCCCAGAATCCTCAGATTCCGCTTTCTCAGGACACTCTCCACGAAACACGACTGGCCAGGGCAAGGCCTTCAGGGGCTCCTTGTGTACCTGTGGCCCTCGTCCCCCGAGTGCCATGCTGTTACCCTGTGGGCTACTGTGTCGAAATGGAAACGGTGACGTTCTTCCTTCAGGGACATTCCTTTTGTTTTTACCTAGCAGCATACACCAATAATTTGTAAGTAGGAAGAGTTTTCTGTTCATTTTTTTCTTAATGGACAGATTTAGACAGCCCAAAGGTAGGGCTCGGTATGTGCTGGGGGGTGGCTCAGAGGGCAGCACGAGGGAGGATTTGTGCCCAAAGGCTCTCACAGACTCCGTAACTGGATGAGGAAACGAGCCAGGACCCACAAGACCCCTCAGCAGCCAAACCCCGAGTTCTCCTTCTGTCAGTCATCCGCATTGCAGAGACTTACAGTACACTCTGGCAGCAAGAAGGCTGCTCCCAGTGCTCCTACCTTGACCACGCCCTGGAGCCACCTGGAAGCTTTATTAGAGACCGTGCCCTCTGGGCCCCATGCCAGGGCTGGGTGCGGCCGGGGCTCCGTGATTTTCAGTCACTCCCCAGCTGATCCTAACATGCACATAAGTTTATGAACCGCTGCCCTGGTCCCTTCTGCCTTCAGTGAGGCTACGGAAGCTGCTAGAGCCTATTATCTGGAGACTTTTTTTTCTTTTCTTCTAATGAAAGAAAAAGATACTGTATGAAATCATACATTTTGAGCTTTCCTCAAGTCAGGAAAGTTTAGGTCAGAGTCCTTAGTGTGAGTTGATCCCTTTGCCCCACCCACCTAACAAAGATTACAGCCCTACCGCAGTGACTGGAGCGCAGAGCGTGCTCCTGGGCAGTGTGTAAAGGGCACCCTTTCAAAGAGGGTGGAAGGGAAATGTATGGGGAAGTTTATGAAGTGGAGAAAAGAAATTTAAGAAACAGATTCACTGCCCTTTGGATACGCGTGCAAGGGCTTTCACGACTTTCCAAGCCCCTGCCTTCATCTGGGTTCCTGTTCCCCCAGACACACTCACCCTCCAGTCGATTACAAATTACTCACTCTTAGGACAGGGCCCTCTGCCTCCAGCTCAAGCCAGCTGGAGACCACTGCCCTCATCCCCACCCCAGGTTTCCAGGTGGGCCCTGCCACTTAGGGTGTGACTCCTAAATACCTACGGGGCAGCAGTGAGCCAGAGGGGTGGGGAAGGGTGTAGACGGGGCTCTCTCCAGGACTGACTCCTGCCTACTCAGCCGTCCTCCTAGGACAGGTAGGGCCCGGTGATAAGAGGTCCTGAGCCTGGCCAGCACCCGACCACTCCCAGCTCACTAGATTTAATGAGGCAGCACAAAAGCAGGAAAACAGGAGGTGTGGGGCTCTAACTCCACCTTTGCCCTCTGCCAGCCCATGACCTTGGGCAAGTAACAGAAGCTTTCTAGAAAGTGCCTCAGTGTCCCCTTCTGTAAAGTGGAAATTAATGTTTGACTAGACTCCTCAGAAAGCTGTTTGAAAAGTGCAAAGTGCTTTAAGTTATTTTGATACAATACAACTTCTCTAGACATTAATTGAGTCTTCTATGCACGGGACACTGCCTATCACTGACAATATAAAGATGAAAAAAAGGCCACTGAATTCAAGGGGTACAATACATTCCACAAAGGAAACAGAAATGTGTAGATAAAGCTACATAATTCAATGTAATAATTAGTATGATGGCTGAATAGCATGCTACTGGGAACCCAGACAGCAGAAAATTTACATATGTCCAGAGATGGGGGAGAGAAGAGGACAAGAAGGTGACATACATCAGGTAAACATCGATGGTCAGGTACTCATCTGAGCACTTTATGTATACAATCTCGAGTGAGCCTCAGAACAACCTTGTGAGGTAGGTACTGCTTCCCCATTTTACAGGTAAGGAAAGCAATACCTACCTGCCTGGCAAATTCACAGAGACAGTCTCTCAAAGTCACACGGCTAGTGAATGGCAGAGCTGGGCTTTGGCTGTGGGCCCAAAACCTGGATCATAATCTTTCCACACACTGTCTCCACCCTAACTATGACCCCATTCCTCATCTCCCCAGTGCCTTGCCCTGGCCCAGGCATAGCCCGGCACACCCCTCCTCTGTGCTTCCATACTCCTGTATTCACACTGCCATATAACATGCCTATTATTCTGTCATTATTTGTTTTTGTGTCTGTCTTCCTCATTAGCTTACTGGTCCTTCGGGAAGAAAGGGAAGGCAGCAGGTGCTAAGTAAACAGTTGGTGTTTGGTGTCTGGTGTTTAATAAATGTTCATAAATGTTTTCTTTTTTCTTTTTTTTTTTTGTTTGAGATGTCTCATTCTGCTGCCCAGGCTGGAGTGCAGTGGTGCAATCATAGCTCACTGCAGCCTCAAACTCCTGGGCCCAGAAAATCCTCCCACCTCAGCCTCCTGAGTAGCTAGGACTACAGGCACATGCCACTGCACCCAGCTAATTTTAAAATTTTTTGTAGCGATAGGGTTTCACTAGGTTGCCCTGGCTAGTCTCAAACTCCTGGGCTCAAGCAATCCTCTCACCTCAGCCTCCCAAAGTGCTGGGATTACAGGTGTGAGCCAGCGCGCCTGGTCAATAAATGGTTTCTCAATGGATGAAGGAAAAAATGAAACTATGCTAGGCTTCAACAGACAGCTAGGAATTTACTAGGTGGTTTGAGGGAAACATTTCCAAAAGCAGAGGCAGAACCTTATTCATCCTTATATCTCGAGTCTTGTACTTATCACAGGTACTTAATAAATGTCTAACAAATTCTAGGCAGAGGAAACAGTGTGAGGAAATCCAGAGAGATTTAAGGTTATCACATAGTGGGTGTGTGGGGACACAGAAGTGCTTCTTAAATTATTCATGGGGAAAGACCAAGTTTTTTTTTTTTTTACTTCCAATTCAATATGGACCAATTCTTTCACAAAAATTCAGCAAAAAGGAACTGCCAAAAATGGGACAAAATGCAAGTCCAGTTCCTAATCAGATTCAACACATGTAAAATGATGGTCAAATTGCTATAAAAATTAGCAAATATGGACTTATCTAGCTGCAGATTGCTAACAAAGAGGTCTGTCTGCTTGTCAAGCTTTGCCTGGCACTGAGAAAGGTGGAGGCAGGGGCTGCTGCGGAGAGCCACAGAAAGATGAGCTCGTTCTACAAAGGAAAGAGACATCGAGAATCATGTTCACTGAGGATTTGTGTGGCCAGCATGGTTATGAGTGCTTCACACCTATTAACTCACTTACATTTCATAACTTATCTGTGAGATAAGTGCTATTATCACACCCGTTTCAGAGATGAGTAAACTGAGACACAGCCGTTAAAAACATTCCCAAGATTCCAGAGGTGGTAAGAAGCATCACGAGGCCTTGAACCTGGGCAGTGTGAACCTTCATTACTAGACTGCGATGCCTTTGGGGAACTGAATAGACAATTATCAGCCAGGAAGTGACCCACTGAAATTTCTGTTTTCGAGAAATCATGCTGGTGGCAGTGTGCGGGGTAAAGGTCAGTTAGGAAGCCACAGCAACAATCCAGGTGACAGGCATGGGGGTAGGGAGAAGCAGACATGCGGGCGCTTTAGGAGGTGGACCCAGGCTTTGGTTGGGGGCAGGGTGTCCGAGCTAGGGAGAGATGAAGGGGAGGGAAGTGTTCCTGATGACTCAAGGGTTCAGAGCTTAGCAACCTGGGTGGATGGAAATGTCTTACAGAAAGCAGGTTTTAAGGGGAAGATGATGAGATCGGTTTTCAGCAAATGTCTATTTGAATTTGAAGAGCCTGAGACAATCTACAGTTGTGTCTTAGGAAAATTCTACAGACTGTGATCTTCGTTTACTGAATTCAGGTAGTCACTATTTTTACCCTAGTTCTGCCAAACCACTTTCCTCCTCCTCTTTCCCCTTTGCACTGGTTACACTTAAAATAGTTTAAAAAGCAGCAGTTCCAAAACCCTAAACTTTGCTCCCTTCAAAAATAACACGGTGTGTATGCAAAATGCCACACTCATTACAGCTTATTTCTGAACAAAAAGCAGATTTCCCTGCAAATTCTTATTTGCATTTTCATTAAATTCAGATTCTTTATAATGGCTTACGTGATCTGTTCTCTGTCTACTTCCCCAAACTTATCTCCTACCACGCATTAATTCATTCATTGTTCTTTCCACTCCTACCACAGGAGCCTTCTTTTTGTGCTCAGACACGCGAAGCTTGTTCCCAGCTCAGTGCCTTTGCACTGGCTGTTCCCTCTACCTGGAATGCTCTTCTCCAGATTTAACCTGGCTGCCTCCTGCTCATTCAGCTCTCAGCTCAAATGTCCCCTCCAGAGTGGTCTTTCCTGGTCACCTCCATCCCCAGTCCATCTCTCTGTCTCAGTCCCCTGCTTTGCTACCTTCACAGCACTTACCCCTTTCTGAATTGACTTTGTCATGTGATTTTTACCCAAGGAATTTTGTGTATCTTGTTCACAGCTGTATCCCCCAAGTAGACAATCAATAAATATTTGCTGAATAAAAAAAAAAAAAAGATCAGCCAGGCACGGTGGCTCACGCCTGTAATCCTAGCACTTTGGGAGGCCGAGGTGGGCAGATGACCTGAGGTCAGGAGTTCAAGACCAGCCTGACCAATATGGTGAAACTCTGTCTCTACTAGAAATACAAAAATTAGCTGGGTGTGGTGGCATATGCCTATAGTCCCAGTTACTCAGGAGGCTGAGACAGGAGAATTGCTTGAACCCAGACGGCAGAGGTTGCCAAGATTGTGCCATTATACTCCAGCCTGGAGGACAGAGTGAGACTCCATCTCAAAAAAAAAAAAAAAAAAAAAAAGATCAACTTGGAGCTTATCAACAACTGAAAAACAGATGAAGAGACAGGGCCTTTGTCCACAAAAAAATGGCAAAGAAACATCCAAGTACCAGAGAGACAACACAGGGTAGTGTCTCCTCCCTGTGTCCCTTCCACTCCCAGCATCCCGTTCCTCCAGACCACCTGGTGGAGGCCTCACCTGTCGCACTTTTCAATGTGGTATTACCAGAGGCTGTGGGACAGCAAAACCGTGCCATGAAAAGAGTACTGACTTCAGAGTCAGACCACTCACTACTGTGCCTATAACCTTCCAAGCACAGTATTCAACCTCTCAGAACCTGCTTCCTCACCTGTAAATGGAGCCAGTATTCCCTAGCTCAGCTACTATAAGGAGTGAGAAAGTGTATGTGAAGTTCCTAGCATATGCTGATACACAGCTGATACTCAAAGGGTAACTATCATCAACCTCATCCAATTTACTGCCGGGACACTATACTCTCTCAATTAGGGTTTCATAAATGCATTTAACTGTAGAAATAACTTTAACTGATATTAAAGATGATGGATATTACGTGACCACTAGGATAATGATGTCAATTATAACAACAGTTAACATCTGAGCACCTACTAGTAACACCCTAAGTACTTTATATATATCAGTAACTGTTTTATTCCTAAGCCAAATATAGTGTTTCATCAATTCTAAGAAGCATATTTTGTTCACATTTTAAGATCCCTGATAATTGGAACGATTCTTCATGGTAGGCAGAAAGCTCCAAGGATGTCTGTGTCTATGTGAATATATTACATTACATGGCAAAAGGGACTTTGCATTATGCAATTACGGTTACTCATCTTAATATATGGAGAGTACCCTATAGGTGGGCCCGATCTAATCAAAGGAGCCCTTAAAAACAGAATTTTCTCTGGCTGGAGGCAAAGACATGCAGCAAAAACAAAAACAAAAAAAACGTCAGAGAGGTCCCAAGCATGAGAGGGATCTGTCACAATGTTGCTGGCTCTGATATGGGCTCAAGGGCAAGGACCCGAGGGAGATGGAGTCGAGGATGCCTCCCAGCTAAGAGGCAGCAAACAGCCGGAGGCCTCATCCTGTAACTGCAGGGAACTGGAGTCTACCCACAACCTAAATGAGCCTGGAAATGAATCCTTCCCAAAGCCTCCCAGTAAGAGGCCAACGCCTCCACTGTGGCCTTGTAAAACCCAGAGGACAGAAATCAGCCAAGCCCACCCTCACTTTCACCGTACAGAACTGTGACATAATTCATACTTGTTGTGTTAGGCTGCTAAATTTGTGGTAATTTGTTACAGCGGCCATAGAAAAACTAACACACTCTTACAGCTGATGCGCCTTATAATTTAATCAGCAGCTTTTTTTTTCTTAGTGGCACATAGAATAATGGCATATAGAATACTGGCACATCTAATCAATGACATCTTAAATTTGCTGAAATATGGTATTATTATCTCTGTTTTGCAAACATGAAAACAGGTTCTGAGAACTCAGGTGATTTGCCCAGGAGACTGAAACTGCAAACTCAAGCTCTAAACCAGGGGTGTCCAATCTTTTGGCTTCCCTGGGCCACACTGGAAGGAGAATTGTCTTGGGCCACAAATAAAATACACTAACGATAGCTGATGAGCTGAAAAAAAAAATCGCAAAAAAATCTCATAATGTTTTAAGCAAGTTTATGAATTTGTATTGGGCCGCATTCAAAGTCGTCCTGGGCCGCATGCGCCCCGCATTATGAGATTATTTTACAATTCGTTTGTAAGCTCATAAGCTATCGTTAGTATTAGTGTATTTTATGTGTGGCCCAAGACAATTCTTCCACTGTGGCCCAGGGAAGTCAAAAGATTGGACACCCCTGGGCTAGGGTATCTTGTCAAAAGGCCAAGGAATGGCTGACATGACCTCCTTCAGGCCCATGTCTGATACAGGACTACAAAGATCCAGCTAGCTCCAGAAGCAGTCAACCGCTTTTGATCAGGCACCCGAAGGTGCTAGGTACCCTTCTAGGTACCGGACCAAGATCCCGTCCTTATGAAGCTGACACTGTAGTGAGGTAGGTTCATATAACAATTGATTGAGACAAGTGCCAGAAGGAAAACAAAACATCCAGAGAGCTTTAAACCAACCTTCATAAAAGTCAGAATGTACATATTCAGGAGCTGAAAAGAAACTGAGCACTGGGCCTGGAAGATAAAATTTTTTCTTTGGGATTTTTCATGGGCCACTCATTGCTAGTGTGGGAACTCCCAGAGACAGAGTTTTTTGTTGTGAGTTTTAAATTTTTTTTTGTTTTTTTTTTGCTTTTTTTGTTTTTTGATGGAGATACAGGCTAACTTTATACTTAAATTCATAAGACCGCCTCTTGTGAATTTCCAAAAACAAAGCCACAGCCATCTTCCCATCAAATCATAATTTCCCTCTCTTTCAATGGCATTCAGTTTTTAAATGATGAAAATTAATTTTATATTAAAATAGCATCCCAAGAGCTGACTGAAAGAGCACTTCAAAAAGAAAGATGATTCTATGCAGCTCCAATCCCACATCCTTTGTAGAACCCTGAGCTCTGGCTTAACTTCTTACGTTGTGCTTTTACTTTCATCTTCTCTTTCACCCTGGAAATAGAGTAGACAGAGCTCTGATGGTGAAATTAAAGGGAGAACAGGAGCCCAATTCAGAGAGTAAACAACAACAACAACAAAATACAGCCATGTATAACCTTCTTTCAGTGTAAGTGGAAAATTCTAGGCTTCTTAAAAGGAAGTTTTTAGGTTTTGCAGGAAATGCTATTGAAATGTATATATTCTCAATCTCTCTTTTGTTTTTGTTTGAGAGGGAGAAATTCCAGGCTAGAACATTCATCTTCATCATGTTTTTTGGAGAAGCCCCAGTTTAGTAATACCATTAGCTGAAAACTATTTTTAATTCAGACATTAGCAACTGGCATAAAACCCTACTTTCCACTTCTCTTGATTTTGCACTGACAATTTGGCAGCCCACTCTACCCTTAGGCCCAAAAGAGCCATCCCATTTTGTAAGTCTGTATTTAGGAGATTCTGACAGAGATGTATGCAAGAGGAAAGGTCAACAAATGCCCACAGGAGGATCAACATTCTAGAAAAGATGTAAGAACGGCCCCAAACCGCCATCTCACTCATAATCAAAAATATTTCAGTGGCTCTAAATTACCATTGTGCAGAAACCAGATTAGCAAAAATAAGAAGCGCTGACACTTTCACGGCCGGTGGCCGTATGGAACCAGGACATCCAATACATTCCTGATGGGAGGGCAAAATGGTTCAATCTTTCCGGAGGGGTACTACAGAGCACTGTGATTCAGCAGTCCCACTTCTGGGAATCGATCCTTAGGTACGCCTTCACAAAGCAAAATGATTTATTACGTCTTTATTCATCACAGCACTGTTTGTAATAGCAAAAGACTGGGAAACAGCCCAAAGGTCCGGCAGTAGGGATTGGTCGAATAAACCATGGTACATCCACATGATGGAAAACTTGTTATTCTGTGTGTGTGTGAGAGAGAGACACTTGCAGAGACAGATGTCTAAAACATACCGCTAATTTTAAAAGGTAAGGTAAAGAAGAGTATATATACCATCTTTAATGAGAGTAGGGGGAAGGATTAAAATACCATATATTCTTCTTTGCTAGCATTTACAAGTTGCTACTTGCAGAGAATATGGGAAAGGCATGGATGGGGATAAGATGGGAGCAAGGTTTTTGAATTTGAAAACTTTTGATTTTTGTGAATTGGTATTTAAAGAAATCCTAGGGCTGGGCATGTTGGATCAGGCCTGTAATCCTAGCACTTTAGGAGGCTGAGGCTGGCAGATTGCTTGAGTCTAGGAGTTCGAGACCAGTCTGGGCAACATGGTGAAACCCCATTTCTACAAAAAACACAAAAATTTGCCAGGCGTGGTGGCAGGCACCTATAGTCCGAGCTATTCAGGAGGCTGAGGTGGGAGGATCACCTGAGCCAGGGAAGTCGACGCTGCAGTGAGCCATGATTGTGCCACTGCACTCCAGCCAGGGTGACAGAGTGAGATCCTGTCTCAAAAAAAAAAAAAAAAAAAAAAAAAAGGAAGAAAGAAAAGAAAAGAAATCTTGTAGGGAATTCTTGTAAGAAATTGTCAAAAATGTTTACCTTTGCATATGGTTATAATGTTTCTTGAAGATCATATATATTTTCAAAAATATTGAAGTTGTATAAGCAATTTTCCCGGAAGTGTGAAGAACAGGACAAGACTGGCATGGAAGAGATAAAGCTGAGGTGGAGTTCAACAGCCCAGGAGGAGAAGTTGAAGAAACCTGGGTTTAGGCAGGTAGGTTCTCACATGAAAGTCAGTCAGAGCAATCTCAGTCCAGAGTTCAGGAGGTGAGCACAGTGAGTGTGGAGAGGGCAATTTCTGCCCTGTGTTATATTACCTGCTGGATGTGGGTGGCTCTGAGCCCCCGGATATTTATTACAGCCAGAAGGAAGTCAGAGAACTGTAGGTGAATGGGAGGCAAAGGCAGGAACACTAGGATTACCTCCCAGGCAGCCTGCCAGGAGCATTGATTTGCTCTTGGATAAAGCACGCTGCTCATCAAATATTTATGTTAAAAAAGAGGGCAAGGCATGCGCTGGAATATTCTGCTTAATTTGACAGAGATACTCTTTGAAAACTTGAGACTCCTGGAATTTTGTGTAATCAAATCACACTATAAACACAACAGGTGAATTTGCTATTTAAAGAAATTCTGTAAGAAATTCTTAGGAATTGTCATCTTCTGCTCTTTCTGCTTTGGGAATCTGAGTATGTCTGAAGATGGCTGCATTTAACCAGGTTAAATGTGAAAGGCATTCACGTTTCTGCATCTTTTAGTTGTTTTCACAAGGTGTATTGTCTCCAGAAAACAGCAGATGGCCTAGGTCCGAAGTATGAACCAGCACCTTGGTCCTCAGGACCACTGCCTTAGCAGTTAGATTCACTAAACATGGCTGATCCTACAGGCTGTGCAAATGCCTCCCAGAAGAGGAGCCAGGAGGAGGAAGTTGATTCTGGCTACAGGCTTTCTAAAGGATCAACTTAAAAAAGCATGAAAGTAGTACCAGTTGGTACTAAGGGGAACACGGACAAACTCTCTGAGTTTATGGTACCTTTGGCAACAAGACTCTGCACCTCTTAGCCTAAACTAGAAGCCTTTTTCCAGAAGCAGCAGCTACTCCTAGGTAAGTTCCAAAGGCTCCTGCAACCACTGTTACTTGCATCCTGTCCCCAAGGAAAAAGGCCTATGGCTGGTCAATAAATAACATGAATCCCACTCCACATCGGAGCTACTACTTCATACCCTGCAGCAGGCCAACTACACAACGGGTGCCGGTGACCCTGGCAGGTATTAGGCAATACCGAGCATGCTGGTGTTCAACTAGCAATAAACAACGTCAACAGCACCCAAAGTGCTGGTCTTTACCTGCCCCTTAGAAATAATGAATTGAAGAGAAAGAAACTCATCATAGGCAACGTGTACCACTGAATGTTTCCTAGCATATATAATCAGTATTACTTTTTTACATGTACCTTGCTGACACACACCACAGAAAACATGGTTTTATTCCTTCATTCCACTGACATTCATGAAGTTTATACGTTTCCCAAAAAACCTGACATGATAAACCAAATGGTTAAGTGAGAGACTCTGCCAGCTGATGGCATCTAGAGGACTACTGTGGCTGTAGGGGCTTTGAGAAGCAGAGCTGCCGGTAGCCATATTGTGCCTTTGTGTGTGTTAAAAAAAGGCAATCCCTCCATGTACACCTAGCCTTTTGCAGGCTTGATAGCATCAGAAAGAAGTTCCCTTTTGTCCTAGCAGAGGCAATCCTACTCCAGGATGCATGTGGTTTTTATCTGTTTAGCAGATGTGAGCCTCCCATTTGCCTCCTTGCCCAGGCACTCTTGTGCAGTGAACAACCTGTGTAACAGTTCAAGGTATCCCTGTCAAGAAGTCACAATCCATTCCTTCTGCTTCTTGGCCAGACATCCAACCCTCCCATGACAACTTATCTGCACAGCCAATCATGACCTTATATACCCACATGAAGCCCCATGGTCTAATGTGCAGGTCATGGTCTAATAATTCAGAAGGTTTCATTAGTCTAGGCACAGCTCAGGCACCCAGTCTAAAGGTTACGCCTTTCTAATTTGCCTGAGATTCTGGTTAAACTTGGTATGATGATGTTATCTCAATAAGGTCTTCAATAAGCCTCAATAAAGTCCAAGAGGCTTTTAGATTTTGATTCCTCTTTCCATCCTTAGATTTAGCTCATGTTGGGATTTAATGGATTTCAGTTTGAGTCTTCATTTGAGAAAAAATCTCATGTTTTTCCTCTGCAATAATTTATCCCCCCCAAAAAATACAAAATTTGAGGTAACTGCAAGCTTGGGGTCTGAGTCAAAGGGTCCCAGTGGCAAGTTAAGGGTTTAGTGTCCAGTGGTCAAGGACGTCTTGGCTAGTGCCATGTGAAGCTAAATAAAAGCCTGATTATTTCACATCAGTGAAGTTAAGATTCTGCCTCCAATGGGCTCATGTGAGTTTGCACACAGCCATTCTGAATCAAGACAATTCTCTACACACAATGCAAGTGCAGAGATGGCAAGTGATTCAGACTGCACACCAGTGAGCATGTGTGATCACGCAAACTCAAGTTCAACCAGAGCTTATACTTCTCTGTTCGGTCAACCAAAGGGGATCCTGTGTCAATTACGTGACCTTGCCTGCAAGGGGAGTGGTGGCCTACTGTGTCAGAAAGCACACAGAATACAAAGCCTTCTGACTCTCTGGGCCCAAAGTCACCACTTATTATACAATCAACGAAACTGAAAATTACAGAAGATTTTAGTAACCAATCTCTTAGAACTTTTAGCTACTAACCCTCCGGCAGAACTGAAAGTATTAAGTCTTAACAGTCTCCAACACTCCAGTTTTTTGTTTTTGTTTTTTTTTAAAGACGGCATCTTGCTCTGTTGCCCAGGCTGGAGTGCAGTGGCACAATCTCGGCTCACTGCAAGCTCTGCCTCCCAGGTTCACGCCATTCTCCTGCCTCAGCCTCCCGAGTAGCTGGGACTACAGGCGCCCACCACCATGCCCGGCTAATTTTTTGTATTTTTAGTAGAGACGGGATTTCATCATGTTAGCCAGGATGGTCTCTATCTCCTGACCTCGTGATCCGCCCACCTCGGCCTCCCAAAGTGCTGGGATTATAGGCGTGAGCCACTGCACCCAGCCAACACTCCAGTTTTTATTATACAGTAATTCTCTGAAATGCAGACCCATTAAAAGACAAAAACCCTCCCTGTCACAGGATGGCAACCAGACACTTTACAACTAAGCACTTTTACGATACCCAATAAAGCCTAACATGATAAACCAAACACTTAAGTGACATCAGAAATGATTTTCAAGAGAGACTCTCCAATAAACGGAATAATCTAGCTAGAAGTTATCTTAAGTCAAGTCACCTCCACCATCTGCCCTGGATCCATGCTACCTGTTAACTACTCTCCCGTCGTTCCTAAGGGAGGAAAGTGGGGAGGTCAGGATCTGTGGGTATGTGCTGGTTCCAGAACAGGACTTAGCAAGTCAGTTCCTTCATCTGTACTATCCAGGCCCCCTTTGGGAGTCCAGGGATGAAAGAGGTAGACTTCACAGGGTCACCAAGGTCTGGGCCTTTGTGTGCATTTCTGGCCTGCTGGGTCTCAGCAGCCATCTGGAAGTGTTAACTGCTATGGCTAAAGACTGGCAAGTCTGATGGAGAGGCACTGATGATTCTCCTCAGGAAGGTCACCTAAAAGGGGTGTCCTCCTCATGTTTCTCTTGATTCGATTTATAGTTTTTAAGCAAAATTGACTCCATAAAACCCACTTCACTCTCACCTCTGGCTGGATGCACCTCCATCTCCGCGCAGAGGGCATGAGATGTGGAGTTAAGATGCTTCTAGGTCAAATTCTGTCCTTGCAACTTGAGCAAGGTTCAGACGTTTAAGGAAACTCAGCTTCCCCCTCTGGGCTGTTGTGAGAACTGGGCAAGACTGTATATGAGAAGGGTTTAGAAAGGGCTCAGGATATATAATATATACAATTGTGCTGTAATTAGTTTTTATCCATCCAACCTTCCTGTTAAACTAAGTGCACCAATATCTGCCTCATTACTGTCTTCCAGGTGTCTGATATACTGAAGGTGCTGTAAAAACACAGCTCATCAATGCAGGCCTGGATCTGGGAAGTCACAACTTCCATAAAGTCAAGGTTGGTGGACTAGGTCTATATGCAGATCCTAAAAACCCACTGGCAGACTTTTCAAATATTCTTCATGAAGATCAAACTACAAGCTTCTGAAAGGCCTTCTCTTTTACTGCTAAACAATTCTCACTGCAAAGGTTTTGACATTTAACCGAAGGACATTCAACTGCCATAAAGTTGGTGCTTTTTCCAAAACAACAACAAAATCCTGCTATTTGTAGTTAACAAGCCAGATTTGTTTTTTAGTAACTATTACGTAATTTTTTTTTAGTATTTGTAGTTAATAAACCAGATTTGTTTAGTAACTATTACACAAATGAATAATATTTTAGTATATATATAGGCACATTGTGGAAAATAGGGGAAAAGCAGGTTGGGGGTGGGGGAGCACCATAATCCCATCACCAATTTGTATTTTCTTCTAGCCTTTTCTTATGGTTTAAAAATAATTTTTAAGCTAGCTGTAATTGTAATAACACAATGTAACTGTGCATATTGCTTTTCCCCATTTTAAACTGTAACAGACTTCATGCATTACTGATTTTTTAAAGTCTCTAATAAAAAAGAAAATGGAATTGAGATTTGGAAGAATTAACTTGTTTAACAAATTAATATTGCAAACCATTTCACATTTAAAAGACAAAATGATTGCCTAATTCTCTTGCTTTTTAAGTACTATTTGGCAGGACTATCTAAATTACTGAGCTTTTTTTAGATTTGGGGGAAATATTAAAATTTTGTATAGCTGTTTTCCTGTTACAAAAATAATGCATGCTCATTATACAACATTTAGAGAAAATTCCAATAATTTAATGTTAACATTTATTGAATGTGGACTATGTACCAGGCACTATTCCAAATGCTATATACATAGATTAGCTCATGTATTCCTCACAACACTTATTGAAGCATAGATTAAGTAACTTGCTCACAGTCTACTCACCTAGAAGTATGAGCCAGAAACCACTATGTTATGTTCTAGGAGTGAAAAGAATCAATAATTTACTCAATCAAATGCTTCAATTGTTTCAGAGCATAATGTCATAGGCAAGAAACAATTAATAATAACACTGTACCCTTTATAGTTATTTAAAATTATTATAAACAACATCTCTGTGTCCCAGTGGAGCAATCAGTAAAATGAGAAACCATCTGTGGCATGGGCAAAGCTCCTGGTTCAGCCCAATTCTGTGCACCTGACGTGCATTAAGACAAAAACAAGAAGCTTTAAAGGGTTTGTTTTAAAGACCGAGGCTTTTTTTTGAGACAGAGTTTTGCTCTTGTTGCCCAGGCTGGAGTGCAATGGCGCGATCTCGATTCACCGCAACCTCTGCCTCCTGGGTTCAAGTGATTCTCCTGCCTCAGCATCCCGAGTAGCTGGGACTTCAGGCATGCGCCATCATGCCTGGTTTATTTTGTATTTTTAGTAGAGATAGGGGTTTCTCCATCTTGGTCAGGCTGGTCTCGAACTCCCGACCTCAGGTGATCCGCCCACCTCGGCCTCCCAAAGTGCTGGGATTATAGGTGTGAGCCACAGCGCCTGGCAAGATGAAGGCATTTAAAAAATTTTTTAGATTTTAGGAAATGAGTCAACAATGTGATGAGTAGAGTTCCTGAATTAACTGAACACCCAATCTCACGAAAGTTTACAAATAAAACAACCACTCACAATCAGCCTAACACTGCTTACGGCTTATCTGTTGGCCTTGCACATCAGTACATGCAAAAGTAAATAACCGGATACCCTTGGGTCACATGTTTTCATACTTTGATTAAGAATTACACTTTGTTAAAGATGAATACTTCTGTTCCTGGCTTAATTTCCTACCCAGGGCTAATAAACACAACTATTTGAAATATAAATTCTCTTTAAATGTAAAGGATAATGCAATGTTTCTGACTGTCGAAATTACTATGCAACTGTAACTTTAGCACTAAAAGCATATTAAAACTATTAATCCTTTAATCATAATTATTCATAGTGCTGTGGTAGAAACATCACACATACATACACACAAACACACACACACCAGTTACTTTCTGTAGAATTTGAAATTGCTCTATCTAGCATTTCCGGAAGGTTCGAGCTGCCACCCTGCAATTTATCCAGTAGCCTGCTCCTTGAACAAGCTAGACAAATATCTAATAATTTTGACCATGTACTGTGTGTTAAGTCCAGTTTAAGTGTTTTCCAAAGACAAAGTTTTCATACACTTTCTGTAAAGCCCTACAGATAGAAACCATTATTATCCCCATCTTATAAATCAGACTGAAAAAGGTCAAATAGCTAATATTTTCATCTAAGTCTGTCTGACTCCAGAGCCAACACCCCAAATCACTGTTAAACAAGCTTCTCTTCCAAGTTAGGGCTCAGAAAAATTTACTTGACTTTCACAACTTGCCTTCTAGGTTAAGCTTAAGCTGACACAAAACTCCACAACAAAGCAAAACACAATAAATCACATAATTCTAAATTTGAATATTTTTCCTGCTAGACAGAAGTTTTCAACAATTAAAAAAAAAAACTAATTTGATATTGGCTAACCACTTCCTCAAGTTTTCTGACCATGAAGCCCTTTGCTCTCACACTTTAATAAACCACCGATATTCTCTAACAAGTGACAACACAAATCCACAAATCTAATTGTTAGAGAGCTTTCAAGTAAGATTGGAGCTTTCTGGACAGGAAATTTTTATAATACTATTTTTTTCAGGCTCTTGTGAAACACAGATTCACATTTTCATACGTTTCTACACAAATCTAAGTGTCGTGTGCCCTGTTGGGGGTTCGGTATCTAGTAAATTACGTGAGTTAAATACAGCAAAAATAGGACTGCATTATTGATAAGGTCTAACGACGCAGTAGACTTTTCAGCATTTTTTTGGACTTAAACCAGGGCTTTACGGCGCTGGTTAACTATTAGAGAAGGCAAAGGGACGGGACATTTTATCTGAAAGTCCTTTTATCACTTCAGACTCTGTAAAATGTTCGATTACTTTAAACATTGTGTGTGCGAATAGCGTTAGTTTACTAGAAGTGGGGCTTGCTAGCACACATAATTTGGTTAAAAAAACAAAAACAAAACAAAACAGCTCCTTACTTGAACGTGGCTGTTTTGGCAACAGTAAACCTCAACCCCGTCCTTCCCGCGCTGCCTGCCTTCCTGGTGCTCCTAGGTGAGGGCCGCCATCCTGCGATAATTTCCTTCCAGCGCTGCGAAGCGCCGGCAAGGGCGCAGTCTGGTGACCAGCACTTTTAAAAACAAAGCCAAACTCCGCTTTGAAAACAGAGAAGGCACAGACGCAGACCCTGCCTCTGACGACATCCAAAAGATTCACGACAGGCAGCCTATTCAGGCGAAGCTACAGCCGCCCCAGGAAATATAAACTGTGTCGGCGAAGGCAGCAGGGGGGGAGGAAGGAAGCTCCTCATGTGAAGTTTGTCCAACTCCACACGGTCTCATAAATTCCCGTTTGTTTCCGCTGGGAGCAGCCATTAAACGCGCCCTGACACGTGGGCGCGGGAGCCTCCCTTCCACCCCCGGCGTTCAGAGACGTCCTCCTCGCCCCGCTTGTCTGCACACAGCCGCGCCCGGCAGGACGACCCCGCCGGAGGACCGCGGCAGAGCCCCCGCTCAGTCCCCGCTGGGCCAAGTTTCACTCCGCCGCGGCGACGGGAACGAGAACCACGGCTCCCTTATCGTGAGTTATGAATGATTTAAGCCCAGTGCACAGGACACACAAAGCGAGGGACGAGTGAGTGACGGGAGGCGCTACGTGACAGCGTTTTAAAGTTAGCTTTAACTGACACGCCCTAATTAAAATGAAAAACAGAAGTCACCCTGCCCCACGGGATAACTGTCGGGGCAATAATTTAAAAAAAAAAATCACGCCAGACTGAGCCTCAACCTCCCCCTTACCACTTGCAAATACAGTCTGCAGAAGAGCAGCCTCGGGTCCCCACTCGGGGGTCCCTCGCGGGGGGCGTCATACGGGCTCTCCCCTCTGCGACCCGCTATTTCCCTGCCAGATCCCCAGCGCCCAGCGGATTCCAAGGCTGCGCCCCCGCCGGCTGGTCCGGGGAGGGAGAAAGTAGGCAGAGGGGCGTGGCGTCCCTGTCGCCCCCAGATGCCAGCCCTCCTCCGACGCCCGGCACCACCACGAGCCGGGGCTGGGAACACCGGGGGCCTCCCAACCCGGCGCGGGGCGCACGGCCGCAGGCTGGCGCGGAGGCAAGCGAGCTCCAGGGGGAGACCTTTCCCTCCACCCCAGCCCTAGCCCCAGCCACAGCCGTGGGGGCGCCGGCTTCCCGCGACCTCGGGCGGCCGCCCGTCGAGGGAGCGCGCCGTTTCTGCTCTGGGTCCGGGCGTCCCTTGGCCCCTTCCTCCCCCTCCCCCCGGTCTCCGGCGCCCAGCGCCCCGACCAGTCCCCGCCCTCCAGGACACTCTATCCTCCTTCCTTCCTTCCTTCCCTCCGCTCCCTCCCTCCATCTCGCTTCCCAGCACCCGGGACTCGGAGGCGGCCCCCGAACTCGCTGGCCGACGCCCCGCGCCGCGCCCCGACCCCGCGGGGACCCGACTTGCCGCCCGCGCCCGCCGCTCGGCACTCACCCGCCTGCCCGTGCGCTGCCCCGCCGTCGCCGCCGGGACTCGGTCTCTAAGGGCTCCTGGAGACGGCTCCGACCTCTCCTCCTCCTCCTCCTCCTGCTCCTCCGGGCGCCGGCTCCGCCTCGCTGGGGTGGGCGGGGCGGTGGCGGCCCCGGGCTCCTTCCTCCGCGCCCGGCCCTGCCTCCCGCCCGGACGCCCTGGCTGTGCTGCCCCGGGCCGCGGAGCCCGCTTGGTGGCCCCGCCGGAGGAGGGGCGAGGCCTGGCCTGGGGAAGCTCGGTGGATGGACGTCCGGCCGTCTTTGGCCATCCCCCTTCCTCTAGTTCTCCTGGAGGACCTGAAGTTCTAGACTTGAGGGCCCCACTCTGCGACCCGCCCCTCCGCGGGGCCGCCCCGACTCCCCGCACGTTTCCTTCGCGTGCGAACGCCTCGCCGGCCCCTGTGCCCGCGGCCCCCAGGCTGTGAGGAGGAGCGCGGCCAGACCCTACACAAAAGTTCGTGTGTGTTCCAGGAACTATGGAGGAAAACGCTCCTAGGAACGTTTAAAGGGCCCTGGGGCCACGGAGAGACTTTCCCAGAAAGTGGAGGTCTAACTGCAGATTATTGAATTTGTGGTACATCCACCCACCAGGAGCTTCCCGTGCATCTGCCCCGACCCCCTGAAATTTGTTTCCGAATGCCCAGTACCCGGCAGAGTTCTGCCTAATGAGTTAATCGGATTTGGTTGGTCTTTTCTGGAAGGGTTCAAGGTCGGGTAAATGGAGGAGCCATTTCTGCTTCCACAGATTTTGTACTATTCCTTCGGCCATTCGACAGACATTACCAAGCACCCGCTGTGTACCCACCGCGATGCTAAAGGTGATGGGAGAGGTACAAAGATGAATCAGACAGGGGGCTTGCCTTCTTGGAGTCCAGAAAGAGTAAAGAAGCTGGATGTTCAGAAAACCACTCAGTGGACTTCTAGAGTATCCCTAGGTGGCCGCTTTCTTGTTTGGCAGGGTGGAGAGAAACGAGGTGAGGCCAAAGTAGGTCACTTAGAACCAGTGTGGGCAGAGTCCACACTTGAAATGGAGTCTGAAAGCATTGGTGAGGGATGTCTGTGTATTGAGTTTCACCAACAGAGGACAAGTGGGCCCTGGGGAATCTGGGAACTAGGGACTGCAGTCAGGGCATTATATTCCCTCTTGCTTTCCTTCTGACCCCTAAGCAAGTATCAGGTCTAGTGAAATCATTTGCACATGTAGAAGAGGTGTCACAGGTAGAGTAGGTGTATGAATGCATGCCTTGCCTCAGGAGTGTGGTCTTAGCAAGCTGCGGATGGCGGTGGTTTTTGGGATGCAAGCCACAGACTGCCAGAGGGGTCTTTATTTCCTGTTCTGTTCAGCATCAGGAAATGCTTGACTGATTCACAGGTACTAACAGTTCAAATGATACACCTGAAACAGAACAGCTTGACACCACAGGGACTGAGAGGGTGGCATACTAGAGTTTGTATTTTTTGGCCACAGACCACAGAATAGACTCCTCTAAGCCATGCTACTAATTTCCCTTCCTGGGACACTTTATAGTTTATTAAGTGCTTTCATGTACTTACTCTTACTTTTCTCTCATTAGTCTCTTGCAAAAACCCGGAAGCTGAAACACCACGTATTGCCACCAGTAACTTAAGTGGCTTGTTGAAGGTTTTCTAGTTGAGTGCTGTTCAAAGTGTGGTTCATAGAATAGTGACAGTCTGCAAACCGTTACTCATCTACAAAGGGATAAGCATAGAAATTGAAGATGAGCATGTAGAAACTTATAGCAATTTGACAGAGTAATTTTATGTCTGTTAAATCGTTTAAAATGCAGCTTTGTATTTTATGTCTGTTTATTTCATTTTTCTCTTATGTGGAAAGGCATCAGCCTGCAACAGATTGAAAATAAAATACAGATAGTTTGAGAAGCACTGATCGAGTTAGTATTAGGTTGGTACAGAAGTTATTACCGCAATTACTTTTGCATCAACCTAATAGCAAGGCAGGAATGATAAGAGCTAATACTTAACCAGCACTTCCTGCATGGCAGATGTTGCTTTAAGTGCTTTACGTATATTAAACCTTTTAATTCTCCTAACAACCTAAGGACATAGTCACAGGAAGGTTAGGTCATACAGAGCAAAACTGGCAGAGCCAGGATTCAAACCTTGGCTGGCTGACCCCATACTTTGTGCTTTTATCCATGCCCTCGATCCAGTGTCCTTTCTACTCTGCTGATGTTTCCCAAACTTAAATGATTCACATTCCATTTTCATACCACTGTAATTCCTATTTTTTATTTGTATTTTTTATTGACTCACTTTTGTTATTTTGTACATGTATTACCCTGGCAGTTAGTAACTGCAAGCATGTAATCATGGGTTTGAAAAGCAAGCATCAATCTTCTACCCTAGTTTATGTTAAAGTACATGCCTAATTCCAGCAATTGCTGTCAGTGCTTGGCTATACCCCCTCCAGTCCTTTTCCAGTTGCGTGCACACTGGTTCCAGGCGTGCTTTCATTCCCACCTGCCAGCACCCACATCTTATTCTCAGAATACCAGCTCCAGCTGCAGGGTTCGCTTTGCCTGGGCACAGGGCAGCTGGAAATGCATAGAATTAATGTCCTCCACCTCTATCCCTAGCCTTTAGCCAGTGTGGAGGAATAAATATTTCAGCTCCTTTGCTCATATTTGTGATAACTGGGTGGATCCACATTGTCGACAGAGTTCCCTATGCCGTTGGGCCAAATTCCATGAGCCTGTTTGGTTTCTTATTTTTTTTTCTTTCTGTAGCCTTTTAACTTTTTTTCTTCCTTTTTTTTATGTTCTTGCTATAAAATAGTTAATGAACTATTTTCTACCCCCTCATCCAGTGGCATTCAAAACAAATAAATCAGTTTCCTATGAAAGAGTGTCAGTGGAGTGGAGTGAAATTTATGCTTTATGAGATAAGGTCTTTGGGATTAAGTCCTGGCTTTGCCATTAACATGTGTAAATTTGAGACAGTCACTTAACTTTGCTGGATCTCTGCTTGTCTTTAAAATGAAGAGACTGTAAGAGAATGGCTCTAAAGTCCCAATTCTATGGAAATTAAATTTTAGTTTTAAAAAGTGGTTTCTTGGCCATTTAATCCCTCATGGGACAAGCAAGAGAAGTGGTTTTATAATTCAGGACAGTTTTTTTTTTTAATGAATTGCAATTCATATGTCAATCTACTGTGAATTTCTATTTAATATTCAACTACAACACCGTAGCTAAAGGATGAGTCAGAAAGAGATGGTGAAGAAATTAAGAAGTGAGGCAAATCAGTCAGTCTCTCAGTGATTAGGTCACAGACTTCAGAACAATTTTTTTTTTATTTATTTTTTTTTAGAGATGGAGATCTCACTTCAGAACAACATTTTTGGGATATCAGCTTTGCTCCCTGTGGATTTTATTGGTCCTGTTGCACATGGCTTCACTCTTTGTCTGGACCTGCCCTGGAAGGCAGGGAGAGCTCCCTCCTTTTGAGTAGGTCACCTGGGAGTAAGTGTCTTCCAAACTGGTTTTTCTGCTCAGTCAGAGGCTGCCATATTTCCATGTAGAAGTTAGGTCAGGGAGAAGCACCCACAGTCTTGGAAATCCCCAAGTAACCTGTTGAAACGTGTATTGCCATAGGCAGGAGCTATGACCAAAACTGTGGCTACAGATCAGAAGGCAATTTAGCATAGTTCCACACTTACATGGGTGGAAACCTTCAGAGGCCTGGGTGGGAGTGACCCAAAATGGAGGCACCCATGCAAGTTAGTTGATTACTAACTCAATATGAGCTCTCTGGCTTATGACTGCAATAGGCCCTCTAGCTCTAGGGAGTGGAAGTCCCCAGATACTGTTGTCTAGAAGTAAAAAATATGGGCTCAAGAGTTAATGAATTTCCTATCATTGGAGGAGTTCAACCAGTGGTCTCTTAGAAAGTAGAGATTTAGAGGATATCAGCGATGCAACCCAAATGCCCATCACAAGAGATAAGGTACCTCCCTCTAAAGCACTCTGAAAAAAAGATATAGATCTAAATATGTTCACATGAAAAGATGCCCTCAATGCATTCTTGAGCATAGATAGCAGATTATAAACCACCATGTGGAGAATTTTCCATTCATGTATAAAAAAGCATACATACACACGACTCTCTTCTATAAGTGTATCTGCAATGATGTTTGTCAAAATAGCAACAGTGACTTTCTCAGGGTGGTGAGATCTCAGGTAACCTACCTTTTTTATACTGCACAAATTTTTTCACAGTGAATGTGTAGCTTTTCTATAAACATGTCTTTTTTCATATCATAAATGTATCTTTCTTTCATAATATAAAAAGACAAAAGGCATTGTGCAGACCAGGAGTTGGCAAATTATGCCCAGAGGGCCAAAGGACCACATCTTTTGTAAATAAAGTTTAATTGGAACACAACCACACTCATTCATTTCCCTATTGTCTATGGCTGCTTTTGTTTTTACAAAGGTAAGAGCTGAATAGCTGTAACAGAGCTTACGGCTTGCAAAGCCTGAAGTGTTTATCTGCCCCTTTAGGAAAGAAGTGTGGCAACCTCTGGTGTAGACAGTTGGACTGGAAAACATTTTCAGCATGGCAAATTGCAACTTAGATTCTACTTTTTCAGATTTCAATTTATCTGAATGTCTATTAAAAATATGTATAGGCTGTATATCTTAAAGTATATTCCAGTTCTGAGTAGTGATGGTAACAGAGCAAAGTGACAATATTAGTATTTGGGTAGCTAAGGTCTGTATATTCTCCTTCTTCTTCCTCTTCCTTATTCTTTTCCTCCTCCTCTTCCTCTTCCTTCTCATCCTCCTGATAAGATCACCATCTTATTCTACAGTTTGCCCTCAGATGCTGTTCCACTGGAGAAAGTACTAGGAGGAGAGCTGAGGTTTCCCTTTCCTGGCTTGGATCTCTCCGAGACAGAATAATTGAGGAAGTCCTTGACAAAATAAATTGTCCTGGCGGAAAAGAGGCAAGGTTCTAAAGAATAGACGTAGACCTGGAGGAGAGCAAACAGGGCAGCTGAAGGAGCCCAGCTGAGGAGGAGGGGAGGGTGTCCAGCTCCAGAGGAGAGGCTGGGAATTAGATGGAGTAAATCTCTCTCTTTTCCCCTTCCCTCATCACACCCTTCCCACACGATCCATCTAGCCTCCAGATATACAGCGGAGGTTTGGGGATTTTTCTCCTTCACAGTCAGCAGTATCCAGCATCAAAGCTCCCATTTGCAGAACTCACATGAGCAAGCCTAACTAATGCTAGTCTGAGCAATGCCAGGCCGTTGCTCATTTCCAGAACTCAGCCAGAAAAGCTCGATATTGGCCTTGATATGGAATGTACTCAGATACCAAGTAATTAAATGATTCAACAGAAACATGCTCTTTGTCAGCCACTCACCTTAGACCTTCCCTGAAGAAAACATAGGCCCCTGCAGTGTCAGAAAGAAAAGCAGCCTGTGATATGATTAGATTATTGGTTCACCTATAGCCTGTGCTATTGGGTTTTGACTCATACACAGGCAACTCTGTGGACCTGTAAGCTAAGTTAAAAAGGGAATGGAAAGTATTTACTCTGGCACTTTGATAACAAACCTGTTAATTTCATCTAGCTTTAGATACTGGTGAGAATGGAAAGTACCAAGCCTGCAACCTCAGTGACTCCAGTTTACACGGTTCCCAAAATAAATAAAATATTTTTTCAGAATATGGGGGAATCTCAGAAAATGTAATAAAAATGCTATTTTCTTTCAGTATTCCAGTATTACATATTTTAGAGTACTGAAATCCTGGCATTGTTGTTGGTATTATTCATTTATCTCAGTATTTTTTGAGAATAAAAATATGAACCATTTCTGTCTTGAGACTACCCAGAGAATTACATACCACATTAAAATTTTAAAGGTAATAGAAGTGCATTAGTTTAAAGAGTGTTCTGACCACATTCCTTGCCTGTTTAAATCCTCCACAGGTGTCTTCTTGTTATTTTATTTCCTATTTCCTGGATTACTAGGGAGGTTGAACACATTTTCTTCTATTTCTTAGTCATCTGCACTCTCAATACCAATTTGGGCATGGATCTACTTGCAGAGGTCTTTGATGGATTGTGCTGGACATTTCTGTATTCCTATAAATATCCTGGAGCTTTATTCTGGAATATAGTTAAGTTGTTTGGAAACAGATTTGTCCTTTCAGTTCCTGCTTTTAAGATTTGTTTAGCAGGATTGGAGCAGTTACCACTCTAGGTTTTTTGCCTCTATTGAAGCAAAAGGGGATTGTGCGTCTATTCAATGCTCCATAAATCTTGAGATTTTTTTCAGCCTGGATGGTGGGAGGAGGGACTCTTCCTGGCCCTGTGTGAGCATCAGGTACTATTCCCTCTAATACCTTGCACGTGGTTCTTTTCTCAGCCGTGGGTAGTTGCTTCACCTGCAAGAGCCCATCATCACTCACCATACTCATGCTCGTTTCTGAGTTTTCTTTCTGTACACTCTCCTCTCTGGTTCTCTGTCTTAGGAATTCTGGTTTCCTTAATCTCTTCTTGTCTCCATCACCTTAACTCAAGGAGTCCACCAGATTCTTCCTGAATTCCCCCTCTCTGCTGTGGCCTGGAAACTCCCTCAGGGGAGGGTGCTGGGGGAGTCGTAGGATACACCTCATCTGTTTCCCATCTCTCGGGGATCACTGTCCTCTTGTCACCTGATGCACAGTGTTTTGCAAACTGTTGTTTCATTTATTTTACCTGTTTTTAGGTTGCTACGGGTAGGAGGGCAAAACTAGTTCTTTATTCCATCTTGACTAAAAGTAGAAGTTGCCCCTGTCGCTCTAAAACATGCATTCTTCTTCTTTCTAACTTAGTGTTACCTAATATTATTGCCTGCCCCCCTCATCATGCTGTAAGCTCCATGAGGGAAAGTACTCGGTCTGTTTTGTTTTCTGTTGCCTCCCCAGCACCTATAACATTGCCTGACGCATAGTGGTACTCATTAAATATTGAATGACTGAATGAAAGCTAGACCAGGATGGAGATCATGAGAAAACTCGAATGATGAGCAGGAAAATTGAACAGATTTTGCTGAGAGTGGAGGCTCCTATTCTGAAACCAGAAGAATGTAGGCCAAGTTCTATTCAACTGCAAAGGGAGGATCTTGAGCACTGCAGTGCTGGTGACTTTACTCAAGCCACTCTGTCTGTCTGTAACTCTGCCAAAGCTCTTGGCAGATTAGGTCACATTTTTGGAATCTGCTTGGAATTCAGGAACATGGCGGTAATAATGAATCATGATTTTGACCCTTCCTCTTAATCTGATTGGCTGTAAGCCCTTTACAAATATTAATGATGTCTCACAATGGAATTGCCACCCTGACTCTTTTCTTAGACTGCTAACACTGGATACGGCAGTGTTCAGCCCTCCTATCCCATAATAACGTGCCTACTCCTCCTTCCTAAAAAAGGAAAGGATAGGGTACTGTTTCTATCAACATCCTTAAATTATTTAGTCAGTATCCTAAAGATGGACTTGACAATTGAACAATTTTCTTAAAAACCTCACTTGATAATTGCAAAGGCCTCTCTACTGTTTTTTCTGACTCTAGTCTCCAAGACAGTCCTCTAAGGTACAGGAAAAAATGTTAGAAACCACAGCTACATTTAATTTTTGTCTTTTCCTTTTGTTATTATGGTAGGTCAGGTATATAATTTACAAAGACACATATATTAGGACTACATGCTCAAAGTCCTTACCGATGAAGTATACAATAAAAAATGTTTGGACATCACAGATCTCGTCTCTGAATTCCCTGTAGTTAAGGCTGGCTTACTCTTCCTATGAGGCACCTCTATTCGTGCCCCTTTCTTCTGCAAAACAAACAAAACCTCAAAACCTCTGAGGCTTAAGTATAAGAAAACTTTCACAGCAAGCCGAAGTTGAAAAGAAGGGAGTTTTTCTATGTAGATTCAAAATCCAGTCTGCAATTGTTTGTTAGTCCCCACATTGATGTAGCACATTATAATTGTGTACTGCAATGAATATGACTACAGGGCTTCTGATTTCAGAAGAACGTGAGTCTGCTGTCAGCCAAGATTTGTATATATTTAGTTCTCTGTGAAGCCTCTCAGGTCCACTAAACCATGGACCCAGAACAAGTACAAGGCCATGACTATTTCCTAGGTGCCATGTTAACAGACTGAATTGCTAAAGAGATGATGGAAATAACAAACTTTAAATATATGAAGTTATTTACCATAGAGGTAGTTTACAGAAGTAGCAATAGAGTAAAAACGAAATCTACAATACACTGTGGGGTGTGTCTGTGTGTAGGGGTCGGAGCAGGGAACACCAAAGTGCCAGACACATGAATGAAGAAGATATTTTGGAAGAGGAACCTTTGGCCCTGGCCTCCCCATCTGACACCAAGTAGACTAGAAATGAACTGCTCAGTTGAGCCTTTACTGAATTCCTAACACACACACACATGCACATGCAACACACACTCAAGAACAAAGTAAAAAGGTTGTTTTACTGCTGTAAGTTTTGGGATAGCAGACCTGAGAGTTGTGCACATCATCTGAATACCTGGATCCAACTGCAGCAGGACTACCCCTGGGTTTTTCAGGAAGCCAGTCCATTGCTTTCAGTGTGCTCAAGCTAGCCCAAGTGGAGTTTCTGTCCTTTGCATCCAAAAGAATTGGGAATAATGCAATAGCACTCTCTCTTTCAACTCAGATGCAAAAGCTTCAGCTAATCATTTTTCTCAGCTGGTGACTTCTGCTCATTTTGATGAGCATTATGCAATGACCGTCTCTTGATTGATTGATTGATTGATTGATGGTTTTCTTTTTTTTTTCGAGGCTTAGATCTGCTATTTCTCTCCCAAGGAGGTTTATGCTGATGGTTTTCAGTCATGTCCTTTTTACGCTGTTCCTACCCCATTTCTTTCTTGCTCGTAGACATTCTAAGTCTAATGTATATCTAATTCTTATATACATCTTTTTATTTGCATGTGTCCTTATAAAACATAAAATTTATTCTTGTGTTATTTTAATGGTACTGTATACTCTATGTAGGGAGAATACTTATGAATTCTTCAAATTAAATGTCACGGTGGGTTATAATTTTCAAAAGTTATAGATTTCTTCTCTAAGAAATATACATTCTAATAACGTCTATTTTTCTTGACAATTGTTTTGTCTTCTTGGCATTTTAAAAAAGAACTTTTATTCTCTGAATACCTACTTCTTCAGCTCCACTGATTGATTCCACATATATACTTTATTTTTTAATAGTAAACATTCTGGTTATATGGGTACAGTATCTTCTCATCTCTTTGAAAGTATTAATTATATATATTGGACTTTTTTCCTGTTCTTTTTATTGTCTTTATTGTTTCTTTTGCATTTCTTTTCTTTTGTGTGTTGTAAAACATTTCTTCTTTTTATCTGTGTCTTTCACGTTAGCAGCTTTCCTTAAATGTCGACTGATTGTTGGCTGATTCTAATTGGAACCCCTGTGTGTGTCCAGAACTTACGGAGTGGTGACAATAGGTAATAGAGCAGAGACTTGGCTATTTGGTCTTCAGAACTCTATTGGTTTCTATAGATTTCTTCCCTAGGGCTAGTCAGATACCCCCAAAAGGAGATCAGATACCCCACTTGGGTTTAAGGGGAGGATTTAAGCCTGGCTGCCAGCCTTCCAGGAGTCTGGATGTCTCATCATGGTTTTTGTTTGTTTTTAATCTAGATATTCACTTAACCTTCTTGTTTTCAGTACAGTACTCTGTATTCTACTGTTTGATCATTCACTTATTCATTAAATATGTATTGAGTGTCGCCTTAATACTTTGTGCCAGGCACAGTTCTAGGTGCTTGGGGATACACTAGCAATCAAAACAGATGAAAGTCCCTGTCCTCATGGAGTTTACATTCTACTAGGATATGTGTCCAGTGTTCTGCCAGGGTTAAGAGAGGGATGAGTGGCTGGCTGCAAAAGGAAGTAGCAGAAATCTGGAGTTCCAAGGGGCCCTCATAAAGACTTTCAACCAGTCTTCCTGCTATGGTTTGGATATTTGACCCTTCCAAACCTCATGTTGAAATTGGATCCTCAATGTTGGAGGTGAGGTCTAATGGGAGGTGTTTGGATCATGGAGGTGGATTCCTCACGAATAGATTAATACCCTCCTTGGGAATGAGTAAGTTCTGTCTCTATTAGTTCCCACAAGACCTGGTTGTTAAAAAGCCTGGCATCTCCCCCAACTTCTCTTGCCTCCTTTCTCGTTATGGGGTCTCTGTATTCAGCCTGAGGCCCTCACCAGAAGCAGATCCCCAATCTTGAACCTTCCAGCCATCAGAATTGTGAGCAACTAAACCTTTTTTCTTTGTAAATTACCCAGCCCCAGGTATTCCTTTATAGCAACATAAAACAGACTAAGACACCTCCTGTTTTCAGCTTCAACCCACATTCCTATTTTCAAAAGTGTTTGATGCCTCCAATCTCTGAGCCTTTCTGGGTTTTAGTGGAATAAGCTAGCTTGCTTTTGTTGGCATTCCCCCTAACAGACTGAATTACTAAAGAGACATTTAGTAATTTGGATTACTAAATATTCTAGATATTTGGATTTCAGCTTTCCTTGTTCTGCTAAGCCAGTTGCCTTGTCACTTGGATGTTCATCTACTTTCCATCTCTTGTCTGCTCTGGTCTTCCCTCATTTTCCTCCTTCTATGGACTTATACCTTTTTGTTTTTCATTTAATGTTATTTTAATGGGATTTTTTTGAAAGGAGGAATAGAGATAATCCTGTGCTCAGTCAACTGTGTTTAACCATGTGCCAGCAACTTTCTATACAGGCACAAAGTTATTTGCTTGACAGGTAGAAAGCGGGGGCAGCCTGGATAATGGTAGTATCAGATTCTGATTTCTGATAGTCACATCTTTGTCAAGCTGTATTGTTTGAATTCAGGATGAGATCACAGAAAGGTACATAAGCATCAGTGTTTCTAGGCCTCCCATTGTTATGGCTCATTTTCTTCCTTTCTCTCTTTTTCTTTCTGTCTCTCATTTACTTGCTTTCTCTTTGTTCTTAGAACATGTTTTATTTAACTTTCTTCTCCCTCAAATTCCATTTTTATTTTCTCTATTACTGACCTTCACGTTATCTCTTATTTTAAATCAATGTAGAGAGAATGTTTTTGACTAAATTTCTAGTCATTGCATGCATGTATTGTGATTTACAGAATAAAAGAGTGTTTTTTAAAGAATTGAAAGGAAATGATAGGAACACTAGCAGCAAACATTAAACACTTACTGTGTGCAAGGCACTATCCTAAGAGCTTTATACGCATTGCCTTACGAAATCTCTATTATCACCTTATGAGGTGTCATTTCCACTTTATGGATGAGATATCAAGTCTTACTACCTTATTTTATAAAATCTAAGCTAAGAGAGAGTAAAAAATTGCTTAAATTCTTACAGCAAATGAGTGAAATTATAAAAATATTCATGAAATGAACATGTTTTATTTATTATTAGAATTATATGTATTCCTCATTAGGAGTTTGAAGTGGGGTTTGGGACCCCAAACCTCTAAGGCTCCCTGCTGAGGGAGCCACTTATCTAAAGATCAGTAGCTAATTACAAGACAAAAATCCAGATGTATTTGATAGAATAGCAGAGATTGTCTTGTTAGCTGTGCTGGAGGGTTGAGTCTGGAAGCCAACATGGAGTTTTCTACTCCCTTGAGTGGGGACTGGCTGAGTCTAGAATGGTTAGGCCTGCACAGCAGGTTCTAATCCACTAACCTAACCAGCTGGGCAGTAGAGAAAGGCTGGCTTGCCTCGCCCACACCACTGCAGACCAGAAATCTGGGCAGAGAGCACAAGTATTGCTAGGCCTCCCTCAAGGAGACAGCTTGTGTCCAAGTGAGATTCTCATAGGGGAACAGGATGGGGAAATGGGCCCACTGCACATGGGCGCATGTAGTAGGAGAGGACACAGGACACAGACAAGGCAGCCATCAGGAAGTGATCCAGTGTGAACCAGGTGCCATCCACTGGGATTGGCATCCTCTTGCTTCCTCCTTGGGGATCTGTGAGTTGGTCTGTAGAAGTATGGGCAGGAATGTTCTCTCTCCTAGAAGCTGGGTGGAAGTGTTCTTTTTTCTATGGGTTAAGGTGGAAGTGTGAGAAGAAAAAATAAGTTCCCTTCTTAACATTTCTATTTAGATAAAAATTTAAACATTGCTTATGGCCAGTTCTGTATTCTAAATTCAAAACAACTTTTTTTTTTTTTTACTATTGAATTAGCTGAATTATTTTTTCTGTTTATTTATATATTTATTTTTTGAGATGGAATCTTGCTCTGTCGCCAGGCTGGAGTGCAGTGGTGTGATCTCGGCTCACTGCAACCTCTGCCTTCTGGGTTCAAGCAGTTCCCCTGCCTCAGCCTCCCGAGCAGCTGGGATTACAGGCACGTGCCACCACGCCTGGCTAATTTTTTGTATTTTAGTAGAGACGGGGTTTCACCGTGTTTGCCAGGATAGTCTCAATCTCCTGACCTTGTTATCCACCCGCCTCAGCCTCCCAAAGTGCTGGGATTACAGGCGTGAGCCACTGCGCACAGCCTATTTTTTTCTGTTTATAATGCATTCTGATGTTTTTTCCATCTATTTTGTCTTTTAAATCAATGCTGATTGCAACCCACTCAGGGTTACTTGACCCACTAATGAGTCAGGACCCTTATTTGAAAAACACTCACCTAGGAGACTTGTTGACATAATTTTGGAGCAAAAAACTGTTCTTATTTGTAAAACATATAAGTGGCCCTTTGTTATTACATAGAGCAAGAATTAGGGCCTAGATTAGACAGGACTGGTGGAGACAAGATGCCCAGTTCGTAAAACTGCAAAGGATGATAAAATTTAAAAGATACTCTTCTTGGGTGGAGAGATTATTCTGAAGTTAACTGAGTCTTATTTTCCTGTGAGTGGTATGAAGGTAGTGCCAAAGATGCCATGTTAGGGAAAGACAAAGACTGAGGAGAATTGAAGGGAACACTTTGATCTTAATGGAAGCAGGTCCAGTACTGAGGTTCAAATCAGTGACAGCTAAGGAGGCCCTGACCGTTACCAGGGATTGGTCTATGGATACCAGGAGCAGAAATGTCTGACGCTGGGTTTTGAGTGGTATTCTTGCACTGCGTCATAATTACCCCAGGGTATCCTCAAGTCTTTAGTGAGGCTGGTTAATCACTACAGTCCAGCATCAGGCTAGTGACTAAGGGAAGGAAGGGAAAAGTGGAGTCTGTAGTTCAGATACCAATACGGTGTACCAGTACAAGACGGTACAAGACAAGACAGTGCAAGTCAAGACAGTGGCTAATAGCCTATAGCAGCAGTTATGAGATGGTAAGAAGAGACAAGCAAACCTGGATGGGGAAGCTATCGTGAATGCAAGGTGGCAAGTGCTAACAAAAGATGTGTATCTTTATCAGGAAGCCTACTTCTTCTTCAGGAATCCTTTTTTGGAAGGCAGTACTTTTTTAGAAGGGTGGTTGGATTTCTTGCTGTCGCAGAGGTTTAGGGACTTGAGTTATTTATTTAGTTATTTCTAGATTTTAAAGAAATTGACTGTGCCCTAAATCTTGTTTTTCCCACTAGATCCTGCTCTGTGCCCCAGCAGTCTGACCAGCACGGACTGCACCAATGGGCTCCCTTGTCCTCTAGCTTCTGGCAGGGTTTCGCCAATGGGAGGAAATCAAGGAATAAGAGATTGGGATATTTATTGCCCTAATTTCTTCCCAGCTGAGTGTCAGTGGGTTCACTGCATCTCCCCAGTGAAAGCCATAGCTCCTATCACATGGCCGTCTCCACACAGCTAAACTCCCCTCTTCTGGTAACCCTTAGCTCTTCAGGCCTAGGATGGTAATGTTTCGCTTCTTGCTAGCTTCTAGATACTACGTTATTATTTGCTGGTTTCCCTGAACACTGCCCAATCTTTGTAAGTAGCCACTATTAAACTTTCATCAAATTAATGATCTGTTTCCTGCCAGATAGTACTGAGATTAGACTCAGGAAAGAGAGGTCTCCTCTATCATGGCTCTTTAGCGTGGACCCCATGCCTTACAGAGCCTACTAATAAAGATGAATGAGTGGAGAAACCTTTTGTAAATGCCTTAAGGAATGCACAAGGACCTCTTTCACTTGAATCTGATGCTCAGTCCTGGCCTAGTACAACCTGCATTCATAAACATGTGCTTTCCTGACTAACAGCGCTCACACTTTAGAGGAAATGTTTTTCCACATCTCTTTCCTGTGTCCTCAATACAAAAGGCCGGTATGTCTGGATGTTGTGAGGGTGTATGGCTCATGCTACTGCCAGCGTTGGAGATGGACACTGTTTTAGCATGTGGAGATTTGAGTGATAGAAGCACTTAGGGTGAGAAAAAAGTTTGTCAAATCGTTTCTCTCATTAATACAGTGAACTTCTGTAGGAAGTGCAAATAACTTAAGCTCTTTTGAGTCAACAAAGAGGGCCAGAAGGTGGGAAATAAACTCCACAAAACTTCAGGAGCCTGCCATTGCAGTGAAATTTCTAGGAACTGGAGTGTGCTGGGGTACCCCTCACAAGAGAGGACAAGTTGCCAGAAATGGCACCTTATACCGCTAAGACAGGGGCACCATGTATGGAAACCTCTTTGGATTTTTTTTTTTTTAATGGCGGTAAGTTCTCACTATGTTGCCCAGGCAGATCTTGAACTCCTGGCTTCAAGCGATCCTCCCACCTTGGCCTCCCAAAGTGCCGGAATTACAGGCATGAGCCACTCGGCCTTTTTTATTTTATTTTATTTTTTTGTCACCAGCAAAGCATTAAAATATTTTTTAATTGAAATTTTTATTGAGTTAAAAATTTTTTATCTTATAGCACACAATTGTGAGAAATAATATAAAAAGATCTCATGTGCTCTTTTCCTGGTTTTCCCCAGTGGTGACTTTTGCAAAGCTATAGTATAATATTATGACCAGGACATTGATGTTAATATAGTCAAGATATAAAACATTTACATCATCACAAGTATTCCTAATGTTTCCTTTTATAATCATACTCCCTTCCACCATGTCCTGAACCTCTGGCAATCAGTAATCTGTTCTTCATTTCTATAATTTTGTCACTTCAAAAGTTGTTATAAAAAAGGAATAATGCATTATGTAACCTTTGGGAAACAGCCTTTTTTTTTTCACTCTACACAATTCTCTGGAGATTTATCCAAGTTGTTGTGTGTATCAACAGTTGATTCCTTTTTTATAGTTGGGTACTATTCCATGGGATGGATGCACTAAAGTTTGTTTAACCGTTCACTCACTGAATGATATATGGACTATTTCTGTTTTTTGACTGTTATCAACAGAGCTGCCATAAACATTTGTATACAGGTTTTTGTATGAACGTAAGTCTTAATTTCTCTGGGACAAATGTATATGAGTACATTACTGGGTATGGTAGTTGCACGTTGAGTTTAAAAGAAATTGCCAACTGTTTTGCAGCATTGCTGAAACATTTTACATTCCCATCAGTAATTTGTGGATGATATAGTTTCTCTGCATCCTCATCGGCATGTGTTGTTGTCATTATTTTTTATTTTAGCCATTTTGATAGAAGTGTAATAGTATCTCATCATGTTTTAAATTTTCAATTCCCTAATAATGTTGAACATCTTCTCATGTGCATTTTCTATCTGTGTATCTCTGGTGAAATGCCAGCAAGGATTTTTAATAAACCATGTGTTAAAAGAATGTAGGGGGTAGTAGTAGTAGTATTCATAATAGTAGTAATATTGTTCATAGCATGATTTCTATCTTTCTACCTTAAAAAAACACCCTGTATATAACACTCTGTGCTAGGCACCAGGGATACAAAGGTAAATTAAACAGATAAGGCTCTTTTCCTCATGGAACTTATAATCTTGAAGTGGATGAGGAGTTAGAAAACTTAGAAAAAATAAATACACAAATGTATATAAAACAAACACAGAAAGTATGTGCCCTGAAAGAAAAACACAACCAAACAAAAAACCAAATGTCATTTAAAAAGGATAATGGAGACTCAATTTACACTGAGAGTCAAGAATTTTCAAATTGTACCTGAAAAATGGGTAGGTAATATTCAAGTGCAGTGGGAGCGAGAGGGACTCAGCCCAAGAGAGCAGCACATGTGAAGGTCCTGAGGTAGGAAAGAGCTTGGGATGTTGTAGAAACCCAAAGAAGGGTAGTGTAGCTGGAATGTAGAGTAGCAGTGGAGGAGTGAGATGAGGTGAGTTTAGCAATATGAGTAGGGCCCAGACCAGAAACAGAGGAATTGTATTAGTTCAAGCAAGAGATGGTACCAGGGGATGGACAGAGAAGTGGATAGTTCTGAGGTGTATTTTGGAGATAGAATTGACAAGACATGATGAGAAGCTGTGCAGGAGAGAAGGGAGAGGAAGATGGAAGTATCAAGAATGACTCCCGGGTTCGTTGATTGAAAAACCTGGTTGATGGAGGTGACTTTAGCAAGATGGTGGAAGTAAGAGGAGGACTTGGTTTGTATGGAGAGGTCGGCAGTGGATAACAGTCATATTTTTAGGTGAACATAAATTCTGAAGCCTGATGCATGTCTACAAAACGAATAAACCCTATTTAATTGCGTAGTACAAACAAGAGTCCTATACCTGAGGCTGAAATAGCTGAGGCTAAAAGAGACAACTCAAGTTCAACATACATCACCCTTCCCTTTGTTTTTAAAATTGCTCATGAATACTTGTTAAAAGTATTGACTGGGTGTCCACCAGGTGGCAACATTTCTTTAAAAAAGCCCAGATTTAGAAGGCATACCTTCTTAGATACATCAAGGTGGATTCTTGAGGGCCACACAACCAGTCTAGTCAAAATCACTGAAAGTGCAGCCCATCCTGCTGAGTTCTTCTCTTAATATGCATAGGTGGAGGCAGTTTTATGAGAAAGATCCTTCTGTGGCCTCTTACAAGAAGGCTCGTGTGTCAGTGTGTACCTGTGTGCATGTACTATCTAGGACTTATATCATATCATGAAAAGCCCCTTAATCCTAAAGGTTCTTAGTGCAAGCAACTGAGTAACATGGAAAGCCTTAGATAACCTCTCTGAGCCTCTTTCTTCATCTGTAGAATGTTGTATATGTATTGGTACCAACTTCACTGGGGCGTGAGTGTGAATTTAGATGATGCATGCCTATGATGTATCTAGCACAGTCCTGGGACAAAGTAAGCACTTAATGCATGGTAGCTCTTATTATTATTTCCACAGCGGCCCTCTTCCCCACTTTCCCTGCTCCAAGACTCTATTCTTTGCCAGCCTTAGTTGTGGGCAGCCTGCCAGGCATGATGTAATAAGTGAAGCACATGAGTCGCGAGAGGATGACTGACTCCCTTTCACGTTCTCTTAGTACTTGGCTCCTGGAAGGTGCTCCTCCTTGATAATCCTTCCTTCCAACTGCATTGACACAAGATGGAGTCTTTCTGCAATTGACTTGTCTGATTGGACAGGCAAGCCATGAAGATGGAGAGGGAGGAAGGTCCTGAATGCAATGTGGATGCTGGAAAATCAGCCCCCTCCTCATACAGTGCAATGAATTAAATTACTCTCTATTTAGTAGCTTTTCCTCATCTATTGGAACATGTACAATTGCTATCTGTTATGATCATATATTCCCAGCCTTTCAGGTGGGATAGGTCCAAGCACTCATTTTGTTTGGAGCTTCACACAGTATGAATATAGCACAGATTTACCTAGGGAAGAAGTTGACTTGATGCTAGTGCCTGTGATCCAGCCACAGGGAATATTTATACAGCAAAGCCAGCCAGCTGTCCCCACTGTATTTATCTTCTTCCCCCTTTCCTACTAGTTCAGGCCACCAGATACTTCACTTTCTTTTATAAAAGTCTAAAATATTTGAGTGCTTTAAAAATAGGTTTTCAGAAATGTTACCAATTAACACTATATATATATATTTTGTGACAAGGTCTGCTCTGTCACCCAGGCTCAAGTGCAGTGGCACAATCATGGCTCACTGCTGCCTTGACCTCCCTGGGCTGAAACGATCCTCCCGTCTCAGTCTCTCAAGTAGCTGGGACCACAGGTGCATGCCACCACACCTGGCTGCTTTTTTTTCTTTTTCTTTTTTTTGTAGAGACAAGATCTCCCTGTGTTGCCCAGGCTGGTGTCAAACTCCTGGGCTCAAGGATCCTCATGCCTTGGCCTCCCAAAGTGCTGGGATTACAGGCATGAGCCACCGCGTCTGGCCTAATTAATACTATTATTATCTAATAACATTAATTTTCAGTGGGGGCTTTCTATTTCATGTGGGGGCTTGCGAGGGGAGGGTAATAAGGGTATGGTGAGAAATGGATAGGAAATGTACGTTTATCATAGAGGAAAGGAAACAGTTTTTTTGGTCTTTCACCTGTATTATGAGTAGCAAAACAAATGTTCATGTTTTCAGCCTACGTGAGAGATTGCTAAGCGAGCAGGGTGTTAAAATGTGGTCATGTGGAAAGCAGGTTGTCATTCTTCTTCACACGTGCACAGTGTAGCTCAGTTATGAGGCACACTATTCCGTTGGCCTTTTATGTAAATTTTATATTGCAGGCAGGGTTGCTTCCTACATTTTTCTTCGACTGATGCTCAGAAATATCGGGCAACTTGGCTCATTCAACAAATTTCTACTGAGTGCATACTATTAATATGTGCAAGGCAGTGTTGTAAGTAGTGAAGGAAATCCCTGCCCTCATGCAGTTTATGTTTTAGTGGGGAACACACACATAGATAAAATATATAATATACCAGATAGTGATGAGTGGCATGGAGAAAATAAAACGGGAACTGGAAAGGGGACTGTGTGTGAATGTGTGTTTGGAGGTGGTATTGTTGCTAATTTAAATGTAGTGGTGAGGGAGTGCCTGATTGAGATGATGGTATTTTGGTAAAGACCTGAAGAAGGTGAGAGAGGAAGCTCTGTGGATAGCTTGATGAAAGAGAATTCTGGGAACAGGCAAGGACAGCTGCAAAAACCTGGAGGAAGAGACCTGCTAGAGCAGAGCGAATGAATGAAACAGCCAGGAAATAAGATGGAGAGGTTAGGAGGAAGATTGAGGTCTTCGGGGCCATCACGAGATTTTGAGGAGGGGAACATGATCTGATCTAGATATCTAAGCATCATTCAAGGCGTTGTGTTGAAGTTAGAATATAGAGGGCAAGGGTAGAAGCAGGGAGATCGATTAGGAGGCCGTGACACTAGTCCGGGAGAGATGAGGATGGCTTGGATCAGCGGGACAGTGGTGCAGGTGTGAGAGGTGATTACATCTCGAGCCAACAGGGATTGCTAGTGGATTAGCTGGGAGGTGAGAGAAAGACAGGAGTGAAAGATAACACCAAGGTTTCTGGAAGGATGGAGTTGCTGTTTCCTGAATGAGAAGACTATGGGTCCGGCAGGGTTGGCAGAGGTAAGTGGAGGAATAGATTTAGACATAAGTCTGAACTTCAAGTTAGACATTTCAGTGGAGATGTTGAGACTTCAGTTGGATACATGAGTCTGGGGTTCAGTGTAGGGGTTCTGGCTGGGTAAATAAAGTTGGCCGTCTTCAGTATGCCAATATCATTTAACACCTTGAGATTGGAGGGACTCACCACGGGAGCAAGTACAGATAAAGTGGGAGTCTGAGGCCTGAGCCCTGGGGTCCTCCAGGACTTAAGGGTGGAGAAATGAAGGGAGGATGCATCAGAGAGAAGGAACAACTGGTGAAGGAGGAGAAACCATGAGGACATGATTTCCCCAGAGCTGCATGAAGAGAGTGTTTCACGGAGAGGGAGTGATCAACTGCGTCAAAAGCTGTTGACGTTTTATGTAAAATGAGGACTGAAAATGAGCCACTGGATTTAGCCAAGCAGCCCCAGTTATTCTATCTCATAGCAGTCTTTTCTTCATTGACAGTATCTGAATTTTTCCCTCCCTCCCTCCCTCTCTTTTTCCCCCCTTCCCTTCCCTTCCCTTCCCTCCCCTCCCCTTCCCTCCCCTCCCCTCCCCTTCCCTTCCCTTCCCTTCCTTCCCTTCCCTTCCCTTCCTTCTCTCTTTCTCTCTTTATCTCTCTTTTTGTTTCTCATTTGCCTCTTTCACTGGATAGTAACAGTAACCCCCATGAGAACGGGGACCATGACTGTTCGGGGGTATAGTGGCTGGCACATATTAGGAGTATGTTATGCAATTTATCTCTTTTGGTTTCTGTTTTGACCACATATTGTCCATTTCCCTTTCTCACCTTCCTAATGTTCCAAATGGCTTTGGGGAATTTCCTTTCTTCTGTTGTGTATGGTCTTGATGGGATGGCAAATTCTGTGTTTGCCTCCTACTGTGGAAGCCAAAGCGAGCAGATGCTGCCCCAGACCCTTACACCAGGGGGCAGGCTGCGTCCAATAGAGGCTCCTGAGTTACCCATGGACAAGAGGAGGAGTTGAATCCCAGCATCTCTGTCCTCACCAGAGCCCTCCTGGTGAGAGCTGTTGCCATGGTTTCTGTTTCCCAGGCCTTGGTGCTCCCCTGCTTGCTGCCATCACCAGCCTGCTGCTCCAGCCTCTGTTTCTCTGAGCTCCCAATATCCTTCCAGTAAATCCTCTTTCGCTTACGTTAACCAGAGCCAGTTCCTATTCCTTTGAACTTAAAAAGTTCCCAACAGCTAAGCACTCAGTACACATTTGCTGAATGAATGAAAAAGTGTGGTTTTCATTTCACGAATGGCGAGTCTGGAGTTCAGAGAGGCTCACCACGTGCCTAAGACCACATGCCTTCCATCAGTTCTTCTATGCTCCCTTTTCACATTCTCAGATCTCTGACGTCAGGATGCTTTTTACAATTGGCAGTGTCTTAAAATCAAGTGGAAGTATTTTTCTGTTTTTAGTGGTATGTAAAATAATGTCTTTTATATTAGCTTAGATTCAATGAAATATGGTAGTCAGTATTGAAGTCAAAATTTAAACATATTTCAAAAGTCTGTACGTCTTTGCTTTTCAAGCAGTTTACTATCTAGTCGGAGAAAAAAATAAGCAGGAAAACTCCACAAACCTTTCTCACGTACAGAGTAGGGTTTCATAAACACGGAGTGGAGGCCCTCACTAAAACTGCAGGGGTACCTGACTCTGAAGGGCTGAGTGGAGGGGCCACAGGGCGGGCATCTATGTTGATCTCGGTAAGAAAGATTTGGATGGATGGAAATGTGAGAAGAATAGAGAGGAGGGAGGACTAGGTTCTAGATGATGGCAACCCTGCAGACTCTTAAATGCAGGTCTGAACCACAAGGCTGAGTTTGGTGGAGATGGTTGCTTGGTGTCTCCCCTCTGACTCTTTCCCTTCTCCTTCTCCATGGTAAATTATTCTTCCAGTTCTCCCTGTGTTCACCATTATAGCTGTTTTCTGCTGCAGTCTTTTTCTGGAAAGCTCCCCACTTCCTATCTCCTGCCCATTCCTCCCAATCAGTTCAGCTCTTGTGTGTGCTGGACAGAAATCCCTCTTGGCACCCTGGGCAACATAGCAAGACCCCCAACTCTACATTTTTTTTTTTAAATTAGCCAGCATGATAATGCACACCTGTAGTCTTATCTACTCTGGAGGCTGAGGTGGGAGGATCGCTTGAGCCCAGAAGTTAAAGGCTGCAGTGAGCTATGACGGCACCACTGCATTCTAGCCTGGGTGATGGAGCAAGACCCTGTCTCAAAACAAACCAACAAATAAAAAAGAAATTACTTCTGGGATCCAGAAATAAGGGAAAATATATTTCAGGGGGAGGAACAGCAAAAAGCATGGAGGTGCAATGCATGATGTATGTGAGGAAGAGTGCCTGAATACCATGAAAGGGTAGGCTGGGAAGAGGGGTTTACCCATTCATTCAGCAAATGTTTGAGTATACACCAGGTACTGCTCTAGGCACTGGGGACAGAGTAGTGAAATAAAAATGACATTTCTACCTTACAAGGCTTACATTCTAATAAGAGGAGATAAGCCATAAGCAAATAAATGTTTAAATACATACGTATATACACCTATGGAAAAAATGTCAGATGGTATAAAAGCAAAGAGGAAAAATGTTAAAAGGGTTAAAGAAGCAAGAGAGTTGGGGTGCGAGCTGCTCATTCAAACAGAAGGACCAGGAAAGTCCTTTTTGTTAAGATAATATGTCAACAGGGATCTGAAAGAAGTGAGTCAGAGTCTTCTGAATCTTCAGGTGGGAAGTGTTCCAGGGTGAGGGAGCAGGAGATGCAAGGGTCTGGATGGGGGGTTATGTTTGGCAGGTTTAAGGAATAGTATGTCTACCATGGAGTGAGTGGGGGCAACACAGTAGCAAATGCATATGTGGTGGGGAGGTTAGCCAGGCCAGAACAGGTAGGCCTTGTTAGCATTGCAAGGATTTTAATTTTATTCCAAGAGGATGCAAAGCCTGTGGAGAAATTTGAGTGAAAGAAAAGGAATGAGAGATAGATGGGGCCTAATCCTTGCGAAGCTGCAGTGCTGTCCCAAACAGTTTGAATCTGATTCTCCTATGTTCCCAGAATTTTCATTTCTGAATCATTTAAATTGAGCAGGAAATCTATTCTAATGAATAAATATGTTTTGTTTTGTTTTGTTTTTGAACACAGAGAGGCCTCCGCTTAGAACAGATGTAATGAAGTCATAGTTTGTTTTGACAGAAAGAGGCTACGGAAGGTTACACTTCCTCCACTCTGCCTTTGGTTGTCAAGGAGATACCCCTGGAAACCTCTTCTTTTGTAGCTAAATGTCACTGTATAGCACTTAGATTTTTCATGTTCTCCTTTTATTATGTTATTGTAAAGTTCGCTGTGTAATTTTGCTCAGGAGTTAACAATTTCATCACTGATGAGTCCATTCATTGCAAAGTACCTTTTCTGGCATTCCAATTGTCTTTCTCCATCCAGAGGCTGGCTTCCGGGAGGGGCATGCACCTGAAAACTCATCAAACCTGTCTTTAGAAAGGTCCTGAGGGTCAGACAGGCTGAAAAAGGCAGATTAATTCTGAGAAGCTGATGGCAAAATGTGAACTGATGGGTCAAACTACAGAAAGACACAAGGTGCTGGATTGCTTTTCGTGGAGAGCATTATCTCAGCTGCTGACCAATCAGGGTGGATGTTGCTATATTCATTTTACAGAGGGGAAAACTGAGATGCGGTGGTAGGAGACTTGCTCATGTAGTTACCGTAGCCCTGGAACAAGCATCTTCTAGTTTTTAGTGTGCTTTCCACAACACTGTGTTTTTTCAAAGATATAAGCTGGAGATGATAGGTTAATTCATTCATTCATTCAACATGCCTTTTTACTGAGTGCCTTCTGTGGGCTGGGCACTGTTCAAGTCACTGGGAATTCTGAGGCAAGAGAGACGAGCTCCTCATCCTGTTCACACTCCTCCTGTGCCCAAGTAGACGTTACTTTTGACTGTCAGCTGGATAGAGATATAGAATTTATTATAGATCAAGGTTGGCCCTTTAGATGAAAATCTGCTATCCCCGGCTTAGGCATACATGGTTCAGAGATCAAAAAAGCTAAATCTGAATCAGTTCTCTCTGAAAGGAAGTTGAGGTTTTTCAATGAGCTCCAGACTAAAAGACCCAGGAAGACCGATATACATGTTAAGTTGGCCGTGGATATTGTTGGCCAGGGATCAGCCTCTTTCCAAAGTGTTGTTTCACAACTGATTAAACAATTCTGATGAGTGAAATGTGTTTCTCCCAGGTTTTGAAATCATGTGCTTTAAATTATTACATCTCTATGCTGTTGTGTGCAATTAAGAGTAAACAGTGCATCCTGCTATCACCTTTTTTCAGCACAAGGGAGGAAACAGCTTGATTGCTTGCCCACAGCAGCAATACTCCCTTCTTTTGATGGGAGATCTTTAGGGTTTCCATCTGCTAGCAATGTGCATTAATAAACATTTTTAACTGAGGAGAGGATGATGGAGTTTTTATATCTAAATGTCTTTCTGAAAGTTCTGTCGGTAACCGCCACATTTAAAGAGAGTTATACTATTTGTACTCCTGTCTGCACATCTTAATTATTCAAGTCTTCCAGGGCTTACCTAAATAGACAAAGAGGAAATTAGTGAGATGTATTATAATGTTTAGACAGATAAAATGAAAATATGTCAGATACAAATAGCTCACACTGCGTTATCTTATTTTGTCCACAGCCTTTGCTTTTTTGTTAGGAATGTCTGGATATATGTGTTATCAAGAAAGGCTTGTCTCCTCTCTGCTGTGCTGTTTCTTGAGTGGTCCCTTTAGTCATTTAATACAGGACTATAGGCACTCATTATTCTGGCTTTGGGGCATGTCTGACTTTTGTCGATTGGGGGAACTTGGGAAACTGATCTGCAGGAAGATGGCAGTTGATTTGCATAAGACCCCCAGGCATTTTGAGACAAGGGACCGATATTCCAAACTGGTCCTGAGTCTGGTTAGGTAAAACTTCTGAGAAAGGTTGAAGGGCTCCGTTTAAAACCAGGGCAAGGAAGGCCTATGAGGTTCCTAAAATAAAAATCAACCTCAAGGTAGGGATATCTAGGCTGATGACATGGAATCAAAACCTAAAAATGTGTGAGGTAGGACCGGTTCCGACAGAGTACATCATTCATATCACTATCCCTTCTGGACACAGTGAAAATAATGAAGGGAAGAATTTCTGAGAATGAGAGTATCATCTGAAAGACTTGCAACCTCAGAGTCCAGGTGAAGAGGTGAGCAGGCAGAACTAGTCCCCTACAATGACACCAGGCAAAAGACATGCAGCCCTGGATCCACTGAACCACTTCTCTTTCAGCTTGGTGTTGAGGGACAGGTCTGAATATTGTTGCCTTGTGTAAGCTCCAGGGAGATGGTTGGACTCGTTAGAGTTGAAGATAACCCAAGATGCCACTTTTGCTAATAGGGCATGAGGATATTTGAGTACTCAAGTAAAAAATAAAAGAGATATGGCCACATCTGTGCTCTGAATTCATACAACAGTACCTACTGGTTACAATGTGTGTGCACGTATGTGTGTGCGTGTGTGTGTGTAAGAAAAGGGTTCAGCTGCAATTTTACACCTCATTGGGCACCAAATATCTGCCTCATAGACTCATCACCCCCTCGGATTGTAGCCCCTTAGTGATCGAGATAAGGGCCACCGTCCTTCTTCCTCTTAGTGAGCCTTCTCTGATTGCCTTATTTAAAATTGACATTTACGCTTCCCCTCCCCTGATTGATTTCTCTCCATAGCCCTTATTTCCCTCTTTATTGTTCACTGTCTGTTTCTCTACCAGGATCCAAAAGGGATTTTCATCTGTCTCTTTTTCACTACTGCATTCACAAGTCATATGAAAACACATTGAACAGTTCTATTGCACAGGTGCTACAGATGCAGGCAGTAGCACTGGGGCAGGCTTCCTGAGAGCCCCTGCTGAACCAGGCACGCTGCCTTTGGTTGCTAGATTGTGGGAAGTCCAGAGTTCTGGGGCAAAGGTTGGGGCAGACGTGAAGTAAGGGGTGAGGATGTGGAGTTTCTTAACAACCAGTGATGTTGTACTTGTGAGTCCTGGCGGAATCCCCAGTGCTTAGAATGCTACTCCCACATGGTAAGTGCTCAGTAACTATTGGTTGCATGAAGTAACTCCCATTTTGTGGATGAGGAGTCTGAGTCACAGAGAAATTAGGTAATGTGTGCAAAGACACAGCTAGTAGGTGACACAGCCAAGCATGAGTCCACTCCCTGCACCAGTCTGGCTCCAGAGCCTGCCCTCTGAACCATTAGGCTCTGTGGTTGCAAGACAGTCCAGATGAAAAGAAAGAGGAGGAAGCTGATATTCCTGTACCAGACATATCATTCTTATCAAATTCTTAAGGACTTTTAAGGGTTCTTAAAATTTTTCTAGGACAAGGTGGAGGTCTACACAAATGAACTAAAATACCTTTCTGAAAAATTGGAAATGAAATTGATCAAGTCAAGATTTTCACTTGCCTCTTCCTCTCATGTGGGTAGCTACTAGAGAATCCAGCTGTATGACATAGTACCAGGCAACATTGAAAAAATTACTTCTTATAGACAAAACAATAACTATATGATACCAAATGTGGCAGGCAGAATCATGGCCTTCCAAAGATGTCCTTGCCCCAGTGACCAGAAGCTATGAATGTGTCACCTTACGTAGGAAAAGGGAATTTGCCAGTGTTATTAAGTTAGAAAACTTGAGATGGGGGATTAACCTGGATTCTCTGGGTGGGTCCAATCTAATTATAATTATAAGTGTCCTCCAAAGTTGCTGGCTCTGAAGATGGAGGAAGGGCCAGGAGTCATGGAATGCTGGTGACCTCTAGAAGCTGGAAAAAGCCAGGAGATGAATTCTGCCCTGGAGCTTCCAGCAAGGAAAGCAGCCCTGCCTACACCTTGGTGCTAGCCCAGAAGACTTGGGCCAGACGTCTCACCTGCAGAACTGTGTTTAAGCTGCTAAGTTTGTGGTAATGTCACAGCCGCAATAGAAAATGAACACACCACACCAAGGAAAGGTAAAGTGAAAAATTCAGTCAAGTCATCAAAGTGTTAAAAGAATTTAAAAAGACAAAACTGTTGTTTTTCATTGAATTCATTCAAAATAATTGTATTCGTATAGTACATGGATATAGTTAAACATTTTTAAGTGACATGTTTATTGATATCAAATAAATCTTCCCAGTCTTTTAAAAGAATGTATGATTTTCTTAAGTATTATATAAGGAAAATAAAGAGGCACATACTGCTATCTCAGTTAATGAATCTGTATTCCTTTATTAAACCACTCAGGGTGTCATTTATAGGAAGCAGACTTCGTATAAGTAGGAGAAGATCATTGCCAGATTTTGAGCTCCCAGAGCTCCTTCACTCTTGTGGCTCCGCCAGCAAATCTAATCAGCCCCCAATGCTGTTATTTCTTCCATCACAATGATCCTTGCATCTGTTCCTTCATTTTCCTGCCACTAATTCAGGCTTCATCATTTTCCACCTGGATAGATAAAACAGGAATCTAATTGACCACTTTGGCTGTTGCTTGTCCCCCTCTGATCTGTTCTGCACACACCCTCTAGACTCACCTCTGTCAAAGCCCGTCTCCATCATGCTGCTCTCCTGGGAGAAAACACTCACGCCTCTTGTCACTGGGCATAGGAGAGGTTCTTAGCCATCAGTAGGACCTGACTAGTGATGAGGGGGCTGCACATGACTTACGTGCATTCAGTAATAATGGTTAAGGTTTGAAGATTATTTATTTTTTTAAAACAAATTGAGGCAGATTTATTTATATAATTTCACAAATACTTATTATTTATTAGGTACCTGGCACTATTCTAGGTACTGGGGACACAAGGGCAAATGAGAGAGACAAGAGCACATTCCAGTGTGGGAGAGAGATCATGCTCAATGAAATAAACAGGAAATATCTGGGGAGTGTTAAATGTTATCCAAAAACGTCAGACCAGGCGAAGTGGTAGAATGATGGGGCAGCTACTTTGGACTGGGTGATCAGAGAGACTTGTGGGAGGAGGTGACATTTGATCTGGTCTCTGTGAAGATCCGCAGGAAGAGCATGCCAGGAAGATAGAAGAACAAATGCAGAGTCTCCGGCAGCTGTGATCTTGGCATATTCAAGGAACAGAGAGGAGACTGTGGCTGGAGGGAGGAGTGCATAAGCATCCAGGAAAGCAGCTGTTGGATCTCACAGGTCTCAGAAACAGAATACTGCATCTTGATTTCCCTTTTGAGATGGTAGAAAGCTCCTAGAGCTTTAAATCAGGGAATTGACATATACAACATTTGTCTCTAAGAGCTCACTTTGGCTTCTGCAAGGTGATTGGATTATTGAGGAGGCCAGCTAGGAGGCCATTGCTGTGATCTAGGCAAGTGACTGCAGTGGCTTGGGCTATATGACAGTGATGGTGGCAAGAAGTGTACAGACAGGTCCAGAACATATTTCAGCTTTATGATCATCGAGACTTGCTGATGGATTAGATATGCAGGATAAGGCAAAGATAGTGACTTCTGGATGTTTGGCTTGATCCACTGGTGATTGTTGATACTATTTATTAAGATGAGAAGACTCAAAATTATCACTGTGAACATCTAGTGTTATAATGTGCTTTCTTGGTTTATGAGGCATCCAAGGCAATTTGCCCTTGCATGAAATGGCACAAGACCACTATGCTTTATAAGACTTGTTTCTATTTTTTAATAATTTGATAGTGCTTGCCTTTTTGACAGGACTCCTGCCACTAGAAGTTTCTCATTTCTCTCTATATCTGTCCTAGGCTAGGAAACCAGATACAAATGCTCATTGAAATTGTATGTAAAATACCAGTAAACAGGAGCTGAATGAAGAGATGAAAAATTACTTTTGAGTAAAAGATGTGTGTTTTGTTTCATGGGCTTTATGACAAAGATCGCTCAGAAACCCTTTTTGTTTACTTGCTCTATGAGAGAGACTACTGAATAAATGACCTCTGCATACATGAGGAGTTATTGTGCCTTTTCTGTGCTTATGAGTTGCCTGTCTGCCTTTCCCAGAGTTCTCTACCAACAGCTGAGCCATCTTGATCTCTACGTTAGCAAGTTTAGCCCAATTGCATCATGTCATACTTGATGCTAGTTAAAACTTGATTACGTGTCCCAGTTTCAGTTGCTGTGTTTCTACCCTGCTATTATCACTTGGTCTCCCACAGGTACCTTGTTTCTGTGTCTGTATCTTGGCCTTGTTGTCCTGAGTGGCTGCCTGGATAACCCAATCTATATAGAATGATAACTCTTATTTTCCTTTTTTAATCCTTAATCATGTGGAGACAGGCATTTTATTCCTGAACCAAAGCCTGGAAACTCCACTACTATTATCAATACTGCTAGTACTACTAGTAATAGGATTACTAGCTAGCATTGGCTGAGCATTTATGTGCCACGCATTGAGATAAACACACAACACACATGGCCACACTTGATTCAGCTATCCAGTGAGATAGACTTCTTTATGCAACCTTTAAAAATGATGAAACTGAAGCAAAGAGAGGATAGGTACCTTTTCTTAGATCACAAAGCTAGTTAGTGGGTGATGGAGTGAGGATGAGAACCCAGGGCGACTGAAAAGTTTCTTCTTTTCATCATGATCCTATAACTGCCTCTATAGACTGATGCCCACACTTGAGGCCCGTGACTTGCTCAGTGATTTCCTTTCTATGCCTGCCTGCCTCTAAGTTGATGTCCCTCTGTGGTGGACCCAGATCCATGCCCCTTTACTGTCACACCCTCATTTCATTAGCTATGCTACATGGCCAGGAGGCTATGCTGAGGGGACAATTAGTATTTTTAATTTGCTCCAAACTTTATAAATAGTAAGACAGTAGTTAATAATTGAAGAGTGCACTGGTTAGCCAGTCTCTAAAGTAGGTGCCATTGTTCTTATTTTAGAAATAAGATAACAGAAGAGAGCTCGTAATTTGCTCAAGATCACGTAGCTAATTTAGGATGGGTCCTGGATTTCAACCAATGTCTGGTTGATTTCAGTGTATCCTCTTAATTAATTTCTGGGAACTCTTTCCCAAATGGCTCTAGCTTGGGGCTAACAGGCTACCTATTTTACATGCAGCATTCTGTTATTTTACTTCCTATAAATAAAGGTCTCTCTATGAGTTTTATGGTAATAGAAATTTTTAAATGCATTTTTATGCTCTTGTCCAATCACTTGGAACAGTAAAATTGATAAATTGTTTGTATTCCTCTCATTTTGGAACACAGTTCGCCTTTTTCTTATTTTGTAGTTGTGCTTGTGAATGCTTGTTTTGTCTGATCCATGCCTTGAAATATTTTGTAAATCTGAATATATTACTATCTTAGGGAAAGGGAGCTTTATCTTAATAAAATTGAGTAGTGCAATTTCTATGATAAAATTGCTTGATTATACGGAAAGAAACACAATATATCATAAGTTATGCATCATTGAACAACTTAACCACACAAATGCTCAAAACCGAGAGAAAAAATTATAAAGGCCAATTGAGTGGAAAACCGGAAAGGATTTAATTTTCCTGAAAGTGTTTTTTTGGAAACTCATTAGTCTCTTTAAATGCTCTGTCAAAAAATGTTTCTTGGTAATATAATTGAGACATGCTCTATATTTTATCTCCTACGAAGGATTCAGAAAATAAGATTTGCCAATTGAAGGCTCTGAGAAGTCCTACTCCTTCAGTAAAGATATCTGATCTCTAATTAATTTTTTGTGTTGGCCATCTGTTGTTATTGCCTGCTCAGTATGTGTTCTCTTTTCTGGGAATAGCACCATAATTTCGTCCTGGGAAACTGTGCATCTTGATTTGATGCAGTGCGAAGTGGGTGTTAATCAGGGGAACTTGCCATGCCCTGGCCAAAGTATGCGCATGTGACCCAAGATGGACCAATCAAATGCTTCCTCTCTGGAATTTGTATCTTGAATGGAACAATGCAGTGATTCAATGTGGTTGAAATTCATTTATCCTGGTGATGGTGCTCTGCTTCCTGGATCTTTGGAGCTACTCTTCTTCTTGGGCTTTTAACATTCTGGTTTTCCAGCCTTCCTTTGTGTAATTGCACAGGCTGCGCACTGCTTAAGGGCACCATGTCTAAAAAGAAAGAAAACATTCATGCTGTAGATCTATATTAACTCCTGTGAGAATGGGGGTTGGGAGGGGCAGTGGATAATGGAGAGTCTGGGATTTCTGGCTGCATCTGGAAGTAGTAGAGGAGAGTTCCTGATGAAGTTAGGCTGCACCAGCATTCAGGAATATACATTCACTTTGGAGACCTACACACACACTTGTTGATGCCCATGTACTCACAACCTGGTTTTCTTCCTGTGCAACCCCAATAATTCCATGAGGTTGTTTCTGTCATCCTTCCACTGCTCTTAGATACTCTCAGAAACCTATCTAGACACAGTCCCTTTGCCTAGGGAATAGGACTGGGGGCATTGAGTGTGCCTCTGCCAACAGTGTGTATGTTCCAGTATAGGACATGGACAAGCAGCCAGGAATGTGGGCACAAGTGTGTATAGCAAGACCCCATCTCTACAGAGCACCTGTAGCTCTGCCTGTCAGGGCCCTTGCAGTCTTTCTTTGTATGGCCTGGAAAACCAAGGGTGTGTGTCCAGGCAAGAGGCTTTAGTTTTACTTTCTTATGAGTGGGACACATATATTTGGGTTGCCAATTTTAAAGATACATTCGATTTATGAAATAACAGCCATCATTCTCTTGCTCCTCCCTTTATCCATTAACTTATTTTCCCTCCCCTTCTCTTCATTTGCAGGTAAGGTAGCTACCTGCCTGGTGTCTACTTTTCCCGGGTGGCCCGAGTATGGTGCTTGGTTGTGCAATAATATACTAATGGAACCATCTTTCATTTGAGGGAGGAGCATCCTTTTAAATTTGTGCTAGTGGCAGTCTTGTCTCTGAGCTGCCTTGTATCCTTCCAATATGCTTCAGCTGGTTAGAGTCAGGTTAGGTTGCACTTTCCCAAGGCTTAGGTAATACATTCCTGTCATCTTTTAATACTCCTCAAGTTCCTCAAAACATTTGGAAACCCTGATCCAGTGAAAATAGCACAGGACTAGGGAGGAAGAAACCTAATTTTATTGATGAGAAACCCAAAGCCCTTTAAAGTGAATTTCAGGCAGGGCTTTCAGTAATGCAGAGTGGAGAAGATAACAAATCCTCTTTCCCAAAAACAACTGGAGAAAACTGTCCAAACCAACCGTTTTAGTCTTCTGGAAATGGACAGAGGTCAATAACAAATTGGGAAACATTCATTCATGGAACCCTGCTGAACTTTGGGTAAGAACAATTGGAGTCTGTGATATTCTTGCTTGGCGATGTCTCATAACCATAGATCTGTTGTCACAATAGTGTTGCCAGGGTAGATCTGCTTGTGCCAGAAGGCACTGACTTGATTTAGAGTGAAGGGCACCGTCAGTAAAATCAGAAAATTAGAAACACACAAGAAGAGCCTACAGCTTTGCTAGCCTCGGATTGTGGCCAGAAATTCAACAGGAAGACCTTGGGAATTAAATCAGCTCTCCACACATCACTGGTTGACTGAGAGGATATGCACGCACGAGAAGTCCATGTGGGGCCTAATGGAAAGTAAAAGCTGGGGCCAACCTGATACCCACCTGAAACTTGTATGCACAAAGTTTGACCCACGCTCAGGTCTATCAACATTAGCTAGAAGTCTTACTGGCTGAAGGCATTTGAGCATTTTCTGACCAATTACTGGCTACTAAGCTATGCAGACACAGGAGCAACTTCTAGAAAACTAGACTAAAAGTAAAAGTAAGGATTAAAAAATGCTTCCAGTGCTTTGGGAGGCTGAGGCAGTAGGATTGCTTGAGGCGAGGAGTTCCAGACCGACCTGGGCAACATAGCAAGATCTATCTCTACAAAAATAAAATAAAACAATTATCTGGGCATAATGTCATTCATCTGTGGTCCTAGCTATCTGGTAGGCTTTTTTTTTTTTTTTTTTAAAGATAGAATTTCACTCTTGTCACCCAGGCTGGAGTGCAATGGCATGATCTTGGCTCACTACAACCTCTGCCTCCTGGGTTCAAGCGATTCTCCTGCCTCAGTCTCCTAAGTAGCTGGGATTACAGGCACATGCCACCATGCCTGGCTAATTTTTGTATTTTTTAGTGGAGACAGGGTTTCGCCATGTTGGCCAGGCTGTTCTTGAACTCCTGACCTCAGGTGATCCACCCGCCTCAGGCTCCTAAAGTGCGCGATAACAGGCATGAGCCACCGTGCCCGGCCCCACCAGCTACTTGGGAGGCTAAAGTGGGAGGATAGCTTGAGCCCAGGAGTTCAAGGCTGCAGTGAGCTATGATCATGCTACTGCACTCCAGCCTGGATGGCAGAGTGAGACCCTATCTCTAAAAAACAACAACAAAAAAGCTAAGCAGAGACAACTATGACTGCATACTGCAGAGAAGACAGATTCTACAGATTACGTACAGGTAATTTACTAAATAAACAAAAACAAAAAATCAACAGTAAGAGTTGAGAGAAATAAACCAGAAAACAAAGTTACTACAATATATTTTGATAATTTTTGATTAATGTCCAGTTGAAAAAATAATTGTGAGATGTGCAAATACCAGAAAGTGCGGCCCTTACTTAGGAAAAACACAGCCAATATGCATAATCTCTAAGTGAACCCAAATGATAGATTCAGCAGATGAAGACTTCAAAACAGCTATTGTAAACATGTCCGAGGAATTAAAGGAAACTACCTGTAAAGGATTTAAGGAAATTGTGATGAAAATGATTTAAAAAATGGGGAATCTCAATAAATACCTGAACAGATACTATAAAACTGGAAATCTAGAGTTATAAAACACAGTAATGTAACCAAAAAATTTACTAGATGGGATAAATAGTGAATTTGGTATCATGGAATAAGGAATCCGGTAACTTGAAGACAGATAGAAATTATCCCATCTGGAAAACATAGAGAAGAAATATTGAAGAAAAATGTCTCTCAAAGATCTGTGGGGCAACATTAACTGTCAATATGCATGTAATGAAAATCCCAGAGGTCAAGGAGAGAGAAGGAAGCCAGTAAAATTATTTGAAGACATAATGGCTGACAAATTTGCAAATTTGATAAAAAAAAAAAATTAATCTGGCCAGCCGCGGTGGCTCACGCCTGTAATCCCAGCATTTTGGGAGGTGGAGGTGGAGGTGGAGGTGGGTGGATCACGAGGTCAGGAGATCGAGACCATCCTGGCTAACACGGTGAAATCCTGTCTCTACTAAAAATACAAAAAATTAGCCAGGCGTGGTGGCGGGCACCTGTAGTCCCAGCTACTCAGGAGGCTGAGGCAGGAGAATGGCATGAACCCAGGAGGCAGAGCTTGCAGTGAGCTGAGATTGTGCCACCGCACTCTAACCTGGGTGATGGAGCGAGACTCTGTCTCAAAAAAAAAAAAAAAAAAAAAAAAACCAAAAAAAATAAAATAAAAAAACCCAACATTAATCTACAGATTCAAGAAATGCAACCATCACCAAGTAGGGTGAATACAAAGAGGTTCACACTTAGATACATCAAAGAGAAACTGTTGAAAACCGAAGAAAACCTTGAAAACAAGAAAAATGACTTATGTACAGGGAAACAATTATATGGTTAACTAACTGACTTCTCAAAAACAATGGAGTCAGAAGGTCATGCAATACATATTCAAAGTGCTGAAATAAGAAAAAGGTCAACCAAAAATCTATATTCATCAAAGCTATCTTGGAGAAATAAAGGTGAAATAAAGACATTCCCAAATAAAGACGGAGAATTTGATGCTAGCAGACTTGCCTTGCAAGAAGTATTAAGGAAGTCCTTCAGGCTAAAAGGTAATGATACCAGACAGTAACTGGAATCCACAGAAAGAAATGAAGGACATTAGAAATGGCAAATATAAATGACAGTGTAAACATGTAATTTTTAAATAAAAATTTGCTTAGAAGACATAGATTGTTCAAAGCAATGATTGTGATACTGTATGGCTGGGTTTATAAACTATGTAAGATGCCATATAGATGACAATAATAGCACAAAGGAAGAACACGGAAATAGAGCTATATTGGAGCAAAGTTGGCTATGTTTTAACAGGATTAAGTCACTGTTAACCTGAAATAAATTGTAATAAAATGGATATTGTAATCTCTAGAGCAGCCACTAAGAAAATATCTAAAAATATATACTTCACAGGTGAGTTGATTTGCACAGGGTCACTACACCAAGCTAGTGCAAGTAAGACACTTCATCTACCTGCCTCAATTTCTCCATATGTTATTTCAGGACATTAATACCAGCCACACATCCTCACTGTTAGGCTCTGTCCTCCCATACTAGATTTTTCTTAAATTTTTGAAGTAAGCACCCAGCATGCTGCAGACTGCTTGGCCTCTGGCCAAAGTTTAAAAAATCTGACATGGCTGGTCAGTGAACTCTCAGTTCTTTCCTTCTCCAAGCAGGACATTGGCTTGGCTGTGTCTGCTGAAGTTGAAGGGCTCATCAGTGATATCAGGGAAGTTAGGTTTCTCTGGAGACAATGTGAGTATTCCGGGTTTTCCGTCCTCTTTCAGAGCAATGAAACCAGTAGAGACCTTCCATTATACTTCAATCAGCTGATTGTAGCAACTTGAATTTCCTGTGGGTTCTAGTTACTCATGAAATGAATTTTAGTACTATCCCATCTACCCCGTACACATACACACTGTCCCCTGTCCTCACAGACTTCACCCTCTACCTCCAAACCTTACTCTCTGTAATCCAACATATCAAAATATGTTCCTCAGTGTCTTAGACTTCTCCACTAGCAAGATACTACTTGGGGTTTATTACTCTGTTTAGACTAAGAGTCTGATGCCAGAGGTCAAGGCTTCTGGACTAGCTTACTTCTCACTCATTATTATCTAGAATATAGGCAAGTGTTTCTGAGACTAATATGTATATCAGTCACCTGGGGAACTTGTTAACTAAGGATCCTGATTCAGTAGGTATAGGGAAAAGCCTGACATTCTGCATTTCTAACATGGTCTCAGGAGATGGGGATGCTCTGGTGGACCATACTTTGTGTAGCTAGTTTCTAGACTAGAGCATAGCTATGTTCTAACATGCTTTTTTGGAGCTAATATTAACACAGCATTATTTTGAGGGCACGAAAGATAAGAATGGTAAAGAGGATTCTAAACTATAAAAAACAAAACATTTAAGTAGAGTTCTGGACTTCAAAATATAAAGTTTTAAAAAACCTTTAATATTAATTCGTTTTGTTCTGTTGTGTCTGTGAGTTTTACTATAACCATATTTACTCCTGTCTCTCTTTCAGCAGAATTAAATATTACACAGATTCATCTTGAAGCCCTTCCAAAGGAGTGTGTTGATTGAGATAACAAAAATAACATATTTATCCATCCAACCATCTGTGCAGCCATCTGTTTAACCATCCATTTCTCCATCTCTCCATTCATCTACATTTCTAGGGTCCACTATGTTACAACTATGCTGTGAAGGATGTAGGTGTTAATGAGACAGTTCTTGCCCCCAAGGAATTTCATCTCTTATAGAAATGACACAATTCTTGGGATATATTCTCAAGAACAGTATTAATGTAAGGCCCTAAATGTCGTCAGAGTGCTAGTTAAGTACTTGGCTGTAAACTTGAGTCCATAAGATCATTCAGCAATACAAACAGTACCATCAATAAGGTAAACAAAATAGAATTTTATTTCCCGGATAATGAACTTACTCCTGTCTATTTTAATACAGGGTCAACTTGATTTTTTTTTTTAAAATTGGAAGTGTAGCTTCTTCACTTTCAGCAAGACATATTCTTTTCTTTAGTGCAGGCAAAAATAAAGAGAGTATGCAGAGGTGTCTTAAGGAGGTAGGTACTACCAGCGTAGAGGCTAGTGTTGATTTATTTGGGTCAGGAAGCTCTTTAGAGATGGCAAAAACTCTGAGGTGTTTCCAGAGTACAGAGTAGAGTCAGAACATTTTAAAGTTCATGTCACTCATTTTCTTACGGAGAGGTTAAGTCAAATAATCTGTTGAAAGTACGTTCAGGATTTCTGCTCCCAGTCTGTTCCTCCCAGAAAAATCTGTGTAGTTTAGTAGCGTTTCTACTAGTATTTTTTTTGAAGACTAGTCAAGTGCAGTAGTGAGAAGGGGGTTGACTAGTATTTTCATTAAGGCCAATTAATCCTAAAAACTCACACCACAGCAAGGATATGGAATCAACCTGTATGCGTCAATGGATAAACAGATAAAGAAAATGTGGTATATATTCACAATGGAATACTGTTTGGCCACAAAAAAGAATGAAATCTTGTCAGTTGAAGCAACATGGATGGAAGTGGAGACCACTGTGTTAGTGAAATAAGCCAGAAACAGAAAGACTAATATCACATGTTCTCACTCATACGCGGGAGCTAAAAAAGTGGATCTCGTGGAGGTAGAGAGTAGAATGATAGTTAAAAGAGGCTGTAAAGAGTGTGGATATGTGTGGGGGCATAAAGAGAGGTTGGTTAATGGGTGAAAACATACAGTTAGGTAGAAGGAATAAGTTCTAATGTTTGATAGCAGAGTAGGGTGACTATAGTTAGCAATAATTCAAAATAGCTGGAAGCGAGGACTTGAAATGTTTCTAACACATAGATAAGATAAATGCTCAAGATGATGGAGATGCTAAACACTCTGATCATTACACATGCTGTGCAATGTAAATAAAATATCACATGTAAATAAAATATCACATGTACCTCATGATATGGTTTGGCTGTGTCCCCACCCAAATCTCATATTGAACTGTAGTTTTTATAATCCCCGGATGTCATGAAAGGGACCCAGTGCGAGGTAATTAAATCTTGGGGGCGGTTACCTCCATGCTGTTCTCATGACAGTGAGTGAGTTCTCACAAGATCTGATGGTTTTATGAGGGGCTTTTCCTCCACTTCGCTCTGCACTTCTCCTTGCTGCCACTGTATAAAGAAGTATGTGTTTGCTTCCCCTTCCACCATGATTGTAAGTTTCCTGAGGCCTCCCAAGCCCTATGGAACTGTGAGTCAATTAAACCTCTTTCGTTTATAAATTACCCAGTCTTGGGTATGTCTTTATTAGCAGCATGAGAATGGACTAACATACCCCATAAATATGTAAAAATGTGTATTAATAAAAAAAGAAAAGTTAATACACATTTGATGATATTGATCAACACCTTCTGACTTATCAATACTGCTCCCACAGGTCAGCTTCCCCATCACCATTCCTTCCTTTTCCTTCACACACACACACTTTCACCTGTTACAGGCTTGTACAAATTGGAAAGTCTTAGCTCTGCAAGTAACTTCAAAGGGACAGACAAAACTGTAAATAAATATACACTTCATCAAAACACCCATGATGGGGCAGAAGAAGAGACTAACACATACTGAAGGATATTCAATAGTTCTTACCTCTCTGCTCTGCCTGGTCAGCCCCTTCTCATGTACCCTGTGACTTCTTTCCATGCTCAACCCCCTTCTCTCAACTCCTTGTTTGTTCCCACCATGGGGAGAGAAGTTAGTTTGAGTGGTCAGAGTTTGGGACTGTTGATTGAGCCATGTGGACTAGTGAGCAAGGTTACTGTACCTTAAAATGCATAGACTGCGTTTTCCCTCCTCGTTCTCAGAGGTGGATGAATTAGCAGATTCTAGATGACTCTGTTGTCTTACCTTCTCTTCAACTGCCTATACCAATTCTTCCTGCCTATCCCAGCCAAAGCAGTAAGATGTTCAGATGGACATTTGGGGTCAAAGGGCCCATTGTAAACTTTACCAGGCATTGCATTTGGTGTTAAGCTGCATAAAACTAGTAATAAGTGGTATTTTGATTTTTATTTATTATTCCTTTCATGGACAGCTCCCCCAGGAACTCCAGTGGAAGGGAAGATAAGCAGAACAGGATTTGGGCATTCCTGGGTCTCTGGCCATGAAAATGATTCATATCCTATTCTAACCTTGCTAATGCTGGGGGTAGAAAATAGAATAGTGTATCAGTTAGGGTTCAGTGCAGGAAAGAGAGCCACTTTAGATATTTTATGCAAGATGTGATTTAATGCAGGAAATTAGCTGCTAGTAAAAGTCATTGGAAAGGTGGGAGGAGAAAAATCCTTACTCCAAGAATAACACAGCAACTCCTAACCCCTGTGGAAGTTACCATCTCTGAAGCTACCCCAGGAAATTTTGAGTAGAAGTAGAAGAACTCACCACCCCATAGTCAAGACCTGCATTGCACAATCTGAATGACACCTTCAAGGATCAGAAAGCCAGATTAAGAAACTACAATCCCCACTGCCTCTATTGCAACTACTTTCTACACAATGAAGCTGGATAATAGACACTGCAACCTTGCTATAGAAATAGCTCCTGTCTCCAAGATAATGTTGGCCAGAAGAAAACCAGTCTAAAAGGGGCAGGGAAAAGGCCTCTACCTCATTTCTGCCTTCCGTATTTTGCACAAGTGCATCTATTTGGTGGGACAAAATTTGTATCTACACCCTAGGTGCAAAAACGTCTGGAAATGGAGCTTTTAAACTTTCCAGATTCTGCGGTGCGAACAGGCAATCTGAAGGAGAGAAAAAAAGGAAGCAAATGCAGGATAACGTGGATATGTTATTTTATACTTAAAAATATGTGCTTTATTTGTTTCATGTTCAAGAACAACCTAGAACATAATCAAAAGTATCAAGAATGTGATAAATATCAGATGATGGTTGTAAGTAATATAAATCTTCTAAAGCAGCCTGAAATCAAAAAGGAGTACTTACGAGAAGGGCATGGAAATATCTCCTGGAATAATGAGAAAATTTAGAAGGAGACAAGGGCAGCTAGCTGGGTTCTTAATGGTCTTCCGATTCTTGTTTCAGGCTGCTGTGAGGTTCTGCCATTCATCTTGTCCTCTTCCTGGGACTGAGTGGATACTTGTGCCATAAAAAAAGATCAAGAATACGGAAAAAATGACTCCTTAGCTCTTCCTATCCCTGAGATTCCTCGACTTCGTAATCTATCAATTGCACAATTCTCCAATGTTTAATAATTTTGAGCCTCAAGAAAGACATACACTTTGTAACTTCAAAAATCATGCTTACATAAAGCTCAATGTTTTAAAACCAGCCAAACAAAAAATAATATAGCAGAAGTCTGGGATGGGTGAGGAGGACAGTCAGATGGTCAGTTGAAAATATAATAATTCAGGACCAGAGAGATAGGCCTGGGAGCAGTTGGCACAGATGTGGTTGTTGGGGCCCACTGGGGCTTAAGGGAGTATTAGACCATATTTCTCTCTCTCTCTCTGAGTTAAGGACCAAGACAGAAATAAATACAAACACCAATAGATGGAGATCAGTATATCTGTTTCAGTAGTAACAAGGCTGGGTTAGATCTGTTGCCACTGTGGGGTTTCCTAAAGCTCTCTTCTGATTTAAAATTACTAAAGTTATTCCTGTTATTCCTCAGACCTACAGTTCAGTGTAGTGTATGGAGAAGAGCAGAATTTGTGATTTCCACAGGCAGGCTGGTACAAAAAGAGAGAGGACAGGCCACATGGGAACCATGGACTTTAACATTTCAACCTCTCCCCTATAAGGGACTATGTAAAAATAGGAGTCAGATAAATTACTTCTCCCATGGGAGAAAGGAGGGGTTCATTCAGTAGGGTTCTTTCAATACTATTCTTTCTTGGGAATGGAAGTTCTTTATCCTGAAACATGAAGACAGGAGCATAACATTTCCTGTAATAGAACTGTAATCATTGATGTGAATATCTAGGAAACCAAGAATAGAAGAGGACAAAATAAAGAGTCTGGAGAAGTCTCCAAAATACACTAATACAAAACATTGACAGAACAAATGTGGTCAACGAAGCAGGTGGAGAACCAGAAAGGAAAACAAAAACAAACAAACAAAAAACAATGCTCAAGAAATGAAGGGAAGAAAGAATTGAAGGAATGGAGGGAGTAGATGGTGGAAAGTGTGAGTTTCTATGGAAAACAGATGGTAAAGGATTAAGAAGTTTATGAGTTTAAAATCTTTAAATTTTAAAAAGAGCTGTATTGATGTATACTTGACATATAATACACTGCACATGTTAATAGCACAAGTTTTAGCCTTGAGCAGGAGTAGGGACAATTCTTCCTCTGACATAGAAATGGAGGAAATGAGGGCTAGTTCTATAAACAAGTAAGCTGAAAGTCAAGAGGAGCAATATTAGAAGACTTGAGACTTGATGGTTTCTTTCCTAGTAAAAAGGTTGAATCATCAGATTGAAACAAGAAGCATAAGTGTGGGAGTAGAGGGGCTAAGGATATGTGGTAGAGATTTTTAGAAGCTTAACCCAAATACGTTATCTTCTTCATCCCTTGTGAAAGCCTGGATTTTGTTTAGGTTGGCAACAAGCATGGTTAAAAGACTGCATTTCCCAGCTTTTCTTACAAGAAAATGTCATGTGATTAAGGTACATGTCATGTGATTAAGCCAGTGAGATGTCAACAGAAGTGTTGTATGGGACTTACAAAAAGGCTTCTTAAGTGGAGATAACTCAGCTTTCAGTGCTTGCTCTGTTATTATTTCACCTTCTTCCTGTCTAGAATGTGAAAATGATGACTGGTGCACTGGCAGCCATTTTGGATCATGAGATCATCTTGAGGATAGAAGCCATCTGCTGAGAATGACAGAGCAAAAATATACTGGGTTCTGATGATTTTGTGGTATCTGCATAGCACACTTGGATTGTCAGCCTCTGAATTTCTTTCAACCTGTTTGAGAAATAAACTTTTAGCATATCTGGACCACTGTTATTTGGGTTTCAGTGAAATGTACTCAAATACAATCCTAGCTGAACTAGGACCATGTTAAAGTTATGGTGAGTGGAAAAGGGAACTTACTAGGGTCCAGTGAAGGGATTCATGAGCTGAGGCTTCAGCTGACAAAGTAATGAATCTGCAAGGTATGTGCTTTTCTTTACTCTTGGCAGTCAGGGATCAGAGGCAGAGGCACAGGCTTGCTGGATTCCCGAAGGGTTCAGAGCCATTCAGGCAGATGGAGCAGAATGACGGTTGAGAGAGGAACTGCGGAAACAGTTGTCAGTGGGTTTGAAGAATTTGATCTTGGGATCCAGGTTGGACAAGAAAGAAAGTGAAGCCAGATGAGGAGTGAGGTCCTGAGAATACTGAATCCTTGAAGAAGGTTTTGGGACGTTTTATGGTCTACAGGTAAAATTTCATGACATTGTGATGAGGCTGGAGATTTCGAAGTCTAATATTTTTGTGGTGAAATCAAGACAATGGTAATGCTGAGGCCTGGGTGTGGCCATGGGGGTCAGGAGATGGCTGCAGTGGAATGGAGATGAAGCTATTGGCATAAAGGAGGGCCAGAAGATGCGGCCTTGTCTGAATGGAGGATGACCGTTCATACAAATGACCCAGTGGGATACCAATTTGACATCTGTTAAGTTAACTGACACCAAGAGGAACAACAGCTTCAGCTCTAATCTCAAAGCAGGCAGGTCTCATGGAAAGATTTTGGGAAGAAGCTCAAAATAGACTGATGGGTGATTTAAACAGGGCAGCTAGAGGGCATGGTAAGCGGAAGGCATTAACCACCCCCTCAACAAAAATCCAATGACTGAATCTCCAATTAAGCAAACGGAGCCGAAGGATGTCTAGCCAAACATCCCTAAGGTGGACAGCGACTTTGCGAAAGGCACCGGCAAATTACATTTGACATTTTCTGTTCAGCCATTTTCTGAAACACAAACAATATTTCAATTAGTGTCACAAAGAAAGGTTCATTCCTGTTAAAATAAGTGATTCTTCTATAGCTTTCAGGGATATGATGCTGAAGAAGAAAAGTACAGACCTGGAACAGTAATGCTGTGTGTGTTTTTGGAGAAATCATCATTGGTTTTGTATTGATTTGTGCAAAAGAAAGTGTAATTTAATGAAATACATAATGTTCTCAGCCAGGATAACACATCAGCCTGGAAATGGGGAAAAAATAGCTAGTAGATTAAATTCTACAGATGATGGCTAAATAAGTGAGCTGCGCTTCTAGAGTGGTGGCCATTAACCTTTCTATGATGAGGACAACATGTCTCAGTGTAACATGGGGATAACAGTGAGTTCTATAATCAGACTATCTGACTTTGAATCCCTGCCCTTTTGGATATTAACTAGGGGTCCCTGGACAAGTTATCTAATCTCTACATGTCTCAGTTTCCTTATCTATAGAAGAAGAAGAAGAAGTCACCTTAGTGAATTGTAGAGAGTAAGTGCTCAGCTACACATCACCTATATCTATATATCTGTATCTATCTAAACATTTTATAGATTCTAAGATGAGAATAGTTGTATATTAGGATCTCTAGGCTGAGAAAATATGTATAATATCTACTTCTGGTTAGATGTAAAAATAGGAGCCTTCTACACCCACGGTAACTCCAGGATCAAACAAAGATCATAGGTATGAACAGGACTACCAAAGAGTAGATGTAAGGAAGCCTTGATGAACTGACTTCCACAGAGAAGCATTCTTCATCAGCAAGCAGGGAGCTGGCAGCGGTTTCCAGGTGGCAAACTCTGGATCTGGGTATGAGTGGGAAGAAAGAAAGTTTACAAAGATCAAAAGACTTTGCTGGGGAGAAGAGACACCCATCAAGCTACTGGTAATGGTGGGGCAAGTATGACACTGGACTCTGAAAGTGCCCTGAATGATCAGCCGGATGCTTCTCCTCAACCCCTACCTGAATTGCTATTAATATGGCACTGGCAGAACTGAAAACCAGAAGGAATTCATGGATTATTTCCATGGTTCCTGGAACCAAGAGACTGCAGTCATTGAATCCAAGGATGAAACTGAAACCCAGCCACCCTGGCTCAAATGCTAATAAAAGCAAAGAAGTTAGGTAGCTGCTGCTGCAGCTACAGCACAACTAGGGACTGGGCTAAGATAAGCTCAATCTTAATAAAGCTGAGGCCTATCCCAGTGAAACGTGATGCTTAGTGAATACTGAATGCTCACTTCCTCACCTTAGCTACCAGACATAGGAAAGAGCTTGCACGCAATAGAAAAAAAATCAAATCTTACAATCTCCACTATATTTTTATATACAATAAAAAATAAGACATATGGAGAAAAAAACCAAAATGGTCAGTAGCAGACCCATAGATGATCCATATATTAGAACTAGCAGAGAAGAATTTCAAACAACTTTTATGAATATGTTTAAAGAACTATAGGAAAAAGAAGGAAAGAATGGGTGAACAGATGGGTAGTCTCAGCAGAAAGTGGACACTATGAAGGAAAGCCAAATGAAAATTCTAGAACTAGAGATACACTCTTTGAGAGAAAAAATAAATTGGATTTGTTTAACAGCAGAATGGAAACTGCAAAAGAAAGGATCGGTGAACTTAAGGCAAGTAAGTAGAAATTATTCAAAATGAATAATGGCCAAAACTTTTTCCAACTTTTATTATGGAAAACATTAATCATCAAATCCACAAATGTCACCCCATGCAGGATAAATACAGAGAAAGTCATACCTACGTGCACCATAGTCAGATTGTTAAAATATAAGCATAAAGAGAAAATTCCAGATGAATTCAAGAACATTCCAGGGAACAATAAGAATGATAGCAGACTTATTAAAAATGATGCCTACCAGGATGACATATTTAAAGCACTACAAATACAATAAAGTAAGGAAAACAGTCAAAAGATTGGAAAAGAAAAAATAAAACTGTATTCACAAATGACATGATTGTGTACATAGAATATACAAAGGAATCTACAAAAAGCTCTCACTATCGAATCTATTAAGTGAATTCAGCAAGGTAGCAGAATACAAGGTTAATACGTAAAATTAAATGAATCTCACACAATTAGAAATAAAATATGCCATTTGTAATATAAATATATTTATAATAATACTAAATATTAAAAGAAACATGTATAAGACTAAATACTAAATCCTAAATAATACTAAATATTAAAAGAAACATGTGCAAGACCTGTATGATAGAAACTATAAAACATTACTGAGGGAAACTAAAGAAGACCTAAATAAATGGCAGTAAAATAGTAGATGGGAAATCAAAGAGGGAGATTCTGGGTGAAGGAATTTTCCAATTAGAGTCAGCATCTATCCTAGGGACATTTCAGAAATTCTTCATGAATTGTGAAGTTTTCAATAGAGTGCTTCAGAGCTGGGGAACACAGACAGGGACCCTCAATGACTCATAAGACCATGAATTCTGTTACACTTCTAGCCTCAGTCCCATATTCTCATTTCAGAGTAAAGACTAGAACTAATGGATTTTGAATTTATAAGCCCTTGAGAGTGGATGATCCATCCATTCATCCAACCAACTATCCAACATGTACTTCCTGTTTCCTTTGGAGTCATTTGAAGAAGGGAGCTGAAAAGAGCTTAGCTTATGTCTACCCCAGCGTCATCACTGGCCATGACTTCTAGTAGTGTAAAACTTAAGGTTTCTTGAAGGGCTGTGACCAAAAATTTGTCTCTCCTGCTCTATGCCATTTCTGAAAGCTGACACTGTACCACTGAGATTTGACTCTGTTGAGTCAAGGTATTATTCCCTGCTAGTAAATAAGTTTTCCTATCATGATTAATATACTGATTTTACATTCATAACTAAGGTCTACTTATATAATTTTGCAGTATACTGACAGCACTGATCTTCACAGGAAAACTCAGCATATTAGGAATACTTGTTTTAATATTTAAATCTATTTAAAACTAAATATTATTTTTGAATAGTTAATAACTTCCTATGGTTCATAATTTGGAAGTTCAGAATGATACATAGTAAAAATTCTCTCTCATTATTGTAGACCACGCACACTGTAGCCTTTCTCGGGGATTAGCAATGTGTTATTGGTTTTTTGTGTTTACCTCCAAACATATTCTATGCATTTAACAGTACATAGATGTTCCTTCTTTCTTTTTTCCTTCCTTCCTTCCTTTCCTTCCTTCCTTCCTTCCTTCCTTCCTTCCTTCCTTCCTTCCTTCCTTCCTTCCTTCCTTCCTCTCTTGCTTGCTTGCTTTCTCTTTCTTTCTTTTTTCTTTTTCTTTCTTTCTTTCTTTTTCTTCTCCCTTCCTTCCTTCTTTCTCTCTCTCTTTCTTCTTTCTTTCCTTCTCTTTTCTCTTTCTTTCCTTCCTTCCTTCCTTTCTCCCTTTCTTCCTTCCTTCCCTCTTCTTTCTTTTCTTTCTTTCTTTCTTTCTTCTTTCTCCTTCCTTCCTTTCCTTCCTTCCTTCCTTCCTTCTTTCCTTCCTTCCTTCCATCCTTCTTTCTTTTTCCCTCCCTCCCTTCCTTCCTTACTTCCTTTTTTTCTTGCTTTCTTCCTTTCTCTTTTTTTTTTTTTAACAAAAATTGAGCATTTTTTCTGTACCCCTTTCTAAAACAATTAACAATACATTCTTGGAGATCATTTCACAGTATTACACAAAGAACCTCCTCAACTTTACTAAAACAGCTTTCACATGCATTGTCTCACTGAAAATGGCTGGACATGGATTCAGCATGATTTACTCTTTTTTCCCTTGTGTGACAAACTTAACCTGCTGATCCCCAGTGAGGAAGTGCCAGAGCTAGGACTAGGACACAGACCTTCCAATTCCATGTCCATTGTTCATGTCTTATCTGTGATATCAGCCTGTCTCTGAAATTGATGTGAGGATTCAATGCTTCCTCTATAATGAGCCACCTGGATGTTTACATTTAGTGGCACCGTTGCCCTAGCCCAGTGTCTAACTAAATATAATTGCTCTGTAAATGTTTGTTGTGTGGAATAGGATTGGCTAATTCATAACCCTGGGTGATGATTCACTTTTTATCATCAATCTTTCGTGTTTCCTAGGAGATATATCCTTAGCATATGTGGTGACAGAAATGCTGGGCACGGATGCAAATACAAAATGTTCTGGTCCCAGCCAAGTGCAAATTGGAAAAATTTAAACAGTCCTCCAGCTAGCACACTGGTGAGTCAGATAGCACCTTTCTGCCCTGCAAGGCCTCCAGTCTGTAAATCTGAGAAGCAGAAATAGCATCTTTAATCTCCTGATTTTTCCCTCTTGTGATTCCCATATTTATTGGACAGAAAAGCATGAACTGGGTAAGCTCTGCCTTGTTTATAAACCCTCATTTTTAGGAATCTGCAAAACCTGCTTGTTTCCTTGGAAAGTGATTATAGAAATTCACTCCCTAGTTGTGAGCTTGTGCAAATATGTGTAGTAAGAGGGGTGACTCTCGTGTTTAGTGTGAACGTATGCTTCTACATGATTAAAGAAGCCCAAGCAATGATTGTAAGTACCCTATTTCACTCAGTTTTCTGCATGTGATGGGTAAGGGAGCTTTCCCACTCAGATTACACTTGATTAGGTTCCCTACTTGGGCAACTTTTTTTTTCCCTTCAGCAGTTTTTACTGATAATTGAGGGGTACAAGTGCATATTAGAAAACCAAGTGGGGGGCCAGCCCAGTGGCTCACACTTGTAATCCCAGCACTTTGGGAGGCTGAGGAGGGCAGATCACTTGAGGTCAGGGGTTTGAGACCAGCCTGCCCAATACGACAAACCCTGTCTCTACTAAAAATATAAAAATTAGCTGGGCATGGTGGCACGCACCTGTCGTCCCAGCTACTGGGGAGGCTGAGGCACAAGAATCACTTGAACTCGGGAGGTGGAGGTTGCAGTGAGCTGAGATCGCACCACTGTACTCCAGCCTGGGCGACAGACAGAGTGAGACCCTATCTCAAAAAAAAAAAAAAAAAAAAAAAAACAGAAAAAAAAACAAGTGGGGAAAACCTGAGCACCGTATTTGAGCCATGGGTTACGTAATTTCCAAGCAAGTAATTTTACATTATTAATTTTTAACTTAATTCCAGAGGACACACTTCGAATAATTCAATACTTCAAAATTATTTGAGGCTTGGTTTATGATCCAGTTTACAAACAATTTTGATCATCGTCAAAACAACATTATGAGATATATATTATTAAAGACCCATTTTAAACATAAGGAAACTAGCACTAGAGGAGTAAGAAACTTGTTCAAGGTTGAGTTGAAATTTGAATGCAGCCATTCTGAATCTTAAGTCCATCCTTTTGAACACTGTGCCGTAATGCCTCCACCCACAAGAGGGGAAAACGGGCAGATTCTTGAAAAGGCACTGTGTCTAAAATATTACAAAATCTGCTCTGAATAAAGGCCTTTACTTAGCACAGTTGAAACATAATGAACCCATTTTCAGTGTTGCATAACGGGAGGGAGGTATACACATACATTGGTGCTTGTTCGTGTAGTGAGGATAGGTCCATGTGGGGTATGTCAACTTGTCCAGGGATCTTCATGTGAAGGAACTTAATTTAAGAAAAGAGGCCGTTGAAAGAGGCAGGCCTGGGTATGGACAAACGATCCCTATTGGGGGATACTTACAATAGGGGGTATCTTACTTACTCTTCTGTGGGTTCTTGCCTTTGCTCCAGGAATTTTTGCCCAAGACCTGGAAAGGGGAGGGTAAACAAGAATAGAGTTGCCTCAGAGGTAAGGAGTATTTTTCCACCTGGCTTGAAGTGGCCACATTTCAGAAGGATAGAATCATGGAAGACTAGTCAGTGAGCTGGACCTGGGTTACCTCCCAGGAGCTGCAGCATAGATCCTAGTGATCCTTGGAGTCACCAGCAGGTGTGTAAGAGATACAGCCATTTGGATTTCAGTTGTGCACCCCAGGAGGAGAAGGGTGCCAAGCCAGCAATGGCAGAAAAGCACAGTGGTCCAGAGACCTAGGATCTGAGCAGGAGGGAGTATCTGCTTAAGTCCCCTAAAAGTCCTCTAAGCTTGGAAATCACAGGTAGAGCCAGAGAACTACTGCTTGGTTACATGTCCCTACTTCCTCTCTAGGCTGATAAGGCCTGGGAGATATGACATGCATGTTGTTCTTTCCGTGGTAAGCAAAGCATCAAACTCTTCCAAGGAGGAAGGAGAAAAGCAATACAGTGTTTGTAAAACACAGTTTATGCTTTTCAACACAAATTTGTGATGTAAGATATTGTAATCTATTTGTAATATAAGGTAACAATATTGTGAACTCACCTAATTCTCAAAATTCATTCTTACTTGCTACTGGGAGTACAATTTATAAGGATGGTTTATGGTAATGTACTTAATTGTCTTTGTATTTTCAGTCTTCAGCTTGAAGATTGTGAGTGTTTAACACAATGCTTAGGATCATGGTGTTCTTGTGATGGTACCAAAACATCCATTCAGTGTTGTGTAATGGGAGGGAAGTATACACATACAAATTAAGAAATAATCTAGATGCCTTTAAATACCTTACATACAATTCACATGGAAAGGTTGCAAATCACCACTTGATTCCTTGTATATTTCATAAGATTCTTTATAGTTCACAAATTGCCAGATTTGATCTTCAGAACAACCTCAGGTATGGCAGGTCTCAATATCTTCATTTTTCTTATGGAGAAATTGAAATCCAAAGAGGTAAAATGGCATATCCAAGGTCACCTAGAGGGGAGTAGAACTGGATCTGAACTCTGTTCTTCTGAATTTAATTCCAAAGTTTTTTCATTTTGCCTCACGTTCCCTGACCATCTATCCATCCATCCATCCATCCATCTATCTTTTCATTATCAATTCATTCAACAAAAATTTTTGAGTGCCTATTATGAGCCAGGCATTGTACTAGGTGCTGACTCATAGAAATATGAGTCAGTCATAGATCCTGTTCCCAGGGACTTTTTAATATAATAGGGATATCAGCTATGGGGCTGAGTAATTCTAAATGGAGACAGAAAGTGGTAAGTACTGTGAGTGAATCAGAATGCCCCACAGGAATTCTGGTGCAAGAAGGATAACTTAGAACTGGAGACAAAGGAGTAAGGGCTGGAACAGGAGGGATTTACATGGCAGGGGGCCATCTTATAGGGATGCTATGTGTAGAGACAAATCCTTTGAAATTAATTGGCTGGGAAAATGGCCCAAGTTTAACCTGAAATGACTCTTAAGAACAAGTAAAGAAGAAAAGAGAGTGAACATATCTAAGATGGAACAGAAAAGGAAGAGTTTTAGTCAGTGACATGACCTTTTAAAAGAATATACACAGACTTTAAAGTTCTGAACCAAAGGGAGAGAAACTGAGAAGTGGAGGAAGAGACTTAGAAGTAGGAGGATCCAGAGGCACGGTGTTCCTAGACGCAGTGGGCATTTTCTGCTCAGCCTGAATACTTGGGGCATCTTGTGGGTAAAGGCAACATAAAATCTTGATATAGCTGCTTCTACAACAGGTTGAAGAGAATCAAAATCAACACATATCAGCAGAGTCAGAACAGCTAAGAAATTTGGAAACCCGAGGTTTTGGAAGTGGGTCCAACTGTTATGAGTGTTAGGGTAGCAGTTGTGAGCAGAGTAAGTGAGTTTTAGAAACAGATCACCCAGGGATTCTCAGTGTTTAGATGTGGTTTGCATATTTAATGTGAAATATATATCTTATAAAACATTTTCTGTTAAGCTGTGTTTTAGTATGATGTTGTGATGGTTGTTTGCTCTGTATGTGTGTTTGTTTGTTTGTTTGTTTTTGAGATGTGGTTTTGCTCTGTCACCTAGGCTGAAGTGCAGTGATGAGATCATAGCTCACTGCAGCCTCAACCTCCTGGGCTCAAGTGATCCTCCCACCTCAGCCTCCTGAGTAGCTGGGACCGCAGGCACGTGCCACCACCCCCAGCTGCTTTTTAAATTTTTTGTAGAGATGAGGTCTCACTTTGTTGCTCACACTGGTCCTTCAGCTTCTGGGCTCAAGCAGTCCTTCAGCCTCGGCCTCCCAAAGTGTTACAGACATGAGCTACCATTCCCAGCTGATATTTTTTACTGTGGTAAGAAAAGAAAGTAGGGAATATTTCCATGAGGAATTATCCCATGAAACTAATTGTCTCAAGGAATTAATCTAAAAGCTGCCCTAAGGTAACATGTACCTTATCAAAGGTCCCAAGTCACATCTACTAGTTCAGGAATTAGGTGAGATCAACCCCAAAAGGACCAAATGATAATATTTCCTCCCTTCAATTCAACCAGGGTGTTCGTGTACAGAGAGAAAATGTGGCTAAATTTGTGTATTCCTTCCTAGATTATAAAAGCCTACAAAAGGAGGGACCATTTCTTGATCATCTTTGCATTGCCTATGCCTAGCATCGCACCTAGAAGGTAGAGATGTTTGTCTGATCACATGCATACAGCCTCATCTGCGAGCATCTCTGATAGTCATCACAGTTCTTCCCAGACTACAGAGATGGGGGGCCGTTTAAGTGATACAGACATCAAGTGCCACAGGAATTCGCAGTAGGGGAAATCACTTCTAGCTGGGAGGTCCTTAAAGCCTTCTTAGGAAAGGTCGGACTGAATTAGACCTGGTGAGATTTGTGCTGGCAAAGGGAATTGGGGAGAATGGTGTGTTCCCTCACCCTTCAGCGTCCACAGGATAGCTGGGACTTCAGAGGGTGCCCACAGAGGAGATGGAGCTGGAGAAAGAGAGCTTCGCAAGTCACAGCTACCTGCCAGAATTGTGGAGTCTGCGACGTATCTCTAAGGCCGTGCACCTCCAGATAGATATGAAAATTTGAGCACGGGGAAAGAAGACAGGGAGGAAAAGAGGACCAGATCTCTGGATTAAACCTCTTGAAAGGGATGGATAGAGAGAAGTCAACTCAGTCAAATTCAGAAAGAGATGAAAGAGGATAAAAGTCCCATCCAGGCCAGAAGCAGTGCTCTGGGGGAAAGACATTTTCAGTGAGATGGTGTCAGGGAGGAAAAGCTGATAGGGTTTACTTACAATGTATGGTCTTCTTAGTCCCAAGGCTAAAGTAAAAAAAGACAAAAGAGAGCGTGTTAGAGGAAGCAACTAGAGGGAGAGAGAAAAAGTCAGCAGACCTCCAGTAAGGCACTGAACACGTCCTCGAGTCTGTGTCTCTGCGCTTCTTCCACGTTTCCCTGAGCAATGATTCTCCACCGGGGCATTCAGTGGAATTCCCTTCTTGAGGTGGCACCAATTCACCAAGCTCTAAAATAAGCCCTTCTGCCACCCTTTACCATTGCCTCATCAGTGCTGTGGGGAAAAATTATTTTATTAAAATGCATTTTCTTTTTGGTTGTCTGTTAAATTCTTGCAGGGCTAAATGTACATACATGAATTTTAAAGGAAAAGCTGAATTGTTGTCCCTTAAGCCTAAGAATTTGTCTGAAACAAGAATGTGATGCCCCTTCAACTCTTTTCTTCTCCTCTTCCACATCCCCATTCCAAATCCAATAGGGCCTGAGGTTTTCCCTGAAGAAGGGGAAAACAGGTTTTCTTTGAGAAGTGATCTGGCGGTCAGCAAGCGCCATTACTAAGCATGATGACCAATGTTTGCTTCTTCCCCACAGTGGCTGTGGCACTGCCCATCTCAGAGGCTTGAGAAAGAACAGGGCCTCTGTAACGTTGATACAGAAAAGCCAAAAACAGGGCTCACAGCCTGGTTGAATGGAGGAGGAAGGGACTTAAAAGTAGAACTATTCATTAGCCAAGGTGGTTGACATGTGGCCTTCCACAGCAGTGACAGAGGAGAGGGAAGGTGTCATTCTTGAGTAACAGGAAGTTACTGTAACACCAGTTTTTATTGCTAAAGATGACAAGAATACTACCAATGACATTTATTTGAGTACTTATTGTGGAACAGGCACTGAATAGTTTATATATATTCATTCATCTCATACAACAACTTTATGAGTAGGCACTATCATTAAGACAATGATGTCCAAAAAAAGGAATTAAATAATGCAGATAAAGCAGCCCACTTGGACCACTATATACCAGCCCCCCGAAGGGTACAGATGTTTCTCTTCTGGCATTCAATGGCTATTTAGATGTTTCCCAGTTTTTCTCCATTATAAGCAGCATGGCCTTGACCATACTGGTACCTGCCTTCCTGGGAACTTGCAAGTCATTCTGCAGGATAGAGACCAAGAAGTCCGATTGCTAGGTGGGAGGCAATGTGAATTTACAAGTTTTTTTAGATAACTCCAAATTGTCCTCCAAAAAAAGGCTTTTTCAATTCATATCCTCACCAACAGTGCACAAGGTATACACCTTTTGCTACTCCTCAGGAAAACCTGCTGTTATTAATCTTCTTACATTTTGTGCTAATCTCCTGCGTGAAAAATGTCTTGTAATTATTTTAGTTTGTTTTTCTCTAATTGCTGGTGAGGCTGTGCACCTTTTCACATCTTTTAACACTGGCTATTTGTCTTTCTTCTGTGAATTACCTTCTCATATCTTCTTTTATTTCTGTTTGGGGCTATTTGTCTTTGTCTTGTTGATTTATAGGACTTCCTTACATATTCCACATGTTTATGGTTTGTTAGGTCTGAGGCAGATATTTCCTCCCAGTCTATAATTTCTTTTATTTTTAGTTTATGGAGCCTTCTACCATTTAAAAGCTTGATGTATCCAAATTTATTTTCCTTTCCTTTCTTGCTTCTGCATTTTGTACCTTGATGTATTTTGCTTTATTTTATACTTTCACGGGTTTGCTTTCATGTTTGGCTCTTTAAAACATCTGAAACACATTAAACATACATAGAACATCCTCTTTTCTTACCCCTAGACACAGAATATAATAAAGAAGATGCTAATTATAGAACTGAATCCCAAAACAAGAGTTAAGTAGAAGTGGCTGTCGTCCCATCTGGATGTGCTGGGAGGTGCTAGCAGTTTGCTAGAGAGAGTTTCCTAAGGCATGCATCTCCAGTGCTGCAAACTGCTTAGAGAATCAAACTCTTCCAGAGGGACTTCCAAAGGTAGACCCTATATGGAGTATTTTCCAGAATACATTAATATTCTGGGATATTAGTAAAGTGTTAACAATTATCACATGAGGAAAGGCTTTTGTGGTCATATACGGCTGGGAAAGACTTGGTTAAACAATATTAAATGGGTTTATTTGAAGGCAACTTAATGAACATCTATTTTGATCAGAGGCTGCAAGTTGTCTTCTGATAGAAGTTTACAGTGTGTTTAAAAACCCAGGGGATCATTTAGTTCAGAGCCAAATTTCTCAACTTTAACTACATTTTGGAATAGCCAGGGAGCATTAAAAAAAAAATGCGGGGCCGGGCGCGGTGGCTCACGCCTGTAATCCCAGCACTTTGGGAGGCCGAGGCGGGTGGATCACGAGGTCAGGAGATCGAGACCATCCTGGCTAACACGGTGAAACCCCGTCTCTACTAAAAATACAAAAAATTAGCCGGGCGTGGTGGCGGGCGCCTGTAGTCCCAGCTACGTGGGAGGCTGAGGCAGGAGAATGGCGTGAACCCGGGAGGCGGAGCTTGCAGTGAGCCAAGATCGCGCCACTGCACTCCAGCCTGGGCGACAGAGCGAGACTCCATCTCAAAAAAAAAAAAAAAAAAATTGCGGAAGTTCAAGTCTCTTAGCTTCAGGGACTGTATTTAATAGGTCTATGGTGTGGTTTGGGTGTGGGAATTTTAAAAGTTTCCCTGATGATGCCAAAGTGCAACCCAGAAGAAGAACCACCGATTAGCTTCATGGCTTCATTTAGTAGACAGGGAACACAAGCCAGTCTGGGGAATAGCTGGGACCAGATACAGATGTTTGGAACCCTAGGCCTGGCCTTTCCCTCTATGCTGTGCTGCCTTCCTATAACCCTTCGTTAATTTGTAGGTTTCAACCTGGAACACACATTACAGGCACTGGCTTTGGCATATATCAGATGCTACCTCGTAATGCTTGTTGGTTCTAAAGGGCCTCAGTTTTCTGTAAAAGGGGCCTAATACCCCCTCTTCCTCATGTCATCGTTATTCTTTGAATTGAATGAGTGAATGCATATGAAAGTTCTGAAAAATGTACATTATGCAAATGGAAATTAGAGTGGGCAGATAAGGTCAGGTAACCCAGTGCCAACACAGTGCTCCATTCATAAACAGGTTTGGGAGATGTTTATTGACAGTGATTGCTTGTGGGAATAAGAAGCAGCTGCTCTTACAGAACAACTTCCTCACAAATACACCTGGAATTCCTCACATCCCAGCAAGCTGTCAGCATCACCTCCCTCAGGGAACTCTTGATTAAGGTTACCATATTTTCAGCTCCAGGCATTCAGAAAATAAATTCTACATAATTAAAATGCACATGCATATGCATGAACGTGTATATAATTTTGCATGCTGTGTTGAATAGTCTCCAACTTAATAAAGTAGTACACCCTGCGGTTGTCATGCTGCGGGTTTCTCTTTCCCTGAGCTATCCCCTAATACGGAGGACAATTGTTCAGGGACCAGGGAGACTTAACTAATGGAAGGAGCTGAAAGAAGCTGCAGGCGAAGGAAGAGGCATCCAGGGACTGGAATAGGAGGCCTCTCTCCTGCTGACAGCAAAGGAGCACTGTGGCTTTCCCAGAGCATCGGGCAATGCTTTCCTGCAGAGGCTTTGGAAGCATTTAGGGCTCTGTAGGAATCTGGAAATCCAACCTGCTCTGTGCTTGGGAGACCACCCCCTCCTTAGCTACAGAAGGAATTTAGAGCAGCCTGAAAGCGGCATAAATGCCTCCACGGACTCTCCCTTCAGTGGTAGGAAGGAAACAATCTCACTACAACCCAGGCAGTCTGTGTCGTTTGTAATTAATTCAAAGTATGTATGTGGTAGGTCCTGGAGACACACAGTGGGTGTTCAGACCCCACCGCTGTACTTGTGAAGAATGCAGTTGTATGGAGGATACTGACAAAAAGTCAATGGAAAAATCGAAGAAGGACATTTTGTCGTGTTATGAAGGAAGCAGATGAGGGGCTGGCAAGGGTGGGGTGGGAGGGAGTGATGATGGTCAGAGGGAGACCAGTGTGGCTGGAGAGTGAGGAGGAACCTGGCAGGAAAGCAGATGAGACCCGGGCAGGGAGCAGATTATGCCAGTGTGTGTGGGTATGCTGCATCTATTAGACAGCCATGTCCACTTCACGGGTGATAATCGGGGTGATGTTTAAAATAGTCAGCACCTGGCAGGGGTGGACCTGGTTTTGCTTAAACATTTTGGGGAGAGGGCCTTCTTTAAAAAAAGAAATTTTAAAGTGTCTTCTCAATGACTTTTTGTTTTTAAAACAAAACAAAACTGATACGGCCTTGTAAACATATGGCTAGGGTCTTTGAAAGGTGTTTTGCATATGGAGGCCCTGAAACTTAGGTTTCATCAGATTCACAGTAAATCCACTTTTGAAAATCATTCAGAGCAGATGCCAGCAGTAAGCACTGGTACAGCTGTCCTGAGGCATCCCAGCTAAATGTCAGATGCAGATGCAGAGGTTCTTTCAGGCTAAGAAGAAAACCTTGAAAAGAGTGGGGCAGGGGTGTTAGGGATATTTGCGTGTGAGTGGGGGTAGTGATGCCCTCTGAATCTAAGCTGCAAAGTTATAGACGTTATAATATATATTATAGTAATATATTATATAATAGCAGTGTATGCAGACAGAGGGAAATAATGGGTTAGAGATCTTACAGAAGTCCTAAAATTGTACTCGTGGGGTGCCAGAGAAAGTGAGCTAAAATGACAATGAAAGTGAGTCCTTGGAATCTAGAGTTAGAAGTGGCCCATTTTCTGGTGATGGCAAAGGGCAGGAAATGACCCTGCAGTGGGTGGCTGGAGTGGCGTAGAGGAAACGTCATTGAAATTGAGGGTTTAGTGTGGGATGATTCATCCATGTGGAACTTTCAGCTACAAATGATGTCATGCGTTGGGTAGAGAGGAAGATAATGAGATTTTTTTTTTTTTTAATTAAACTTGAGAACTCTTCATTGTGTAAGAAACAGCTATAACTCTCATTTCCTTGGTTGCTAGGTGTGCTGTCCAGGATCTGGAAAGAAAAGTGCACACAACATCTAAATTTTTCTCCCAGTGGGAGATTCTACTGCTGGTATTAGAATCACAGGCAGACATTACTGCACTTGTTTGGGCTTGGCTGAATCCATGATCAGTTACGTAGTTATATATGTCTGCACTTTCCCTTTCCTTGCTGGAGGTAAATGCCTTTCAAATGGTCATAATCTCTATAGAGAAGTGTGTTATTAAAAAGGAAAAAAAACAGCAACAGATATTTTATAATATATAATGGTTTTTGTTTTGCAAAAGCCTTTCACATTTATCTCATTTGATCCTCAGAACAAACCCATAAAACAGTGAGCATATTCCCATACAAGACAGAAAGAAACAGTCTCAAAGAAGTTAAGCAAACCACACAGCTTACACATGTTACAGAAACCAGAGCTGAGGCTTGAATCCAAGTATTCTGCCTCCCTGTCCAGTTCTCTTTCCACCATAAAATGGCCCCATATCTTTGTGGTGATGTTGCCATCTCAGCTGCTTCTACCAAATTGTTTGTTCCTAATGTTGCAAGCCTGTTGGTTTCAGAGAAAAGGGGCAAATGAGAGAATCCTGGGCCTTCAGGCCCATGAGAGGTTTGCTTCCTTCGGGCTGGAGTTTGCTAAATGAACTGTGCTGGTGGTAAAGATCATGAAGCCACCTGAAAAAGATTGATATGCTGTTCGGTGATCATCATTAATGGGAATACATAGGAGTGTGGGCAATCTCTAATTCACCACCTTGATTCGTGAGGGTGTGTACACCGGTATGGATACGTGTACAAGCCAGGCAGCCTGCTACACCAGTTTCCAAGCTGGCTTGCTTCAGTGCATTTACACACATAAATCCTGTCATTGGGAATGTCCTTCCTGGCTGGCATCATTGCATGTCTCATTCAATCTCACGTCCCGGCTTAAATACTCAACTCTTTGGGCCACTGTTGATTTTCCTAGATAAATGCAAAGTTTTCCTCCTCTGAACTCTCTGTCACCCTCCTGGGACCTCACTTATGGTACTTTTCAGCTTGAATTAGTGGGAGTTGAAAAACAACCAGTCTTTCCTACTCTATTGTAAGTGCAATACCTTAAGGCCAGGGAACATGTGTCACTCATATTTGTGTATCTGCCAGAGTTACCTTGCACCCTGGTGGAAAGGAGCTTTGTTTGCAGTCTGCAACGAGGGACTGCCCATCGGGTCCCCAGTCTGCACAGCAAATCTTGATTCAAGGCATCCAGAAGAGTTGACTGGGGGTGTCTGGAGCTCATGAGAGAAAGAAGGTTGAACTGTGGTCCTAGAGAGGGAAGGTAAAGTCACAGAGCGAATGAGATCACCCCAGGAAACTGTGAGGACTAGTCAGAAGTGATGCCACCCGAGGACTGAACCTTAGGCAAACACATAAAGGGAGAAAAGTAAAAGAGGAGCCTCTGGGAAGGATTCACTGGGATTCAGGCTAAAGTGAAGTCACAGGAGCCAGGAAGGAATGGCGAACAGTGGAAACATTCAGAGAGATAAAATAAGATGTTTTGAAAGTGTCCGTTGGATTGAATGACAGACAGGACATGATGCTCTTTGCCATGATAGGTTCTGTGAGGTGGTGGCTAAGGTGATCAGATGTCCCCCATTGCCTGGGACTGAGGGGTTTCCAGGATGTGGGACTTGCAGTGCTAAAACCAAAAAAATTCTGGGCAAACTGTGATGAGTTGGTTACTGTAAGTGAGAAAAATAAAAATCAAAATCCAGGGCTGAAGAGCGAGCGTGAGGGAAGAAGCAGCAACTGGAAGTGAAGAGCAGTTTTCAGTTCACAGCAAAATTGAGCAGAAAGTGCAGAGTCCCCATAGACCCCTGACCCTGCACACACACAGCCTCCTGCCACTATCCACATCCCACACCAGAGTGGACATTTGTTCCAATCAGTGAACCTGCACCGACATCATTATCACCCAAAGTCCATAGTTTACATTAGGGTTCACTCTTGATGTTGTATGCTATATGAGTTTTGACAAATGTACAATGCAGTTTAGAATGTCAGTATGGGAGGAAATTATTAGGTGTAAACAGACTGGAAGGGAAAGGAGACACGGATGCATGAAACTGCATTTGCCTGCACTTTACATAAGGTTGAAAAAGTACCAGTTGTCCACGTCAAAGAATAAAGGGCTGATGGAGACTTGGGAGGAAGTTAAACCCTGCCTCAAACTCAATTCCCATGTAGATCTCTAAGGAAAGCCCTATTCCTTATGCTACCTATATGAAGCTGAGATGCCAGAAACACACTGAAGCAAAAGAAATAAAATTCTCAAGGATATATGGATTCTGGACTAGGTCTATTACTCATGACTCATTTATTCCCTCAACAATGCCTCTCAAGAGGTCTTGGAAGACATTGTTTAAACAGAACATTAAGATGAAATTTCTGTTTCTGGAAGCATGGTATGGAAAACTGGATGCTCTCTCTGGCTCTCTTACCAAAAACAACTTAACAGTCTGTATAAAATATTTTTTAAAAAATTAAGTGCAAGCCGGAGCTAGGATGAAAACAGTGAGAGTTGAGAGTCCTAAACCAAAGTGAATAAAAAGGAACAAACTGTTAATACATGCAAAGGTAGGGAGCAACTCAACACCATTGTGCTGCGTGAAGGAAGCCAGACAGAAGAGAATACACACTGTGTGGCTGCATTTACATAAAATCCCTGAAACTGCAAATGAATGTGTAGCGGTAGGAACTAGGTCAGTGGTTTCATGAGAGTAGGAGTAGTTGGAGGAATTGTTAGAAAGGGGCAGGGGGAAGCTTTTGGAGTGATGGAAATGTTCACTCTCTTGATTCTAAGGATGGTTTCATGAATGTACATTGCCAAAATTGATCAAATATGTGCAGTTTATGGTACTTCAATTATACAGTAACAAAGATCCTAGTAAAAATACCCGGATTAACTCAGGGGGAAAAAAAAGTGACAGTAGGAACTCAAACTTGAACATTGCTTTGAGTGTTTTTTACCCTGAGGGCATACCCCAAACTCGACAGACCCTAAGCTTCCCTCTCACATCCTGTCAGGGCAAGGGGAAAAGAGAAAAAGCCGGAAGTGGAGAGTTTAATAGGAAAGCCCCTGTAGGAAACTGGGACCTCCCTGTGCTGTGCTTTTAATGGAAGGATGACCAAAACACAAGCCAGTGCCTCACTGCGTGCCTGCCCAGCGGATAAGTTTTATGTTTATCTGTAATTATTTTATCTTTTCTTTTGAGACAGAGTCTCACTGTGTCACCCAGGCTGGAGTGCAGTGGAATGATCTCTGCTCACTTCAACCTCTGCTTCCTGAGTTCAAGCGATTCTCCTGCCTCAGCCTCAGCTGGGATTACAGGCACCTGTCACCATGCCCAGTGAATTTTTTTTTTTTTTTAGACAGATGCATTTGCATCATGTTGGCCAGACTAGTCTTGAACTCCTTACCTCAAGTGATTCACCTGCCTCGGCCTCCCAAAGTGCTGGGATTACAGGTGTGAGCCACCGTGGCGGGCCCCCCTACTTATTTTATCTTGATAGCAAACACAAGGTTTCTAGATTAGTGATCAGACCAATTATTTACCTACAGCAGTAACATTAATGGTTCTCCATGCTCCACTCACCCCTTTGTGACGATGTGATGAGGGCAGATATTCCCCTTGCATGTACAAAGGGAGTCAGTCCTTTAGGAGGGAACCCCAGGAATTATGAATCTCAGAGTTTATGAAGGAACTGCTGCCCTTTCCTCTGCAGAGAGGAAAAGAAACCATTGCTCTCTAATGTAAACCAATCCTCTATAGGAAGAGAAGGGGAAGGTCCCTAGGTGTCCACATCCTTTGAAAGTAAATAAATAATAGTTTCAGGGAAAATAAACCTTCAAATCTCTCTGGGGTAATAAACTCTCTCTAAATTCTAAGGCTTGTTTACCATTCACTCATACTTTGCCAGGAATTTTTGCTCAGGCACAAACAGGAAAATATTCACACTGTTTCTTGACAGAGGATACATGGGAACACTGCCTATCTCAAGCTTAAATACTTACTGGAGAAGTGAAATACTCAGTTGAGCATTAATAAACATAATATGGCCTCATGTAGACTGAATTCATATTACCTGGATTGTAATAATAAATTAAAGTAGACACTTAATTGATTATTTAACAGCTGATTAGATATAGCTCAAAACAGACCTGAGAAACAAATCTAAAGAGATCAACCAGTATGCTGCAAAGAGAGACAAAAAGATGGAAAATACGAAAAAGTGGTTAATAGATGTGGGAAAGAGAATGAAAAGATCTATCATGAGTCTAAATGGAGTCTCAAAAGGAGAAAAGAGAGAGAATAGTGAAGAGGCAATTTTTGAAAAGATAATGACTGCAGAATTGATGAAAGACTGTAATCCTCAAATTCAGACAGAACAATGAATTCTGAGCAGGTTAAATTAAAATAAAGACATTCCTAGGTACATCATAGTGTATATTAAAAGCAGCAAGAGCAATTACTCTCAAAAGAACACCTAGATCACTGACCAAAAAGTCATCAGATTTTTAAAAAATTGAGATGTAATTCACAGACCATTAAATTCACTCTTTTTAAAGTGTACAATTTAGCTATTTTAAGTATCTTCACAAGGGTGGAACCACCACCACTACCTAGTTCCAGAACATTTTCATTACCCCCGAAAGAAACTTGTACCATTTAAGCAATCATTCTGCATTCCACTCCCTTCCCCCAACCCCTGTCAGCCAATACTCTACTTTCTGTTTCTATGGATTTACCTACTTTTGACATTTCATACAAAAAGACTCATATAATGTGGCCTTTTGTGCCTGCTTTCTTTCACTTAGCATAATGTTTTCAAGGTTCATTCATGTTGTAACATGTATCAGTCAGTACTTCATTCCTTTTTGTGGCTGAGTAATATAATACTAATATTCTCATACATTTTCTTTATTCCTTTATCAGTTGATAAACATTTGGGTTATTTCCATTTTTTTGCTATTATTAATCATACTGTTATGAACATTCTTATATCAATTTTTGTGTGAACATATGTTTTCAATTCTCCTGGAATATACCTAGAAGTGGAATTGCTGGGTCATGTGGTAACTCTATGTTTGGTTTCTAATAAAGTGCCAAACAGTTTTCCAAGAGTAGCTGCACCGTTTTACATTCCCACCAGCAATGTACGGGGATTCCGGTCTCCCCGCATGCTTGCCAATGCTTGTTTTTGTCCGTGTTTTTGATGATGGCCATTGTAGCGGATGTGATGTGGTATTTCATTGTGGTCTTGATTTGCATTTCCCTAATGACTAATGATATTGAGCATCTATTCGTGTGCTTATTGGCCATTTATAGGACTTCCTTGGAGAAATGTCCCTTCAAATCCTTTGCCCATTAAAAAAAAATTGATTGTCTTTTTATTTTTGACTTATAAGAGTTCTTTATATATTCTGCATTCTTGATCCTTATTAGATATATGATTTGTAAATATTTTCTCCCATTCTGTGGGTTGTCTTTCACTTTCTTAATGGTGCGCATTTTTAAAAAAATGAACCATTGAACACCAAATTCAAAAAATTTAAACACTATTATAGTGTTCTCCTGATTTGCTGGTAACCTCTTTTTAGCCTTCACTGGGTAAATGTGGCAAACCCAAACGTAAGCTTATCTTGGATGCCTACATTTGTCTGCCATCTCTGACAGTTGCTTACCACTCCCCAGAAATGCATTTCCTGTGGGGTGGACGTACCATAATGTTTGTAATTTCTGAGCTACTCATTTTTTCCTCAACATCAGATATTGCTTTGCGGAATACAGAATGGCTGCCCCTAGACAACAACAATTTAAGGGTGGTCAGTAAGAGGAAGTAGCAATTCAAAGATATTTGCCTCATGCATGGGCACATTTGTATGTGAGTGTGTGCGTATACGTGCCTTGCAGATCCAGAGCTATTGGGATAGGTTGGTAAAATGATTGATGGTCTTCTCTAGGCGGATGATCAATATTAACTATATATGGATGGTTTTCCTCAGATTTCTCATGCTTTTTTTTTTCCAGTTCACTTTATTGGGCAAGTAGGAGAGACATGGAGTTGATCCTCTCATTTCCCTCCAAACAGGTTGTGGAATTCACCTTGCATACCTCCTGTTTCCTCATACAGCCCCTGCTCACAATCCCTCTGCATCCCCACCCTGTGGGTCATTGAGTTGCGTTGATTCAGCTAACTCAGTGTCTCCCACCTAACCATGTCTTCCTTCTGTTTCCATCCATACTCTCCTAGTTTAGGGCTTCATGGCTGTCAGCCTCCTAACTTACCTCCTTGTTGCAGTCCCTCGAATTCCACTCTGATCTCTGCACCACTGCCCTAGCATCCTTCTAAAAGCCTGTAGCTTGTCATTTATACTCTGCAAACCTAACAAGAGGGACCAGGTCTTCTCATCTTTAGAAATAAAACATAAATGAGCATGTCACTTTCTTGTTAAAAATCTTCTCTGGCTCCCCTCTACCTTTTGTCTGCTGTCTGAAGAACTTGGCATGGCATCCAAAGCAGCTTCCAGGTGCTGCCACCATCACACTTCCTGCCCGACTGCCCACCATTCTCCTTTCCTCTCTCACCCTGTCCTTGTCTACACCACGGCTGCCCTGCACTACTCTGCCCGCTATCATCGAGGGCATCTCCGTGTCTCTGGTACAGTTCCAGTGCCAACTCTTCTGTGCAGACTGCCCTGGATGTTTGACCAGTATTCTTCCTTCGCTCCCACTGTGCTTTTTCTATATCTCCCAGACAACAGTTATCGCATGCCTCCTGTCTCCTTCCTGGAAGGCGAGGATTTTGTGAATTCATACATATCCTCTCAGGGCCTGGCTAATCGTTGATGCTCAATAAACATTTGTTGAATTGAGCTAAATTTTTATGTGCGACCTTAACTTTAGAAAGAAAATCTCAGGGAGAAAAATCAGGAGAGGAGGTGGGTGTGGGTTTCATAGGATAACAGTCTCTTGATTCCCCAGAATTTCTAGATGTTTCAGATGCCACCAAGCTGAAACCCCTGCCTCATGCGGCCCTTGTTACTGTCACTCTCTTTCTCCTTTTCTCTCAGTCTCTAGCTTGCCTGCTACTCCTCCTCCACATGGCCAATGGTTGTGGTATCTGCCTGCTTCCCCTCTGGCTTGTCTGATGGTCCCACGAAGAGGGAGGAAGGTGAACTTTTCTGGGTCTGTCTCCATGGGGACTTGGAATGTATAGTCTTCCTGCTGCAGGCAGGCAGGCAGGCAGGAGGGGCAGGAGAGGGAGGCAAGATTTCAGGTCCCTTTCCTCTCTTGCCCTGGAGTGAAATGCATGCCCCATATTCTGAGAGGAGAGAATTCAGAGCAGGTGTTTCCTCCTCTGAGAGGCAGAACATTCCTGTAGCACTTCATCTTTTCTCTGCCGTCTCTGACAGTTACTCACCACTCCCCAGAAATGTATTTCCTGTGGAGTAAAATCTAGGGTTCAGCTGAAGGACAGGAAGCAAAATCATGAAACCCTTACGTATCAAACTGTCTGACCTGCTGATGTAATTCCTTTGCAAGGACATTGTAAGATTGTTATACTTAGGGCTTGCGTTTGGCACCAGCTTTGGGGGATTGCTTTCTCTTTTTCTGCACATAGCAAGGATCATCCCTGTCCTTATCCTGGGGTGTGGGACCTACCCTCCTTAACCTCTATTACCTAGTTTCTTGGCCACTTGGGGCTTCCTTCTTATAACTTCTTGTAATGACTGTACTCAAACTCACATAACTTTTCTGTATAGCTTTGAAAACAGACCTCCCCATCCATCCCTCCTGCCCCTTCCTGCCTTTCCTAAGCTCTCCCCACCAAAACACACACTTAGAGGGCTAGCCCAGTGCATAGCATCTACTTACACAGTCCAGCATGGTATCTACTCGTTCTTGTGTCAGACCCCTATTGACTTCAATAGGGATGGCACTGTGTTCAAGAGGCTGAAGAGACCTAGAGCCAGTGAATGAGACATAGGGTTTATTGAAAGAACTTACACACAGGGAGATCTGGTGGCAGTGGGTTAGAGAGGAGAACTGCCACCACTTTTAAAAAGCATGCAATTTACATAGCATTTTCACTTAGTATCCTCTCCCTAGCAGCCTCCACCTGGTAACCTTCATTCAACCCAAAACAAAGGGCCTTGAGCCCCTCTATGAGCTGCATTCCACAGGATGGGCAGAGGGCATGTGTCGGTGGTGGTGGAGGTTTGGATGTTCCTCATAGATAAGGAATGAATCTCTGGGTTGGTCACTCCTGGATTCCTTATCTTGGAACTCTAAACACATTCTTCTTAGACCATAGGGTCATTCGCAGGGTACGCTTACATTAAGGTATTGCTGTCACTTATGTCTGCCATACACTAGCAATATATTGCTACTTAAATGTAAATGAAGGAAAATTTTCCTAGCCAGAGCAATCAGACAAAAGAAAGAAATAAAGGGCATCCAAATCAGTAAAGAGGAAATTAAACTGTTGCTGTTGGCTGATGATATGATCATATACCAAGAAAACCCTAAAGACTCATCCAAAAAGCTCGTAGATCTGATAAATAAATTCAGGAAAGTTTTAGATTACAAAATAAGTATACACAAATCGGTAACACTGCTATATACCAACAATGACCAAGGTGAGAATCAAACCAAAAACTCAACCCTTTTTACAACAGCTGCAAAATAATAATAATAATAATAATAATAATAATAATAAAACACTTAGGAATACACCTAACCAAGGAGATGAAAGATCTCTGCAATGAAACTACAAAACACTGCTGAAAATAATCCTAGATGACAAAAACAAATGGAATCACATCTCATGCTCATGGATGGCTAGAATCAATATTGTGAAAATGACCATGCTGCCAAAAAAACAATCTACAGATTCAATGCAATTCCCACTAAAATACCATCATTATTCTTCACAGAACTAGAAAAAACAATCCTAAAATTCACATGCAAACAAAAAAGAGCCCACATAGCCAAAGCAAGACTAAACAAACAACAACAACAACAAAACAAATCTAGAGGCATCACATTACCTGACTTCAAACTATACTATAAGGCCATAGTCACCAAAACAGCATGGTACTGGAATAAAAATAAGCACATAGACCAATGGAACAGAATAAAGAACCCAGAAATAAATCCAAACACAGCCAACTGATCTTTGACAAAGCAAACAGAAACATAAAGTGGGGAAAGGACCACCTATTCAACAAATGGTGCTGGGATAACTGGCAAGCCACATGTAGAAGAATAAAACTGGATGCTCATCTCTCACCTTATACAAAAATCAACTTGAGATGGATCAAAGACTTAAACTTAAGACCTGAAACCATAAGAATTCTAGAAGACAACATTGGAAAAACCTGTCTAGAAATTGGCTTAGGCAAAGACTTTATGACCAAGAACCCAAAAACAAATGCAATGAAAACAAAGATAAATAGATGGGACCCAATTAAACTAAAAAGCTTCTGCACAGCAAAAGAGATAATCAGTAGAGTAAACAGACAACCCACAGAGGGGGAGAAAATATTTGCAAACTATGCATCCAACAAAGGACTAATATCCAGAATCTACAATGAACTCAAACAAATCAGCAAGAAAAAAACAAATAATACCATCAAAAAGTGGGCTAAGGACATGAATAGAAAATTCTCAAAAGAAGATATGCAAATGGCCAACAAACATATGAAATAATGCTCAACATCACTAATGATCAGGGAAATGCAAATCAAAACCACAATGTGATACCACCTTATTCCTGCAAAAATGGTCATAATCAAAAAATAACAGATGTTAGTGTGAATGTGGTGAAAAGGAAACACTTTTACACTGTTGGTGGGAATGTAAACTAGTACAACCACTATGGAAAACAGTATGGAGATTTCTTAAAGAACTAAAAATAGAACTGCCATTTAATCCAGCAATCCCACTACTGGGTATCTACACAGAGGAAAATGAGTCATATGAAAAACATGCTTGCACATACATATGTATAACAACACAATTTGCAATTGCAAAAATATGGAACCACCCTAAATGCCCATCAACCAATGAGTGGATAAAGAAAATGTTATATATATATATATATATATATATATATATATACACACACACACACACACATACACACACATACTACTCAGAGATAAAAAGGAATGAAATAATGACATTTGCAGGAACCTGCATAAAGTTGGAGACCATTATTCTAAATGAAGTAACTCAGGAGTGGAAAGCCAAACATTTTATATTCTTACTCATAAGTGGGAGCTAAGTTACGAGGATGCAAAGGCATAAGAATTATACAATGGACTGTAGTGACTCAGAGTAAAGGATGGGAGAGGGGTGAGGGATAAAATACTACACATTGGGTACAGTGTACACTGCTTGGGTGACAGGTGCACCAAAATCTCAGAAATCACTACTACAGAACTTGTCCATGTAACCAAAACCCATCTGTTCCCCAAAAACTATTGAAATTTTTTAAAAAGGAAAAAAATGAAAAAAATTAAAATAAAAAATTTATACTAGTCACATCTTTAGAACTCAGGAGCCACATGCGGCTACTGACCACATATTCATCATTATGGATTTAGAACATTTTCATCACTGCAGAACATTCTGTTTGAATAAAGTGTCACTATGAGGAGCATGTTTGTCTTTCTGGGACATGTTCATTGAATTGTATCTGAGAAAAATGATTTTTTTATTGAAGCTTTTATTATTCATCTATTGTTTCTTCAGATTATCATTTTCTTTTTTTTTTTACTTTTTAATTTCCACAGATTATTGGGGAACAGGTGATGTTTGGTTACATGAGTAAGTTCTTTAGTGGTGATTTGTGAGATTTTGGTGCACCCATCACCCGAGCAGTATACATTGTAAACAATTTGTAGTATTTTATCCCTTACCCGCTCCTCACCCTTTCCGCCGAGTCCTTAAGGTCCATTGTGTCATTCTTATGCCTTTGCATCCTCATAGCTTACCTCCCACTAATGAGTGAGAACACACTATGTTTGGTTTTCCATTCCTGAGTTACTACTTCACTTAGAATGACAAACTCCAATCTCATCCAGGTTACTGCAAATGCCACTAATTCATTCCTTTTTATGGCTGAGTAGTATTCCATCATATATTATGCACAATGGTTTCTTTATCCACTCATTGGTTGATGGACAATTGGGTTGGTTCCATGTTTTTGCAATTGAGAATTGTGCTGCTATAAACGTGTGTGCAAGTATCTTTTTCTTATAATGACTTCTTTTCCCCTGAGTAGATACCCAGTAGTGGGATTGCTGGATCAAATGGTAGTTCTACTTTTAGTTCTTTAAGGAATCTCCACACTGTTTTCCATAGTTTACATTCTCATCAACCATGTGGAATTGTTCCCTGTTCACCGCATCCACGCCAACGTCTATTATGTTTTGATTATGGCCATTCTTGGCATGAGTGAGGTGGTATCACATTGTGGTTTTGATTTGTGTTTCCCTTATAATCAGTGATGATGAGCATTTTTTCATATGTTTGTTGGCCATTTGTATAACTTCTTTTGAGAATTGTCTATTCATGTCCTTAGCCCACTTTTTAATGGTTTTTTTTCTTGGTAATTGGTTTGAGTTCATTGTAGATTCTGGATATTAGTCTTTTGTCAGATATATAGATTGTAAAAAAATTTTTTTCACTCTGTGGGTTTTCTGTATACTCTGCTGACTCTCCCTTTTGCTGTGTAAAAGCTCTTTAGTTTAATTAAGTCCCAGCTATTTATCCCTGTTTTTATTGCATTTGCGTTTGGGTTCTTGGTCATGAAATCCTTGCCTACACCAAGGTTTACAAGGGTTTTTTCAATGTTATCATCAGAATTTTTATAGTTTCAGGACTTTAGGTCCTTGATTCATCTCAAGTTGATTTTTGTATAGGTAAGAGATGAGGATCCAGTTTCATTCTCCTACATGTGGCTTGCCAATTATCCCAGCACCATTTGTTGAATAGGGTTTCCTTTCCCCACTTTATGTTTCTGTTTGCTTTGTCGAAGATCAGTTGGCTGTGTTTGGGTTTATTTCTGGGTTCTCTGTTCTGTTCTATTGGTCTATGTGCCTATTCCTATATCAGCACCATACTGTTTTGATGGCTATGGCCTTATACTATAGTTTGAAGTCAGGTAATGTGATACCTCCAGATTTGTTCTTTTTTGCTTAGTCTTGCTTTGGCTATGTGGGCTCTTTTTTGGTTTTATATGAATTTCAGGATTGTTTTTTCCAGTTCTATGGAGAGTGATGCTAGTATTTTGATGGGAATTGCACTGAATTTTTAGATTGCTTTTGGCAATGTGGTCATTTTTACAATATTGATTCCACCCATCCGTGAGCATGGGATGTGTTTCCATTTGTTTGTGTCGTCTATGATTTTTCAGCAGTGTTTTCTAGTTTTTCTTGTAGAGGTATTTCACTTCCTTGGTTAGGTATATTCCTAAGCATTTTATTTTATTTTATTTTGCAGCTGTTGTAAAAGGGGTTGAGTTCTTGACTTGATTCTCAGCTTGGTTGCTGTTGGTGTATAGGAGAGCTACTGATTTGTGTACATTAATTTTGTGTCTGGAAACGTTACTGAATTCTTTTATCAGTTCTAGGAGCTTTCTGGAGAAGTCTTCAGAGTTTTCTAGGTAAACTGTCATATCATCAGCAAACAGCAACAGTTTAACTTCCTCTTTACCGATTTAGATGCCCTTTATTTCTTTCTCTTGTCTAATTGCTCTGGCTAGGACTTTCAGCACTATGTTGAAGAGAAGTGGGGAGAGTGGGCATCCTTGTCTTGTTCCAGTTCTCAGAGGGAATGCTTTCAACTTTTCCTCATTCAGTATTATGTTGGCTGTGGGTTTGTCATAGATGGCTTTTATTACATTGAGATATGTCCCTTGTATGCCGATTTTGCTAAGAGTTTTAATCATAAAGGGATGCTGGATTTTGTCAAATGCTTTTTCTGCATCTATTGAGATGATCATGTGATTTTTGTTTTTAATCCTTTTTATGTCGTGTACCACATTTATTGACTTGTGTATGTTAAACTGTTCCTGCATCACTTGTGTATGACTTGTGTGAGACCCATGATCAAGTGGGTTTCATGTTGACTTTTGTATGAAACCCGCTTGATCATGGTGGATTATCTTTTAGATATGTTGTTGGATTTGGTTAGCTAGTATTTTGTTAAGGATTTTTGCATTTATGTTCATCAGGGATGTTGGTCTGTAGTTTTTTTTTTTTAATTATGTCCTTTTCTGGTTTTGGTATTAGGGTGATACTGGCTTCATAGAATGATTTAGTGAGGATTCCCTCTTCCTCTATCTTGTGGAATAGTGTCAATAGGATTGGTACCAATTCTTTGAATGTCTGGTAGAATTCTGCTGTGAATCTGTCTGGTGCTGGACTTTTTTTTATTGGTAATTTTTTAAATTACCATTTCAATCTCGCTGCTTATGATTGATCTGTTCAGGGTATCTAATTCTTCCTGACTTAAGGTAGGAGAGTTGTATCTTTCAGGAATTTATCCATCTCCTCTAGGTTTTCTAGTTTATACATGTAAAGGTGTTCATAGTAGCCTTGAATGAGCTTTCGTATTTCTGTGGTGTCAGTTGTAGTATCTCCTGTTTTGTTTCTAATTGAGCTTATTTGGATTTTCTGTATTCTTTTCTTGGTTAATGTTCTATCAATTTTATTTATCTTTTCAAAGAACCAGCTTTTTGTTTCATTTATCTTTTGTATTTTTTTTTGTTTCAATTTCATTTAGTTCTGCTCTGATCTTGGTTTGCTTTCTTCTGCTGAGTTTGGGTTTGGTTTGTTCTTGTTTCTCTAATTCCTTGTGGTGTGACCTTAGGTTGTCTGTTTGTGCTCTTTCAGACTTTTTGATATAGGCATTTAGGGCTATGAACTTTCCTCTTAGCACTGCCTTTGCTGTATCCCAGAGGTTTTGATAGGTTGTGTCACTGTTGTTGTTTAATTCAAAGAATTTTTAAATTTTCATCTTGATTTCATTTTTGACTCAATGGTCATTCAGGAGCAGGTTATTTAATTTCCATGTATTTGCATGGTTTTGAAGGCTGCTTTTGGGGTTGACTTCCAGTTTTATTCCATTGTGGTCTGAGAGAGTGCCCGATATAATTTCAATTTTCTTAAATTTGTTGAGGCTCATTTTGTGGCCTATCATATGGTCTATCTTGAAGAAAGTTCCATGCAGTGATGACTAGAATGTATATTCTGTGGTTGTTGGGTAGAATGTTCTGTAGATATCTATTAAGTCCATTTGTTCCATGGTATAGTTTAAATCCATTGTTTCTTTGTTGACTTTCTGTCTTGATGACCTGTCTAGTGCTGTCAGTGGAGTATTGAAGTCCCCCACTATTATCATATTGCTGTCTATTTCATTTCTTAGGTCTAGTAGTAATTGTTTTATAAATTTGGAAGCTCCAGGTTTAAGTGCATATATATTTAAAATTGTGATGTTTTCCTGTTGGACAAGGCCTTTTATCATTATATAATGTCCTTCTTTGTCTTTTTCAACTGCTGTTGCTTTAAAATTTGTTTTATCTGATATAAGAATAGCTACTTCTGCTAGCTTTTGGTGTCCATTTGCATGGAATGTCTTTTTCCACCCCTTTACCTTAAGCTTATGTGAGTCCTTACATGTTAGGGGAGTCTTTTGAACACAGCAGATACTTGGTTGGTGAATTCTTATCCATTCTGCAATTCTGTATCTTTTAAGCGGAGCATTTAGGCCATGTACATTCAATGTTAGTATTGAGATGTGAGGTACCATTCCATTCATCATGTTATTTGTTGCCTTTATACCTTTTTTTCAATTGTATTTTTGTTTTATAGGTCCTGTGAGATGTATGCTTTAAAGAGGTTCTATTTGATGTGCTTCCAGGATTTGTTTCAAGTTTTAGAGCTCTTTTAGCAGTTCTTGTAATGCTGGCTTGGTAGTGGCAAATTCTGTCAGCATTTGTTTGTCTGAAAAAGACTGTATGTTTCCTTCATTTATGAAGCTTAGTTTCACTGGATACAAAGTTCTTGGCTGATAATTATTTTGTTTAATGAGGCTGAAGGTAGGACCCAATCCCTTCTAGCTTGTATGGTTTCTGCTGAGAAATCTGCTGCTAATCTGATAGGTTTTCCTTTATAGTTTGCCTGGTGCTTCTGTCTCATAGCTCTTAAGATTCTTTTCTTTGTCTTAACTTTAGATAACCTGATGACAATGTGCCTAGGTGATGATCTTTTTGCGATGAATTTCCCAGGTGTTCTTTGAGCTTCTTGTATTTGGATGTCTAGGTCTTTAGCAAGGATGGGGAAGTTTTCTTTGATTATTCCCCAAAATATGTTTTCCAAACTTTTAGATTTCTCTTCTTCCTCAGGTATGCTAATTATTCTTAGGTTTGGTCATTTAACATAATCTGAGACTTCTTGGAGGCATTGTTCATATTTTCTCTCTCTCTTTTCTTTTTTAAATTTTACTTTAAGTTCTGGGATACATGTGCAGAACATGCAGGTTTGTTACATAGGTATACATGTGCCATGGTGGTTTGCTGCACCTATCAACCCATCATCTAGGTTTTAAGCCCCACATGCATTAGGCATTTGTCCTAATGCTCTCACTCCCCTTGCCACCTCACTCCCCGACAGGCCCCTGTGTATGATGTTCCCCTCCCTGTGTCCATGTGTCTCATTCTTCATCTCCCACTTAAGGGTGAGAATATGCAGTGTTTGGTTTCTGTTCCTGTGTTAGTTTTCTGAGAATGATGGTTTCCAGCTTCATCCATGTCCCTGTAAAGGACATGAGCTCATTCTTTTTTATGGCTGCATAGTATTCCATGGTGTTATATGTGCCACATTTTCTTTATCCTATCTACCATTGATGGGTATTTGGGTTGGTTCCAAGTCTTTGCTATTGTAAATAATGCTGCAATAAACATACATGTGCATGTGTCTTTACAGTAGAATGATTTATAATCCTTTGGGTATATACCCAGTAATGGGATTGCTGGATCAAATGGTATTTCTGGTTCTAGATCCTTGAGGAATCACCACACTGTCTTCCACAATGGTTGAACTAGTTTACGCTCCCACCAACAGTGTAAAAGCATTCCTATTTCTCCACATCCTCGCCAGCATCTGTTGTTTCCTAACTTTTTAATGATTGCCATTCTAACTGGCATGAGATGTTATCTCATTGTGGTTTTGATTTGCATTTCTCTAAAGACCAGTGATGATGAGCTTTTTTTCATATGTTTGTTGGCCACATAAATGTCTTCTTTTGAGAAGTGTCTGTTCACATCCTTAGCACACTTTTTGAGGCGGTTGTTTTTTTCTTGTAAATTTGTTTAAGCTCCTTGTAGATTCTGGATATTAGCCCTTTGTCAGATGGACAGATTGCAAAAATTTTCTCCTATTCTGTAGGTTGCCTGCTCACTCCGATGATAGTTTCTTTTGCTGTGCAGAAGCTCTTTAGTTTAATTAGATTACATTTGTCAATTTTGGCTTTCGTTGCAATTGCTTTTGGTGTTTGAGTCATGAAGTTTTTGCCATGCCTATGTCCTGAATGTTATTGCCTAGGTTTTCTTCTAGGGTTTTTATGGTTTTAGGTTTTACATTTAAGTCTTTAATCTATCTTGAGCTAATTTTTGTATAAGGTGTAAGGAAGGGATCCAGTTTCGTTTTCTGCATATGGCTAGCCAGTTTTCCCAGCTTATTCTTTTTACTTTGTCTTTGTTGGCTTGGGTTAATTCGAAAACTTTGTCTTTGAGCTCTAAAGTTCTTTCTTCTGCTTGTTTGATTCTCTTGCTGAGACTTGCCAGGGCATTTTGCATTTCTATAAGTGCATCCATTGTTTCCTGAAGTTTTTATTGTTTTTTAATTATGCTGTCTATTTCATTGAAAATTTCTCCCCTCATTTCTTGTATCATTTTTTTTGACTTCCTTAAATTGGGCTTCACCTTTCTCTGGTGCCTCCCTGATTAGCTTAATAACTAAGCTTCTGAATTCTTTTGCAGGTAAATCAGGGATTTTTTTCTTGTTTTGAATCCATTGCTGTTGAGCTAGTGTGATTTCTTGGTGGCGTTAAAGAACCTTGTTTTGTTTTGTCATATTACCAGAGTTGTTTTTCTGTTTTCTTCTCATTTGGGTAGGCTCTGTCAGCGTGAAGGTCTAGGGCTCAAGGCTGTGGTTCAGATTCTTTTGTCCCACAGGGTGTTCCTTTGATGTAGGGCTCTCTCCCTTTTCCTCAGGATGTGGCTTCCTGAGAGCTGAGCTGTAGTGATTGTTATCTCTTCTGGATCTAGCTACCCAGCAAGTCTACCAGGCTTCGGGCTGGTACTGGGGGTTGTCTGCACAGAGTCTTGTGATGTCAGCCATTTGTGGGTTTCTGAGCTGTGGATACCAGCACAGTATTTGGGATGTCTCCTGGGTCCTGCAGGAGCAATCCGTTTCCTTCAGAGGGTCTGTGGGTTCTGTTAGCTTTCCTGTTTTATTCCTGCAGTTGTTCTGGAGCAAAAGTTCATGATGCAAGCCTCTATATGCTGCTGTGCCCATCGAGTGGGAGGGGAAATCTAGTCCTGCCTGCCGTCTGCCATGATTTCCTCCTTCTGAAGTCAGAGTATCATTTTCTAAATTGGAACTTGGTTTCACCAGCATGGGTATACAAATGGAGGCAATTTAATAGTAGCAATTATATGTACGGCCTAATTTGTACAATATACCATGCCAGGTACTTTCTATATGCTACTTCTGATTCTCACAACAACCTTATGGGTTAGATTTATTTCTATTTACATATATGGAGACTGAAGCTCCAAGAGGTAAAAAGAACTCAAAACTATACACTAGTCAGAAGCTGGGATTCCAACCCATGTCTGTTGGGCTCCAAAGTCTTTTCTACTGTATGTCTCAGTGCCCCTCCAGCGTGAAAGACCATTTTACATGAAGACTTACCAAGCTGAAACATTTGGACTTGGAGGATTTAATACGCAATCACTGTTCTCAGAGATCTTTCAGTCTAGCTAGAAAGGCAAACGACTTCATTGCTACTGTCATCACTTTGCAAACATTTCTATAACGCTATAATTTACAAAGGGTGCTCTCATTCTTTTGGTATCTCAGGAGGTATTGTAGAGCTGGACTTACTGAGAGAAACTGAAGTACATGCACCTGGATAACGGAGATACTTAAGAAGGAGCAATCATTAACTGTGATTGTGTGGGACATGCAGAGGAGATGTCTCAGGAGTTGAATCTTGATGAATGAGGAGGATTTCTATAGGCAGAAGGGTGCTCTGGGCAGAAACAGCCACATTATGAATGGCACATACCCATGCTGCAGCCTCATCGCCCTCTAATCCACCCCACTTCTGCAGTCAGAGTGAGCTTTCTAAAACACAAGACTGTTGCTTCCTGGCTTAAAAGATTTTCGTGGTTCCATTACCCTGGGATATAGTCCCAACTCCCTGGGATGGTTTAGGAGGCTGCACAGTCTGGGTGAAATACTGTTCTCACATTTCCACCTCTTTCTTATTTCCCACCCTACGGTGATTTGTTTCCTTGAATATACCAACCCTTCTCTCACCTTGGGGCTTTTATTCAGACTCTTCTTGACTTGGCTATCCTTCCTTTCACTGACCTCTTGCTTTTCTTGCTAATGCTTTTTTAATCCTTCAAGATTCAGTTAGTTGCCTCCTTGGTGGTCTGTGAATACCCCTTGCTTGCCTCCGTCATAACTGCCATCCACCTCATTGAGACAGCCTCTCCTATGTGACTCCCACATCACCCAGACAGTAAACAACTTGAGGGCAAGGACTGTGTCTTGTTCATTACATACAGAGCATTTAGCATATTGTGAATGATCAACAAATATCTGTTGAATGAATAAATGAAAATATTCCCATTTAGTGAGGATGCTGACCTGCCCTTAGGGATATATCAAGCAGGGTTTCATGGTGAATGCATAAGAAGGACTGTAGAGAAAGCAGTATATTAAAAATGCATGACTCAGGATATTACCACAAATCAATTTGTGTCTCCCATGTTGCTATACATTTATTCAATAGGACTAATTCTTCCCCTACCACTGGATAAAAAAAAAAAATGTGCCGTCCCATGACTTTTCTAGTAATCCTTAGGTTATACAAACCATCTCAATTTACTAACTAGAAAATCAGCAGTCCAGTCTGGGCTTCCCTGATGACTTGCTAGCCTGGCCCCTCCTGTTTAACTCCCTGTGTTACTCTCTGTGATAAGTGTCCGTTACCTTTCACCTTGAGTGTTGCAGTAGCCTCTTCCCTGGCCTCCAAATTTGTCTCTCTGATTTTCTAAAGGATAGCTGAAGTTCCTTCTGCAGAAATTTTCAGTGGCTCCCAATCACCTAAAGAGTCAAATCCAAATTCTTAACTTTACATTCAAGATTCTCCATGATCTGACTCCAGCTCTTTCTCCAGTTTTATCTTCCATCAACCTTATACAGTCTGTGCGGCCATTAAATTTCCCAGTGTTCCCTGAACATGCCTTTGCTCATGCTCTTCCATCAGCCTGGATGCCTGACCCTCTTCTTTGCCTACCAAGACTGACTCCATCCTCCAGGCTGTGGCTCAAACACTCTTCTCTGTGAGGCCTTCCCCAGCCCTTCAGTTAGAATTACTAAATCCTTTCTCAGTATTCCCATAGTGGCAGCAGGACTTTTAAAAAGCCCAGTGCTTTCCACGTCAATGAAACACATAATTATTAAATGCCCAATTGTAGGCAATGCATCAGCTGTTGGCTACTGTGATACAGGAGTTTTGTGGGGGTTGGTTGAACAGGAATTTAAGATCTGTAGATTAGTGAACCATGAGGGCCTCTAGGAGAAATAGGAAGTGACTCCTCACCTCGTTTTTGTGAGGTGGTGAGGGATATTCTGGCCATGGGTAGGTAGGGGACAAGTGCAGGAGAATTAAGATGATCACTGGCTAAGGAAGTCTCCATTTTCTCCCTTTGAAGGCTGCAGATATGCTGAAACCCCTGGGTTCCAATAAAAGCAAAAGAGGACAGTGGTCAGTTGATGATGTGTCCCTGACACCATGATGGTCTGCTGACCCAGAAAAGCTAAAAAGTAGGAATTCAACTCCAGGCCCATATTTCATAAGTGAAGTGAAGGGCACTCTGAAGATCAGAAAATTGGCAACGTGGGGAAGGGGTGTGCCAAACGTCTTACTGTTTCCTGACTTAATATCTTTATATTATTTTAGGTGGATAAAATTTTGTAATATAACTGTGTGCCAAGATTACTTCCAAGATCTAGTGTAGGAGGAAAGGAGTCCTGCCTGGTTCAGTGTAATGGATGGCCCAGCTATGTTTAAAAAACCAGCAAAATGGAGCTTGCACAAGCATCTTTATGGGGCCCTAGAAGCAGCAAGTGCTATTCATCACCAGGCGGCACAGCACTTACTTCATCCCATGTTTTTTTAACTATTAGTTCTGTGTAGATCTGATGTCCCATTAGACTCAACCGTGGGGTCCACTTTGCTGTTCGCCCACAGAAAATGCTTTGTACATTCAGGTTTTGGTATTTGTTTATTGAATGGTGGCTGTTTTCCTTGTTTCAGCTTCTCTGCTATTTGTGGTTGCTTCACTCAGCTTCTTGAAGCTGAGGCCTAATTAGAACAAGGCTACAAGTTCAAGCCAGGTATGAGTAGATTGACTTCATGCTGTTTTACTTTACCATTCAGGCAAAGTTTAGTTTGCAAGCAGGGATGAAACAGCATGATGGGGCATATTGAGCTATATCATTTTAGAGTTTGCATTCAAGGATTGGATAGTCAAGCATGGAAAGTATGACTGTATGAATAGATTTGTTATGCTATAGCATGTGTTTTTATAATAACATTTAGTTTATAAATCATTGAGAGAGAGAGAATGGTATCTATATAAAGTTCAAGTTGTATTGGTTCATATGTAATTTTTCTAGGTAAGGGGAGCTGGAAGAGTGGTAGTAGAATTACAACTACGGTATCAAAGAAAAAGTCCTGAGCTTGGCTGCCATCTTAGAAGAAGCTTTCTGAGCATGTTTTGGGAAAATTAAATGTGAGCATCTGCACCTGGGGCTTGTTTCCTGGAGAAGTACTCCCTGTACTCATAAGCGCACCTTGCACACGTGGCAGATTACCTGTCCTTCTGTACCTGCCTTACTGGCAGTCTGGCTTCACTGTCTTTGTGCCTACAAGCTACAGTAGCATTTACACTCTTTTGTTCTACACATCTGTAATACCTCCTTAGTCGGTACAGTGTTTTGCAAATGTGATGTACTTGATGAATAAATGAAAGACTGGCCTCTGAACTTTTGTATCTAGCTGTGCTGCATTTCAGGTAGGAGTCACCACCAGAATAATGCTTATTTGAATAAATTATCAGTAACATCGTGCTCAGTTTTTTTGATGGTCAAAAAACCCAAAAAGGCCACCTGTTAGAAGGGACAAGTTTGTTCTTATGTGCCAAGGGGAGACATGGAAGGATCTGAATTTAGTCCACTTGTGCCCTTTTGGCCTTACTCATTCAGGCCTCCTGGAGAGTGGTCCTCCCTGCCTGCTCTCTAAAACCCAGTACCCCTACAGTCTTATCAGCTACTCACTTCACTTTACTCCTAAATATGTAACTTTGTACATTCAGGTTTTGGTGAGTGTTTGTTTATTATCTGTTTATTAGTTGTTTCCACTAAAATGTGAGCTCACTGTTACAGTCCAGCTCTTATAACAAAGCTGGTTCATGGTAGGTGTTTAATAACTCATTGCTTAATGAGCGAAAATATTCAAATTCTACCCTCTGGGACAAACACTCTAGAGAATGATTTGGTACTACTTTGCACACATGAGCATATGCATACCTTGTCACACAGCAGTTTCACTCCTAGGTATGTACTTATGGTAGAACCTTCCAGTTCTTTCTCAATTTCCGTTCTTTTCTTCCTCCATGAAAATAGAATTTCTAGCTGGTCATATGACTTTCCAAAATAAAGGCTTCATTTCTCATTCTCCATTGCAGCCAGGCGTGGCCACATGATTTCTGGCCAGTGAGATATAAGTAGAAATGTGTATAGCATTTTCTAGGACCCTTCCTTAATGGACAATTGATGTATGTACTTTGCAGCTTACTTTTCATTCTTCCTTCTTCCCACTGGCTGAAACACAGGATGCCATCATCGTGACTGTGAGGATGAGAGCCATACCTTAGGAGTGGCAAAGTTGTGATCTGGAAGGAGTCCCACTCTCTGGGGACTTAGGAGAGCAGAGCCGCTACACTAGCTATGCACAGCTTCCAATCTGACTTCTTTGGAGGAAGAAGAAAATACATTTTGATATTGTTGAAGCATTGGTGTTTTGGGTTTCTGTCACTCATGGCTGAACCCAAGACTAGCTGAAACAATACCTGGAGAAAATCTTGCATATGTACAAGCATATCCACAGCAAAGTTACTCATTACAGAAATAAACAAGGATTCTTCCCAGCTTAGTCTCTTTAAAAAAGAAACATGGAAATCCCCAAATGTCTGTCAAAAACGAATGGATAAATTTGTTTTTCTGTAAAGTCATACAATCTACTTTACCGTAATGAAAATTACGGTTGATGCCACCTACACACATCAATATGGATGAGTCTCAAAAACACATTATTAAACAAAACAAAATTACTCACAGAAGAATACATCAATATGATTTCAGGTGTGATATAAAGTTCAAAAATAGGCAAAAATATATCCTTGTATACACATAGAAAGCACAAGTTGAAGAGAAAAAGGGAATGATGAACACAGGGTTCAGGATGGTGACCACCTGTGGGTGGAGAGGGGCAGTCCATGAGGTGGGGCAGAACCGATGAACTGCAATGACACATCATCATCACCCAGAATCTACAGTTTACCTTAGGGGGTCATTCTTGGCATTGACATTCTATGGATTTTGATAAATGTATAATGACATGTATCCACCATTACAGTATCATACAGAATAGTTTCACTGCCCTAAAAATCCTCTGTGCTCCACTTATTCATTTGACCCTCCCCCTCCTAACCCTGGCAACCACTGGCCTTTTTACTGTATTCATGGTTTTGCCTTTTTCATAATGTCATCTAGTTGGAATCCTACAGGATGTAGCCTTTTCAGACTGGCTTCGTTCACTTAGCAATATGCATTTAGGGTTCCTCCATGACTTTTCCATCTTTGTAACTATTCTGAATCATCTGAAATGTGTCTTTTATAAGCAGCATTTTCCCCTTCAGTCTAATGATCTACGTATTTCATTGAAATATTTATGATGTTTACATTTACTGCATTTGCAGATATTTCTAGGTGTACAACTATCATTTTGCCACACCTTTCTACTTCTTATACCTGTTCCACGTTCCTTTCTCCTCTCCTTTCTTGCCTTCTTTTGAGTTATTTATTTTTATTATTCAGTTCTTTCCCCTTTGTAAATAGGTTTCTTACACATTATTTTACTAATTTTAATGGTTATTCTAGAGATTGCAACAAGCATTACTGACCTATTAATATCTAATATAGATTAATATTTTTACTATTTCCTGTCCGAAATAAGGACATTATTTTTTATGCTTTTTGTTTTAATATAACAGTCTTGAAACACATAGGCAAATGATTAAAAATGGAAGTACACATATTCTACTGAGGGCAAGCATTCAATACATTGGCTGATAATGGCAATAAATACTAAAGTGTAAACATGAAAAACAAGTAACTGCCCATGTAAAGCAAGTTACCTGCTCAGTCACTGTTGATCAAACTCTAGTTTTCTTCAAGTTATGCCCAAATTCTTTCCTAATAGAAAGCAGAACTGTATTAAGTCATCAGGTATTTAATTGTATGCCCGCTGTGTTTTACATTGTTCTTGGCACTGCAGATACCGGTGTTAATGATATGGACAAGATACAAACAATGTAAAGTAATTACGATGGTGCCTTGAGTTTCATAAGCACCAACAACAGTTATATTACCCTTATTACTGCTACTACACATACTCAGCCTGAAAGCCTTGAAACTTTGAAGCAGTTTAGCACCAAATTCCCTCAAGACAGATTTTTACACCTTTAAAGGTTTATCTCTGTAATAGTATGTCAGATTAAGTTGTTTAATTCTACAGGATCACAACCCCCAGAGTTTTAGTAGCTTTAAACGAGAATCTTTTTCTTGTTCATATACAGTCTTCTTTGACTCTGAGCTTCTTTTCAGTATGCCTGTCCTCCATGTGCAGGCTCAGGACTTCAGGCATTTTGTACTTGTCACACTTTATGTCAAAGCTTGCTCCTACAATCACCACTGCAGAGGAAATATAGCTGGAGAGTCTTCAATCACATTTTGTTGGCTAAAGCAAGTTACTTGGACCCTTCTAACATCAAGAGGGCTGGATAAGAGCAATTTTCCTATGAGTCTGGAAGGAATCATGCTACAGTTTGAATGCGTTCCCTAAAGTTCATGTTTTGGGAACTGAATCCCCCGTGCAACAGTGTTGGGAAGCAGGGCCTGCCCTCATGAATGGATTAATGTCATTATCTCATAAATGGGTTAGTTATTGAGAGACCAGGTTTGTTATAAAATCAAGTTCAGCCCCCCCTTGCTTTCTGCCCTGTCTTGCTCTTCCATCTTCGGCCATGGGCTGGCACAGCATGAAGGCTATCACCAGATGCTGGTGGTGCCATGCTCTTGGACTTCCCAGCCTCCAAAACTGTGAGCCCAGTAAACTTCTATTGTTTATAAATTTCCCAGTCTCAGGTATTCTGTCATAGTAACACAAAACAGATTGAGACAAGTGGGTATCAAATACTGATGAACGATGGTGCAGCCATGGGTAGTCTAATTAAGGTGCCCATTACAAAGTGCTCTCACATACCACCCCTACCTCCACTTAGGCTCTGAACCACCCTACAAGGAAATTATTGTTTAATTTATCCAGATGAGAGCATACACCTTGCTCACCTAAAATCATTTTTACTATAAGAAGTAGTGAAATAATCAAATCCTATGCTTGACACTAGTAACATTTTATTGCACCTTTCATATCTCACATAAAGGAAGAATCACGAATATAATTTATGCTCTGCTTTAAAGCTCCCAAACATTAACATAATATGAGTCATACATCTGATACTTAGGGATGTTCATTAAAGAGCAGCCATCCGATTGCTCCACCACACATATCGTACACTTTATTATATGAAGGAACATTATTCGACTGCTTTATCAGTGCTTACACTCCTAATTTCTTCTTGTAAAAGTTTTAAAATGCTGAGAACTGCAACTTGCCTTAGTAATTTCCATTGTACTTCCTCTCCTAGTTGAACAAAACACTGGACAACAGCATGGTAGGATGAGTGAGAGTCCCCCCTAAAAGCCCATGCCTGAATTCCAGATACCTACGAGTATGTTGCCTTATGTAGCAAAAGAAACTCTGTAGATATGAGCAGTTTAAGGATCTTTAGTTGGGGTGTTTATACTCAATTATGTGAGTGGGCCCAAAGTAATCACAAGGGTCTTTGTAAAAGGGAGAGAGGAGAGTCACAGTCAGAAAAGGGAGATAGAACAACAGAGGCAGAGGTTGGAGCAGTGCTCTCTGTAGATGTAGTAAAGGACCATGAGCCAAAGAATGCAGGAGACCTCTAGAAGCTGGGAAAGTCAAGGAAATAGAGTCTCCCCTGGAGCCTCCAGAGGAAATGCCTCCCAGCCAACACCTTGATTTTAGCCCTTCAAACTTCAGACCTCCGGAACTGCTAGATAGCATATATTTATTGTTTTTGCCACCAACTTTGTGATAATTTAATATAGCAACAATAGAAACAAATACTTTAGGTAATCAGAAATGCAGCATCCTGGAGTGATGCCTCATCCACAGCTCTCTCCTCAAGAGATTGCTTAGTTCTTCTCCCCATACAGGTCTTCTTCAAATTTCATTATTGATTCCCTTGCATCATGATTAGTCCCTCCTCCCTATTTTTTTTTATTACGTATTACAACACAGCTTGGGGATAAAAAGTATTTTTGATTTATGTTAGATATAATTGGAAGATGCTTCCTCTAATCCATTTCAAAGTAGATTGGGGGTAAATTTTACATAAGAGGAAGGAGAAAGAAAGAAAAGAAGTCACATGGGCTTGGGAATCAGAGATGAGCTTAAATACAAGCATCACTGGGTATTAGCAGTGTGTACCTGGGTGTTAGGGGATAAATGTTTGTGTTTCTCCAAAATTCGCATGTTGAAGCCCTAATCCCTAATGTAGTGGTATTTGGAGATGTGGCATTTGGGAGGTTATTAGGGTTAGATTAAGTCATGTCAGTAGGATCCTCATTATGTCTTTATAAAAAGTGAAGAAGACAGATCTCTCTACTATGTGAAAACAAAGCAAGGCAGCAGCCATCTATAAACCAGGAAGAGGGCCCTCAGCAGATACCAAATCTACAGGCATCTTGATCTTGGACTTCCCAGCGTCCAGAGTTGTGAGAAATAAATGTGTGTTGTTTAAGCCACTCAATCTATGGTATTTTATTATGGCAGTCCAAACTGACTAAGACGTTGAGCAAGTAGCTTAATCTCTCTATTCGTTTTTTAATACATAAACTTGAAAATAATGCTTTTGTTCTCAAAAAGCTGGTGTAAAAATTAGATGATATATAGAGAAACAGCACTCATATAGAGAAAAGCTTAACATGTTGCCTGGTGTTATATGGTAAATTGTGTCCCCCAACCCTACAATTTATATGTTGAAGTCCTAACCGCTAGCATCTCAGAACATGACTGTATTTGGAGATAAGGTCTTTAAAGAAGTAATTAAGATCTCTGAATTAGGTTGGACCCTAATCCAATATGACTGATGTCCATATACGAAGGGGAGGTTATGACACAGAAATACAGAGGGAAGATCACATGAAGACACAGGGAAAAGAAACATCTACAAGCCAAGGAGAGAACCCTCAGAAGAGACCAACTCTGCCAACACCTTGATCTTGGGCTTCTAGCCTCCACAACTGTAAGAAAATAAATTTATGTTTTTTAACCACCCAGTTGGTACATTGTTATGGCAGCACTAGTAAACCAATACACCCGGAATTTGCTACACAAGTACTAAAATAAAATGTAAACTATTAACTTTGATTATTTTGTCAGTAGCCTCCACTTCCACTACATTACAACCATCTACTTCTGGGTTTGCCACTATTTGAAACCACTTCACCTATGAAATTTTAAAGTAGGAGAATCCCTTTTTCTGATCACAAGATGTAACCCCTCTATCCCTTTTAAACTACTGGTCTTGTAGTCTGTCCTCTTTGAGAGGACTCAAGATCTTGTGGTGTGTCAACAGTGTGTCAGCACTGGCCTGGATTCATCTCATTCCCTTCCCACCTTGGACCTAATGGCAAGGAAATTTTGTATTTTCACCATTCATTCCATTTACTGTACCATTCTCCTTACCCTGCCCCTCATAATTGGTCCCCTGCTCTGGAGATATAATTTGCTTTTTTTGATTCTATTCTCAAATTATTGTGTGAATGGCCAAGAAAATTTTACAGCCTTGTATCTTGGTGTCACATCTGCTTAATGAGTGTAGAGAATGCAGCAAATGCTGTTTCAGGCCTGGCTTTCACAACCGTCCTATGTGACAATTACTCTCATTTTATAGTTAAGAATAATTTCTACTGCTTAGTGACTACAATAACTCCTCAACATTATCAATAGGTTCTTGGAAACTTCAACTTTAAGCAAAACAACATACAGTGAGTTCTCGAATAATGTTGTTTCTTTCAATGTCTATATAAAGTCGATTACTTGTGCAATTTTGTGCCCTATGTTAGGATCAACATATCTGTGATTCTCTTAATGGTTCCCGCCCTTGTTACACAATGGTTATAAGATGGCTGCTGAAGCATCCATGTTCATGGTAATAAGAGAAAACTTTCACCTAACACTACTTCATGGTCTCACTTCCTTTAGTCTACTATTTTTTTTTTTTTTTTTGAGATGGAGTCTCAGGCTGGAGTGCAGTGGCACGATCTCAGCTCACTGCAACCTCCACCTCCTGGGTTCAAGTGATTCTCCTGCCTCAGCCTCCCATGTAGCTGGGATTACAGGTGCGTGCCACTACGCCAGACTAATTTTTATATTTTTAGTAGAGACGTGGTTTCTCCATGATGGCCAGGCTGGTCTCGAACTCCTTACCTCAAGTGATCCACCCACCTTGGCCTCCCAAAGTGCTGGAATTACAGGCGTGAGCCACCACACCCGGCCCTCCTTAGTCTACTCTTAAATGCTAGGGGTTTCCTCTGGCTCTGTCCTTGTTTATTTTCTGTTCTTGCCACACACACACATACACACACTCCATGTATGATCTCATCCCGTGGCTTGTATGACCAGCCACACCATGCTAATGATTAGGCAGTCTCTGTCTCTGGCTTCATCCTCTTCCCTGAGCTCCAGCTCTTCATCTCTGCTTGAATATTCATGGGGCCGTTCAGAGGGAACATGATCAAAACAAGATTCTTTCTCTTTCCCTTAAGACATGTGTCCTCCTCTCATACTCTTAATTAATGACATTGTCATCGTCTCATCCTCCTATGCTAGACCCTCCCAAGGTCTCTCTTCAGAAACCTCACTCTGCCTCCCCTTTACCCTCACCGATGTCTAACAGGTCATCAAATCCTGTCAGGTCTCCCTTAGATAGCAAGCTTCTTCTCCCTTCTCCCCACTGCTCTACTTGAGGTCAGGTCCTTATCAGCTTGTCTCTCCCCGGAAGCCTTCTCCCCCCTCCACTTGGGGGAGAGGTGCTCTGCGGGGGCAGTGCCAGCAGAGTGGCCAAGTGTGAAGCGGGAGCCTGAGAGCCCAAGCTCTTATCCTGGTGTGCCAGATGACCTTGGGCAAGTTGTTTAACCTCTTGTGCCTGAGTTTTCTCATCTGAGAAATGGGGATAATAATATTACCTGCTTCTTTGGGCTATTATTGTGAAGAATAAATGAATTAATGCATCCAACGTATTTTGAAGAGTGCCTGGCTCAAATCCTGTGTTACTGTGATTGCCATTGAAAACCAGGCATGTTTACAGAGTGCTTAGCCTAGTGCTGAGATTTTAGTGAGTACTTGGCAAAGGTTAATGTTATTATTAATATTTTTATCTGTGCCCTTTCTTCTACATTTAAGGTCCTTTTGAAATGCTTCCAACTGTATTTTATAATTTATCTATCTCTTCACATCTGTCTCCCTCACTAGACTGTGTACTTCCCCCAGGCAGAACACAGACCAGGTCTCAGCCATTGCCATATGCACAGCATGCAGCACATTTGTTAGATGAATAAGTAGGAATAGCAACCAAGGCTTAGCTCCTGATGGCTGTAGGCACTCTTGATGGTTAATAAGCAAACTCCTTTTAATCTAATTCTGCCTTACTCTCAGGCCTCAAAGCTGATGTTCCTCCTCTGTGTTTTCATGGCACACTGTGCCTAATTTCTTTTATTGTAAAATGATTGCACTTTAAAGTGATTATCTGTAACTTGTTGCCTCCCTTAAAAGATTGTCAAGTTCTACAGGGCAGGAAGAATGTCTTATTCAGCACTACATGCCCAGTGCACAGCACAGTAAGTGACATATGATAATTTATATCTGTTGAATAAATGCATGCATGAATTAATTCTTTCAATGCTCTGAGATAGGTATTAATATTATTGTTCTTTTAACACTGGAGGAAATCCAGAATTAATGAGATAAAATATGTTCCCCAAAGCACAGGAAGACAGGTTGAAGACATATGAAATATGGATATTGAATTTGTAAGCATATACATGTAGCTGCATGTGACAGAGTCCCAAAGTAACAGTGGCTTAAACAAGGTGGACATTGAGCAGGGCACAGTGGCTCAAGTCTGTAATCCCAGCACTTTTGGAGGCCAAGGTGGGAGGATCACTTAAGCCCAGGGGTTCAAGACTGGTCTGGGCAACATGGCGAAGCCTCATCACTACAAAAAATAAAAAATTAGCCAGGCATGGTGGTGCAACCCTGTAGTCCCAGCTACTTGGGAGGCTGATGTGGGAGGATCGCTTGAGCCTGGGAGGTGACGGTTGCAGTGAGCTGAGATCACACCACTGCACTCCAGCCTGGGTGACAGAAAGAGAGCCTGTCTCAAAAAAAAACAACAAATAACAAATAACAAAAAACAAGGTAGACATTTACCTCTCATGTAAAAGTCTGAGCCGGAATGGCAGCTCTGCTCCACAAAATCAGCAGTGACCCTGCTACCTGCTCTTCTGCAGCTTTGCCATTCCTGTGGTGCTGTCCTGTTTGCATGGTCACCCCATGGCTGCAGTTCAGGCAGTGGGGAAGAAGAATGAGGAAGAGGCAAGCATGCCTCTCTCCTTGCAGAACACAATTTCTGGAACTTGGAAAGTTCACCCTCACTTCTGCACACATGGCCACACTTAACTATAAGGGTGGCTGGGAACTGTCATCTTTATATTGGACAGTCATGGGCCCAGCTTCAAATTCCATTACTTTGAAGAAGGAGAGAAATAATATTGGTAACAAGTGGTCTCTGCTATGGATATTAATGCTCTCCCTTTTCTAGGTAGAGAGGGGAGGATAGAAAGCAGAGGGAATGATATTATCGTTGTTTTTCTTTTTTAAAATAGCTCAACCCTTTTTCAACATATCAATCACCATTTAAAAAAGGGGTAGGTTATTGCTGTAGATTAAAAGAAACTTAAGAACTAAACGACCAAATGTAGTCACCGTTTTTAATATCCTGATTTGAATAAAATGACCATAAAGAAGACAGCTGGAGAATTTGAAAATAATAGCATTTCAAATGTGATAACCCACTGAATTATGATATCATACTTTGAGTGAGATAGTTTGGCTATTTCCTTTTAGAGATGCATATTTAAGTATGCAGGGACAAAATGACATGATATCTGGGCTTTGTTTTAAAATATTTCAGCAAGGCTGGGCGTGGTGGCTCACGCCTGTAATCCCAGCCCTTCGGGAGGCCGAGGTGGGCGGATCATGAGGTCAGGAAATTGAGGCCATCATGGCTAACACGGTGAAACCCCGTCTCTACTTAAAAAATACAAAAAATTAGCCAGGCGCGGTGGTGCACGCTGTTGTCCCAGCTACTCCGGAGGCTGAGGCAGGAGAATCGCTTGAACCCGGGAGGCAGAGGTTTCAGTGAGCCGAGATCGCGCCACTGCACTCCAGCCTGGGCGACAGAGCAAGACTCCGTTAAAATAAAATAAAATAAAATAAAATAAAATAAAATAAAATAAAATAAAATTTCAGCAAGAGAAGGGAGTGGGGATAGGCAAAACAATGACATAATTATTGAATTACCTTACTTTGAGGTATATTAAAAATATTTCACAGTAAGTTTTTTTTTTAAACTAGCTCGGCCTTGTTAATGGAGAGATTTCAGTCGAAAGATAGAGGTAATAAATCAAGGCTTTTTCTGTAAAGCTCCAGGTCCTTGCCGAGCTCAGGGAATGGAGGTAAGAATCAATATCTATGTCCTTATGACTAAGCCTCTCACCAATGGCTCCCCTAGGGGCTCGGTTCTTCCTTTAGATTACAACAGCACTGACGTTTTAGAAAAGAAAAACAGCCCCACAGAATACTTAACATGCTGGACTTGTTGCTGGCACACGCCCGGAGAGAATGGAGGAAACGACGGTTGCAGGCTGTGTCTCTCCAGAAGATAGCCTCTCCTTATTTCCTTAGAATGTGAAAATCCTCTAAAACCCAGAAGAAAAATAATACTATCTGCAAAATTTGACCCACAGCAGGTCATGGCTGCTTTTTCTTCTTAAAGGAATAGCTAAATGTAATCAATGTGTATTTGTTTCTGGGGCTGCTCTGTGCTATTTCACAATCAGCCAGGGTACAAGGGTAACATTGGCTGCCCCTCCATCTGTTTTCTTGTAGCTAACACCAGGGCTTGGAAGTTTCAGGGCAAGCAGAGCCATGAGGGAAACAATTTCCACGCTGAACAGATTACCTGTACGTGCCTCTCAGCCTCAGCAGCAGGGCTGATTTTCTTCCTCCTGATTACAGTGTTTTGGCTTTTAGAGGAAATTAGAACCAGGAAGTACTATATTCTCTGTGAAAATGATAAAAGCAGTTTTTTCTGCCTGTGGCACTAGAAATATAATATGGCAAAATGCTTTTGATGAATGAAATGAATGTGGTTGCTCATGCGTAGAAACCCATATGCCCATGTAAAATCAGCGATGTGTATGCATATTAAGACATTACATTTATTTTGACGAACACTTTTTAAAAAAATTTTATTCATCTTTTAAGTTCAGGGGTACTTGTGCAGGTTTGTTACATAGGTGAACTTGTGTCCTGGGGGTTTGTTGTGTAGATTATTTCATCACACAGGTATTCAGCCTAGTATCCACTAGTTATTTTCCTGATCCTCTCCCTCCTCCTATCCTCTTCCCTCCGTTAGGCTTCAGTGTGTGTTATTCCCCTCTATGTGTCCATGTGTTCTCATCATTCAGCTCCCACTTATAAGTGAGAACATGCTGGTATTTGGTTTTCTGTTACTGCATTAGTTTGCTAAGGACGATGGCCTGTAGCTCCATCCATGTCCCCGCAAAGACATGATCTCGTTCTGTTTTATGGCTTCATAGTATATTCCATGGTGTGTACGTACCACATTTTCTTTATCCAGTCTACTATCAATGGGCATTTAGGTTGATTCCATGTCTTTCCTACTGTGAATAGTGCTGCAGTGAACATACACGTGCATGTGTCTTTATAATAGAACAATTTATATTCCTTTTGGTATATACCCCATGATGAGATTGCTGGGTTGAATGATATTTCTGTTTCTATGTCTTTGAGGAATCACCACGCTGTCTTCCACAATGGTTGAACTAATTTACGTTCTCACCAACAGTGTATAAGCATTCCTTTTTCTCTGCCACCTCACTAGCATCTGTTATGTTTTGACTTTTTAATAATAGCCATTCTGACTAGTGTGAGATAGTATCGCATTGTAGTTATGATTTGCGTTTCTCTAATGATCAGTGATGTTGAGTGTGCTTATTGGCTGCGTAGGTGTCTTCTTTTGAAAGTGTCTGTTCATGTCTTTTGCCCACTTTTTAATGGGGTTGGACAAACACTTCTTGAATACTAATTTGCTCTGAGTGTTGCCTGAAATACTGAGGAAGAAAACCTGATTCTTATTCTCAGGGAGCTGAGTGTATGCTCTCAGTTCTTATTCTTCAAAGGTAAGTGCCACAGAATATCAGAAAATTCAAGTTTACCTTTTCCCTGAGGGTCACTCTGTGCCTCCCCGGTCCAAGTCTGCTAATTGCCATATATAATATCCCTTACTGGTAAGTGCATGGACAGGCAGTTCTGGCCAAGGTCAAAGAATCGTCTGGAAGAAGATTTCCCCAAGTGTCTTTGACAGAAGGCCAGGCCCGACAGCTGCTTCCTGAAGAAAGTGTTCGGTTGATCTAATACATACTCTTCCCTTCTCTCTGAGATCCATGTGGCTTGCTAGCACTTCCATGTCATCTAGATTTTCTACAATAAAGAAAAACATTCGACTTCGACCTAGTGTTTCCCAGACTTATTTGACCTCAGAAGCCTTGCCCAAATAACTCTTTTATTGTTTCATGGAACATCCTTTGGGCAATGTCAATCCAGAGGCATCTTGAACCATTGGAACTTTTGGCTGTGGCCTGAATTAAACAGAATAGGAATGTGCCCAAATAGGAACTACTTTTGTCACCTTCTTTGATTTTTGACTTGCTTAAGGCTAAAATCTAAGAGACTGAAAAGCTTATAAGATCTTTTTAGTGAGTATCTTGTTATTTAGCTTTATCCAAGTTAAAAATCCATGCTTAACTTACCTAAAGCTCTGTTTCAAAGTGAATTGAATGTTAGAGTTGAGAAACTTCAGGCAGTACCATTTACTGTATTGCATAATTCCTTGGGCAGCCCGTGAGGTGGTTTCCAGGCATATATTCATAATGTGAACAATGTTCCCTGGCTTTGTGTGACACCGACAACCTGAAGATTTCCTATACATCAGAAGGCTGTTTCCGTGAGTGAAAGGAAGCTGATTAATTTACCTTTGAATCTCTATTATGTAATACAGTGTCTGTTGCATAGTAGGAACTTGAGAAATGAATGAATAGATTCAGGGATAGTTTAGCTTCAGGTATCATGCTCATTCATTTTTTTCTTCAGGGAAACCAAGAGGTTGATGGGGTTCAGGACACACTGAACCACAGAATATGGTACTTTGGCATATTGAATATTTTAAGCTGAAGGAATTTGAGAAAGAGCAGGTGCAGGAGGAACTCTCTGACCTTCCCCTGAAGCGGCCATAAGAGCCTCATGTGGGAGGTGCCCTTTCATGACTTGGAGGAAAGGAGCCTTCTTACCTCTGAAGACAGAGGGATACTGAGAGGAATCTGAATGAACAGGCCCTGCCAAGTTTGCCCCAGTTTACTGTATGTAGCTCATATCTTTGTCCTATCACATTCTTCCATGACTGTCCTCTCCATCAAACTTACAATGTCAATGTTCAGTTTTAAGCTGTTAAAAGAAAATCTTCAGACAAATTTAACAGAGTTTAATTGAGCAACTAGTTAAAACTAGTTTTAAAATTGTTGGTTAAATAGGCCAGGCACAGTGGCTCATGCCTGTAATCCCAGTACTTTGGGAGGCCAAGGTGGGTGGATCAGTTGAGGTCAGGATTTCAAGACCAGCCTGGCCAACATGGTGAAACCCCATCTCCACTAAAAAAAAAAAAAAAAAAAAAAAAATACAAAAAATTAGCCAGGCGTGGTGGTGCACACTTGTAATCCCAGCTACTAGGGAGGCTGAGGCAGGAGAATCACTTGAACCTGAGGGTTGCGGTGAGCCGAGATTGCAACACTGCACTCCAACCTGGGTGACAGAATGAGACTCTGTCTCAGAAAAAAAAAATTGGTAAAATAAAATAGGATATATGCATGGAGAAACCTTTAGGCCGAACTTAACAAATATAAGGAGGTATTTTTGAGCCAAACTTGACATAACAATTTCCCCATTTTAGACATTGATGTCACTCTGTCACCATCGTAAATGGACTTATTTGGTCTCAACTCCCTCTGGGTGATAACAGAACAGTGGGTTTTGTAAGGTGGGAACAAGGAAACAGAACAATAGAAAAAACGAGTTAATACCAGGCTACTTTTTCAGGTTACTTTTTTATAAGACTTAGAGCGAAAAATACTTCCTTATTATGCTGAAATCTTCTGTTTTCAGAGAAAACAAAACTAGTCTGTTTTAGGATCTACCTGCTTTCTTAAAATTTTGATTTGATTATATGGCATTTAGCAAGAGTGACTCCATTTTTTTAGGTCTGCATTCGTTAGGACCTAATGCATGAACTCAGTCCAAAAGAATGACCTGCCATAATTTTGTTTAACAATTCCCCCCTTTTGGTCAGGTTCTCACCTAGGTGTGGGTGTGGCAGACTTAGGGCTTTAGCACTACTCTCAGTTACCATCATTTTGAGTTTCCAGTCAACATGTCATTTATAGGTTACAGGGTCCATCCACAAGATCATGTATTTCTTTGAGTTTTCGCTGTTCCAGTCAAAAGAGACTATTTGGTATTCTATGGATGGCTGCATGGTTACATTTCAAACTTCTGAGAGAATACAGCATATCAGGGAGACTACCCTTATGACTCTCAGGAGGATAATAACAAGAGTTTGGAGTACGCTCCTTAGCCAGGTCTCCATGAACCAAACCAACTAAAGTCAAATAGATCAAAGAATGAGCCAGATAAAAAGTTTACTTGTTTTAATCAAGCAGCTTGTTTGTTAATCTCCTATAACTGAGTCTGCATAATACCTGATATATTACTCCTCCATGTACAACAGAAGTGTTGGCAACTACACAGATATTTCTCTGTTTGGCCAGTAGGTAATCTAGAGCAATTTTATTATCTACTACAACTTTAGCAAGAGAATTTAAAGAAATCTGTTGTGCAACCATAGCCTTTGCAGTAGAATCTGCTCTACAGCATATTATGAGGGATACATTTCTAACCATTGCCTCATTTATGTTTATTCCAAGCCATGGCAAAAGGGATCAAAAAATGATGCCCACTCGGAAGGATGAAGGTCTCCTGGAAATGTTCTCTTTAACTTATTATATAGGTTAAGAGGAGTGGACAAATGTTCTGTCTAACTATGAAACAACAAAAATACCATTCAAATTCCTAACCCACATTGGTCCTTCATCTACCATCCATCAAGACATAAGGTTGCCCATGTATAAGGTTGGCTCTCAAGTCCTCCACAAATAAAAGTGTACCCCATAGGCATACACAAGGTGCCCTTTTCAGTTCAGTTGCTCATAGGGGCAGAAGAAAGGAAAAATTAAGAGAGGTAAGAGTTCAATGATGGCAGAGAAATCTTGATCTGGGAAAGCTGGCCATATCTAAGATGCCATTGCTTCTGGGGAGAAACTATTCTGATTTGTTTTACTGTAAGATTTCCAATGTGTTTACAGTTCCAAGAGTCTGGAGGGGTCCTTCTAAGTTGTGAGATTACAGACCCAAGGTTTGAGGTCCTGAAGTTTTGCTGCAGTGTGGGTGGCAAGTGTGGTTGTTTTCTCATGTCATTTCCAGAAGACCCAATTTCTAGATTCTAGATTGTGAAAGATTTGTCCACAGTCAGTGGATGATGAAAAACTTCCTCTACCTGGTGAAAATACACTTTGGCATAATACATTAAAGCCATGCAGCATTTAGTTGTAATAGAGGTTAGGAGAGTGGGAGATATATGAGGTTCTGTTATTAGGAGCAGAGAGGCCTTCCAGTGACTCTTTCATAAGTGGTCAACTTATCTTTTGCACTGCAGGTAGATCTGGTTGTCATCAATCTGCAGTGCCTTTGAACAAGGCAATCCAGTTGATTCAGTTAGCTCTGCCTAATTTTATTGTATCTGCAGTACCTCATTTAACTGTTTAACAACTTGTTCAATGAAACAAGTACCTCAATCACTGGAGATTTCTCCAGGAATGCTTCATAAAGAAAACATTTCCTAATAACCTTTTAGCTACTGTTTAGCATTGGCCTTCCTGCATGGGAAAGCTTCTATACAATTAGAAAACATGCATCGAAAATGGCAATTGAATGAAATTCCTCTATAAATGTTCAAATGGACCATCATGTAGCAGAAAGGTACCTGAAGTTTTGATTGTGTGTCTTCTCAGGATTATGGGTTTGTCAAACCAGACATTGGTCATAAACCATTTCAGCTATTTAAAACAGTCATCACATCAATTTTTAAAAATATAATTGGGATCGTCTTATCTCTTTCATGATGAGCCATAGAGTACAGAACTTTTCATAATGGAAGCTTTAAGAACTCAGGAAGGACCAGGTGGTCACGCAGGCTGTCCCTGAGTCCACACTCAACGTTGGATTTATATCCTCTTAAATACCCATTTTCTTTCTCCAATTCAGGTGCATAGCACTCTTCATTAGATGGGTTATCATAGGTAATTTGACTTGGACCACGAAGTTCATTCAAATTGCATATCAAAGCAGTTTCAGTACCGGCTATTTTAGCATGAAAATCTGGCAAAGTATTTTCTTGGTGCTCAATTAATTCTTTTCCTGCTTGCGTTAGGAGTTTTTCAAACCAGTCATTAGAGTTTGAGGATTCTTACCCAGTTCGAATGATAAAATCCTACAGTTATCAGAAACCTGTATTCAAGAGTGCTTGTCAGGGTCCTTTGTATATTTTTCATAAACCTCCTTGAAGACACACACTTTAGAATTTTACATACTTACAAAGAGCTTTCAGAAAATGCATCAGAATTAAGGAATTAACTGTGGAAATAAGACTTGAGACAGTATAGTTAAAAACACAGTTGACAAAGAACTTGCTTATTTCTATGGCCAACAATAATTTAACATAATAACCATAATTATGACTGATAACATATACCATGTGTTTTTTATTTGTTTGTTTGTTTTAGAGAGAGAGAGAGAGAGATGCGGTCTTGCTATGTTGCCCAGGTTAGCCTCAAAACTCCTGGCCTCAAATGATCCTCCCACCTTGGCATCCCAAAGTGTAATAAAACATTTACATAAATACAACTGAGATGTTAAACATCATTTCTTATTTTATGTTAACACATTTCTTATTTTACAATGCTTCCCATATAATTTGACATATTAAATAAGTTGGTTTATTATCTCTTTTGGCTGCTTTTGGGGCCCTTTGGAACATCCCAAAGTTAGTTTAAGGTAAAAAAAGACAATTTTAAAATTTGAAACCTGATTTTGGGAAGCCTATCAAGAATGTCAAGGGTTTAGAACAATCAAAATAGGATTACAGGTCACTAGAGTAAAGTAATAGTCATTCATTTAGCCAAAGTTATACGTAAAAGGTTTTTGAGAAGCAAACATTTTTACTCTTTAAGGGGAAACTCAGTTTTCCAATCAAAAGATCTAAGAAAGACAATATGAGAATCTGTCTCTCTCTCTCCTTTTTTTATTTTTATTTTTGCAGTTTGCTTAAAAGGTGAACAAAAATCTTTTACCGTCTTGTTAATACCACACAAAAATCTTGTTCAAAAGAGAAAACCAAATTTTACTTTTGTATTAGTGTATTATCAATACCAAAGCTAATTTAAATAATACTTTATAAAATTCATTCTATCTTAGTCAACTTTTGACCACACAAGATTTCCATAAACTTTTAATTACCTCTTACAATTTTTTTGTATTCTTTCTTTTCATACCTTTCTATGTTCATTTAGTTTCATCTATATAATTTTTATTCCTTCAATAGGAAGCAACCTTTAAATAACTTCTAAACTAGACAAACTTTTTTTCCCAAATGTACATTTTTATGCCTTTATAACTTTCATAATCAAAAACATATCTCACTTTTCTTACATACCTTGCATATATAATTATTTATTTTAGTTTAGTAGTTTTAATTAGATAGTCAATTTGAATTTTAACTCTTAGTAACCCCAATTTCTAGTGAAAAGCTAGGAAGTAATTTCAAACTGTTTAATATGACTAATTGTAGATGAAAATCATTTAATAATTCTTTAGAAAGACGTTTCCCCAACTTTTTCATTATTAACAGATCTAAATATATTTAGCTTTTCTATAGCATTTAAAAATAAGATGTCAAAGTATATAAATTTAAACCTACATTTAATAAATAATGTTTCACTATTTTAGGTTACTTAGAAATTACTCAGGCATCTTATGATTATCTGTTACTTAATTTAACATGACTTTAAGACAAATTACTGAAAAGAATTTTGAAACTATGACACAGTTACCATCCCTAATATCCTCCCCTGTTGGCCTAGGTACTTTGTTCCAAGTACCCACGTGGCACCTAGGATTGCTGTGAAGGACAGGGCTTATCTGGATCCTAAATTTACACACCAAATATAGAGCTCCAGACAGAGGACAGAACTGTGTAGAGGATGCCTGGAGGATTTGACTCCTCTCGGCATGGACAGGAGGCATAGCTGTGTCAGGGAGGATGGAGCCATATTGGGTTTGGCTGTCCCGTGCCCAGTTGCTGTGGCCACACATATGAACCCAGGCTTTACCATGGCTCTCTAGAGCCCAGAATTGAATTAGAGGACACCCAGGATTTTGCTGGGACTATCTAGGATCCAGAAGGCATGAATCGTTTTTCTGTTTCTGCACTCCCACCCTGCAGCTTTCCAGGAGGCACAGACTGGGTCCCTATCTCCCTGTGGCTCTGACACATTGTCTGAGCTCCTTTCGTTCCAGGAGCCGTAGACCTCTCTGCCCTCCTCCTTCTCTTCCACCCAGCCTGGGCTGTCTCTTTGTGAACCGGAGGAGCGTCTTCTCCCTTCATATTCCCTAGGACAAATTGGCTATCCTGGGGAGATTTTAGGGTGATTCTGGCTTCAGTCCTGCCAAATTCTTCCCCAGAGGCAACTAGCACAGAGCTGACTACCTACTGTAATGTCAAGATATAGAGAAGTTATATGTGATAGATTAAGAAGTCAAAATTGCACCACAGTTGCGAAAGAATTGAGGTTTGAGCAAAAGAGAATGTCCTTTATTTTAAAAAGGTTAACACACAACAACAAAAAAGCAGCTGCTGTCTCCTCTCTCACATGGAAGTAAACTCTGCTTGCCCTGGTCACTCTGTGGTGATACTGCCATTGGATGCCTAGCATGAATAACTGGCTCATTCAGCATTTCTTCCCCACCACTTCATTTCTTTATCCTCATGAGGATCATTTTCCCTCTTGTTGCTTTTTTTTTTCCTGCTATTCATTGCTTATGAACCAGTTTGCTCCATCTCAAGCCATCTCATTCTCACATGAACACACACATCTTACCCAGGTTCTTTTCTGCCTCTAACCTAATTATACTACAAAAATTCTTTCTCTGGACTTGTCATGAACTTAAAAGTGGCCCTAATTATAAATGATGGGCATAAGGACGCTCTAATGACGTACTTCGAGCCAGGAAAAAGAGAGCCATTAAGTGTGTGGGGAAAATGAAGATTTTAGACTAACAGAGTCATCACTTGAAAAGTCCTCCAAAGTCCTCAGAAGCCTCCTTCAGAATCTTTGGAAAAGTTTCTCTTCTGCCTCTTCATCTTTCTCTGATTGCAACTGTCCTTCCTCAAGTAGCGTTATACAAGATAAGTAAATTCAAATACCCATACCATTTTATCTCTGGGAAGGACTTTTATGCTGAGAAAAATAAGACTCAGAGAAGCAAAGTTATTTGTCAAAGATCACGTGGCTAGCTGATGTTAGAGGATTTGTACAAGGCCTCCTTCCTCTGCACTGAGTGCTCATTCTACGGTTTCATGTTTTCTTCTTATACTTGGATGCTTAATTGTTGAGTCTGATTTAATTATCCTGGCGGCTAACAGAATGCATCCACTCATTCAGTTACTATTAACTGAGCCTCTACAATGCGCTAGACAGTGTTTTAGGCACTGGAGGTTCAGAGGTGAACAGGGTAGACACAGCTCCTGCCCTTGCTGAGCTGACATCTTTTGGGAAAAACACAAAGAAAAACAACTAATCAGTGCAGTGTATACCATGAAAATTGACAGACTGATAGTGGGAATACTCAATAGTACTTAGTGAGGACAAGCCTCTCCAGTAAATGAAATTTACTTGGCAGTATTTTGGCCAGATTTAGGGTTAAGGGATGTTTGTGGGCTACCCTAAGGACAATACAAAAATGTATTCTGAGTTGCAAAGAAGAAACTTAGAAAATGTTGGGACATAGTTTATTTTATAAGGTAAAAATGAAGCTCGTTTCCTGATATATTCCTTATGAGGATTTGACCACAGGCATGACACAGAAAGAAGACTCAATAATGTACACGATAACTTGAAATTCACAAGAGAATATACTGTCAAGATTCCTTCAGGTGCTACACACACAGACAGACTAGCAACATAGCAGAATTCAAAAAGTATTTTCAAAAATCAATACATGGAGAAATTTCCATAAAATTTCAAATATCAATAGGTAAAAGAACCACGAGAGAAGTATTTACCCTATCTTTTTACTAAAAAGGCAAGACTGGGCTATACACAGTGGCTCATGCCTGTAATCCCAGCACTTTGGGAAGCCAAGGCAGGAGGATCACTTGAGCCCAGGAGTTTGAGACCAGTCTAGAAAATATAGCAAGACCCCATCACCACAAAAAAAAAAAAAAAAATTGGCCGGGTGTGGTGGCTCATGCCTGTAATCCCAACACTTTGGGAGGCCGTGGTGGGCGGATCACCTGAGATCGGGAATTCGAGACCAGCCTGACCAACATGGAGAAACCCCATCTCTACTAAAAATACAAAATTAGCTGGGCATGGTGGTTCATGCCTGTAATCCCAGCTACTTGGGAGGCTGAGGCAGGAGAATCGTTTGAATCCGGGAGGTGGAGGTTGCAGTGAGCCGAGATCGTGCCATTGCACTCCAGCCTGGGCAACAAGAGCAAAACTCCATCTCAAATAAAGTAAAATAAAATAAAAATAATCCAGGTGTGGTGGTGTGTGCCTGTAGTCCCAGTTACTCAGAGGCTGAGGTGGGAGGATTGCTTAGCACAGGAGTTCAAGGCTGCTGTGAGCTATGATCATGCCATTGCATTCCAGCCTGGAGGACAGAGCAAGATGCTGTCTCAAAAAAGGAAAGGAAGAAAGAAAAGCAAGAAAGAAAGACAGAAAGCAAGCAATCAAGCAAGAAAGAAAGGGAGAAAGAAAGGAAGGAAGGGAGGGAGGGAGGGAAGGAGAGAAGGAAGGAAGGAAGGAGAAAAAACAATTGTTTACAGTGGACTATTTTCAGTTCATTGCAAGTATATAGAAATACAATTTATTTTTGTTTACTAATTTGTATCCCACAACCTTGCTGAACTCGCCGATTAGTTCTAGTGGTTTTTTAGTGCATTCCTTAGGATTTTCTATGTACAAGATCATGTCATCTGCAAATGGCAATTGTTTTACTTCTTTCTTTCCAATCTGAATGCATTTTCTTTCTTTTTCTATTGTACTGGCACTGCCAGTACAATATTGAATAGAAGAGGTGCAAGCAGGTATCTTTGTCTTATTCCTGATCTTAGAGAGAAAACAGAGTCTTTCACTATAAGTATGTTAGCAGGTGTGAGTTTTTTGTAGTTCTTCTTTATCAGGGTGAGAAAATTATCTTCTATACATACATTGTTGAATATTCCTATTATAAAGGAATGTTGAATTTTGTCAAGTCCTTTTTCTGTATCTGTAGAGATGATCATGTGGTTTTATGTTTTATTCTGTTGAGATGATGTATTAATTGATTTTCAAATATTAAACTAACCATGCATTCCTGGGATAAATCGTACTTGATCATGCTGTATAATTATTTTTGCATATTGCTAGATTAGGTATGCTGGTATCTTGTTGAGAATATTTTACATCCATATTCATAAACATTGGTCCATAGTTTTCCTCTGATGTCTTTGTCTGACTTTGGTGTCAAGGTAATATTGACCTTATTGAATGACTTGAAGGTTTTTTTTTTTTTTTTGGAAAAGTTGTGAAGAATTGATATTAAGTCTCTGAGCATGTGGTAGACTTCAACAGTTAAGCAATCTGTACCTGGGCTTTTTTGTGGGTAACTATGATTACTAATTTAATCTTTTCACTTGTTATAGTCTCTTCAGATTGTCTATTTCTTCTAAAGTCAGATTCAATAGTTTATGTTTGCTAGGAATTTGTCAATTTCACCTACGTCATCTAATTTATTGGCATAACATTTTTCAGAGTATTTTATAATCCTTTTTATTTCTGTAATGTTGGCAATAAAGTTACCACTTTTATTGCTGATTCTAGTAATTTTAACCTTCACTCACGTTTTCTTGGTCAGTCTAGCTCAAGGTTTTTATATTTTGTTGATCTTTTCAAAGAACCAACTTTTTGTTTTATTTACTTTATTGTTTTTCCGTTACCTATGTCATTAATGCTCACTCTTATCCTCACAATTTTCTTTCTTTTGCTTGCTTTGGGTTTCGTGTGCCCCTTTTTCCCCTGTGTCTTAAGGTGGGAGGATAGGTTATTGATTTGAGATCTTTCTTCTCTCTTGATGTGGGCATTTCTAAACATAAGTTTCCCTCTAGGCATGACTGTAGCTGCATCCCATACATTTCGATATGTTGTCTCTTCATTTTATATAAAAACACTTTATCTCCAAGTATTTTCCAATTTTGCTTTTGATTTCTTCTTTGACCTATTTATTAATTTCTACATTTTAAATTTTTTCCCCAGATTGCTGTTATTGATTTCTTTTTTCTTTTTTTTTTTTTTTTTGAGATGGAGTTTCACTCTCGTCGCCCAGGCTGGAGTGCAATGGCACCATCTCAACTCACTGCAACCTCCGCCTCCCAGGTTCAAACGATTCTCCTGCATCAGCCTCCTGAGTAGCTGGGATTACAGGAACCTGCCACCTCACCCAGCTAATTTTTGTATTTTTAGTAGAGTTGGGGTTTCACCACATTGGCCAGGCTGGTCTTGAATTTCTGACCTCCGGTGATCTGCTTGCCTGAGCCTCCTAAAGTGCTGGGATTGCAGGTGTGAGCCACCGTGCCCAGTCGCTGTTGATTTCTAATTTCATTCCACTGTAGTCAAAGAATATATTTTCTATTCTATCCATCCCTTTAAATTTATTGAGGTTTTTATGGTCTAGCATATGGTCTATCCTGGAAAATATTCTATGTGTACTGAAGAGAGTGTAGATTCTGCTCTTGTTGGAAGTGTTCTATCAGTGTCTGTTAGATGTAGTGCGTTTACAGTGCTGTTTGACTCTTCTCTTTTCTTCTTGATCTCTGTCTAGTTTTTCTGTTCATTATTCAAAGTGGAGTATTGAAATTTTCAACCATTGTTGAAATGTCTATTTCTCCCTTTATTTCTGCAATTTTTTACTTCACGTATTTTGGCATACATGTTTATAATTATTTTTTATTTCTGATGGATCAACTCTTTTATCACTGAAAAAGGTCCCTTTTTTCTCTAATAACATTTTTTAACATCTGTCTTGTCTGATATTAGTATAGTCACTTCAGCTTTATTATGATTGATGTTTGCATAATGTCCTTTTTCGTCTTTTTGCTTTCAACCTATTTGTGTATTTGATTCTAAACTGTTTCCTGTGAACAATATATAGTTAAAACATTTTTTTAAATCCAGTCTGACAGTCTCTTCCCTTTGATTGGATTGTTTTATCTATTTACATTGATATGATTGGATTTACATTTGCCATTTTACTTTTTTTAATGTGGGTTTTTTGCACTAAATGAATATTTTTTAATGTAGCATTTAAATTTCTTTAATGATTTGTTTTACCCTGCCATCTCCGCCTCCCAGGTTCAAGTGATTCTCGTGCCTCAGCCTCCAGAGTAGCTGGAATTACAGGCGCACAACACCATGCCCAGCTAATTTTTGTGTTTTTAGTGGAGATGGGGTTTTACCACGTTGGCCAGGCTGGTCTCCAACTCCTGACCTTAAGTGATCCTCCCACCTTGGCCCCCCAAAGTGCTGGGATTACAGGCATGAGCCACCACACCTGGCCTGTTTTACTTGTTAAAAGTTATTTCTTAGTGGTTGCTCTAGGACTTAACATATGTTATCTTATCAGAATCAGCTTCAGGTTCATACTAAAAATTTCAGTGAGATACAGATGTTACTCCTATCTACCTCTATTCCCCTTTCTCCCTTTTTGTGGCATTATTTTTATACATATTACATCTATAAATGTTTAAACTCAACAATACATTGTAATAATTATTACTTTATGTAACTATCTTTTAAAGAAGATAAGGAAGGGAAACTATTGAATATTTATAGCTTTTGTTATATTAACCTTCTTATTTATCATTTCTGGTTCTCTTAATTTGTTCTTCTGGATGGAAGCTATCATCTGAAGTAATTTACTCAGCTCAGTGAGCTTAATGGAAACCTTCAGGAAAGTTGTAGAACATAAAATGTATAATATATGAACACTTAGGAAATAAACTAACATTTGTGGGACATCATTTACATTATAGATTGTACTAGGGGTTTTATTTTATTTTATTTTTTTTTGAGATGGAGTCTCTCTCTGTCGCCCAGGCTGGAGTGCAGTGGCGTGATCTCAGCTCACTGCAAGCTCCACCTCCCGGGTTCACGCCATTCTCCTGCCTCAGCCTCCCGAGCAGCTGGGACTACAGGCGCCCGCCACCACGCCTGGCTAATTTTTTTTGTATTTTTAGTAGAGACGGGGTTTCACCGTGTTAGCCAGGATGGTCTCGATCTCCTGACCTTGTGATCTGCCCGCCTCGGCCTCCCAAAGTGCTGGGATTACAGGCTTGAGCCACTGCACCCGGCCAATACTAGGGGTTTTATACAGTCATGCTGCATAGCAACATTTTGGTCTAGGACAGACCACATACACAATGGTGATCCCATAAGGTTATAATGAAGCTGAAAAATTTCCTTCACCTAGTGACATTGTCGCTGTTGTAATGTCACAGTTCAGTGCTTTACTTCCGTGTTTGTAGTGATGCTGGTGTAAACAGATCAGATCTACTGTGTTTCCAGTCATATCAAAGTATAGCACATACAGTTATGTATAGTACATAGTATTTGATAATGATAATGGCTATGTTACTGGTTTATGTATTTTCTATACTATACTTTTTAATCATTATGTTAGAGTATACTCCTTCTACTTGTATATAAAAAAGTTAACTGCAAAGCAGCATCAGGGTGTTCCTTCCAGAAGAAGGCCTTGTTATCATAGGAGATGACAGCTCCGTGCATGTTATATTACCCCTGAAGACCTTACAGTGGGACAAAATGTGGAGGGGAAGACAGAGATTCTGATGATCCTGACCTCGTGTAGGCCTAGGCTAACGTGTGTGTTTGTGTCTTCGTTTTTAAAAAAAAAGTTCAAAAAGTTAAAAAAAATAAAATTTTTTAAATAAAAAGCTTATAGAATAAAGATATAAAGAAAGATAATATTTATGTATAGTTGTACAATGTGTTTTAAAATAAATGTTATTACAAGAGTCAAAAAGTTTAAAAAATTAAAAATTTATAAAGTAAAAAGTTATAGTAGGCTAAAGTTAATTATTGAAGAAATAGATTTTAAAAATAAATGTAGTGTAGACTAAGTATACAGTGTTTATAAATGCAGCAGTGGTGTCCATTGATGTCCTAGGCCTTCACATCCACTCACAGACTCACCCAGAGCAACCTTGAGTCCTGCAAGATCCATTCCTGGTAAATGCCCTACACAGTGATATCATTTCTGTTTAGATACCCATCATTGTGTTATAACTGCTTACAGTATTCAGTACAGTATATTCTGTGTAGGTTTATGGCCCAGGAGCAAAAGGCTACACCATATAAGCTAGGTGTGTAGTAGGTTACAGCATCTGGGTTTATGTAAGCACACTCTGTGATGTTCACACAAGGACAAAATCACCTAATGATGCATTTCTTAGAATTTATCCCCATTGTTAAGTGATGCATGACTGTATATGTTTAGCATGTAATCCTAAAAGTACTTCGAAATGGCTAACTTTAACTTCTGCTAGTTAGCCATTTAAGATATGAGGAAACTAAAGCTTTAAGAGTTGATGCAGCTCGTTTCCGATCATCTGTACTATTACACTTTACCAAATATGTTTTAATCTCTCTCACTTCTCTGAACCAGCATATGCTGATTCTTCCGCCTGGAACTTGCTTGCTGCTGCAGTCAAACTCTATTGTCCTTCAGAATGGAGCTCGACTGTCACTCCCCGGAGAACATTCCTCAATCTTTCAGTCCATGTGGAAAATTGTTAATTGTCTGTAATATTTAGGTCAAAAGAAATATGGAAAGTAAAACTGCATTCAGAGTAGCTGCTCGACAAATATTTGTGGAACCGATGGCGCATATCATATATTTAAAGTGTTGGCTCAACTGTGTAAGCTGTTAAGACTCTCTGGGTTGGAAGTGATAGAAATGCAACTCAAACTTGCTTAAGCAAAAAAGGAGAGATTATTGGATCTTAAACTGAAAAGGTCAGGGGTAGCTGGCTTCATATGGCCACATTTTGGTTCTCAAATGATATATAGTTAGTTAAACCTACCTGGAGGCAGATTTCAGCTCAATGTAATGATGAATTATTTTTAACCATTAGAGAGTCTTACCAATGAGAAGTATGTGGTTATAATAGCAATAGTTTTATTTTTGTTTTAGTTTGAAGTACCCCCGAAGCTAACCCTGAGATGAGGATTTGGGTGCCAATACAGTAGTCTCTTCCATCCAAGGGTTCACTTTCCACAGCTTCAGTTACCAGGCTAAGTGTGGTCCATAAATATTGAGGAGAAAATTCCAGAAATAAACAATCCCAAAATTTAAATCTCACACTGTCCTGTAATGTGAGTGAGCCCTCAGTCCAGCATGTCCACACTGTATACACTCCCTCCCCTTAGTCACTTAGGAATCAGCTTGGTTATCAGATTGACTTTCTCAGTATTGCAGTGTTTGTATTCAGGTCACCCTTATTTTACTTACTAATGGCCCCAAAGCACAAGAGTTGTGATGATGGCATATTGTTACAATTGTCTTATTTTATTAGAAGTAATTGTTGTTAATCTCTTATTGTGCCTAATTATAGATATGTCTGTATAGGAAAAAATACAGTATATATAGGGTTTGGTACTATTTGCAGTTTCAGGCATCCACTGGGGGTCTCATAACATGTCTCCGTAAGGGAGGACACTGTAGTTTAGGAGGTAAAGAGGGATCATGGGGAGAAGCTTGAAGAAGAGTGACAGAGAAGCCACACAGCCAAGAAAGGGCACTTTCCAAGCCAGCCATCGGTGTGGATGACTGGTGCTTAGTCCCAGTGGAGAATCTCTGGGAACAGTGTAAACCATACAGCTCAAAGCCATCCCACTCAAGGGTCGAGGGAGCAGGGTCTTTACCTACTAGCCCTGATAGTTAGCTGCCAGGCGCTGCTCCCAGGGAGCATTTGTTCCCTGGCATTTCAGGCCTGCCTTCTTGGTGGGAAGGCAGGCTGCAGCAGGAGGAGAAAGGCAAGGAAATGCAGATGGTGGTGGTTGGGAGTTGGGTTGGAGTGCACTGAAATGGTAGGGGTGAGGAGAGCTGGTTGAGGGGAGGCACTGACAGCACCTACTGTGCATTTGTTGAGCACTTTGTGATGTACCAGGTGCTTGACACACATTATCCTGTTTGTTTCTTGATGCAACCCAATCACGTAAATATTATTTTACTCATCTTAGACATGTAGAAACCAAGGCCCCCAGAAGATAGGTAACCTACGGTGCAGCTAAAATGAGGCAAGGTTCAAGGTCAAACCCAAGTTTGCCTCATTCTGTATTACATGATTATTCTATAACGTCATTGTTGTAGTCAGGGTTCTCCAGAGGGACACACTGATAGTACATATACAGAGATAATATGAAAAGGCATCTGTTAGGGGAATTGACTCACCTGATTACAGAGGCTGAGAAATCTCATGATAGACTGTCTGCGAACTGGAAAACCAGAAGAGCTGGTACAGGGGTTCAGTCCAGACTGAAGACCTCAACCAGGGAAGTTGATGGTGTAACTCTTAATGAGAGGTTGAAGAGCCTGGGGTGGGAGGGTGTGGTGGGGTGGTGTGAATCCTTCAGTCCAAAGGCCAGACAACCTGGAGTTGTGATGCCCAAGGGCAGGAAAAAAGAGGGCATCCTTTCTCTGAGACAGAATTCACCCTTCTCCTGCTTTTCTGTCCTGCCTGGGCCCCCAGATGATTGGGTGGTGCCTGCCCACATTGAGGATGGCTCTTTCCCAGTCAGTCCACCCACTCCCAAGCCGATCTCTGGAAACACCCTCAGAGACACACCTGGAGCTGTCCAATCATTCTAATCAAAAGCAAAACCACCTGGGCTTCCCTTTCAGCAGAAGAGGGAAGGGCTCAGTGCCTACTGAAATACTGAGAATAATGAACACCTCACCAGCTATCTGTGTATCCCCTAATCCATTCAGGTTGACACCACAAATCAACCATCACTGCCAGCCTTGCTGCCTCATAAGCTGCTAATACTAAGCTGAGAGTACATAACAAACCAGCAGGAGTGTTCTAGAGGGTTTGGGGTTTGGGGATATGAATTCAACGCCCACCCCCACCCCCCGCCACCAACCACCACCATTAAGCAGCCACATAAGAGTGGCATGAAGGCAGAATGTGGGCAGAAGCTGGGGAGACAAACTTCGTCCTTTGCTGTAGTGCTAGAGAGGGTGGCAGAAAGAAGTGTGGCCTTGTTTGTGAGCTGATTATAGGTGTCAGATCCTGGGGTCCGGGTCCAGCCCATGCTGAAGTTCGAGGGAGTGGGTGGATGGGCAGAAAGAACACTTGAGGGGCCGTAGGCAGATGAAATGTAGTTTTATTCAGCAACTTTCTCATCGACAGTTTTCTCACTAGCAGCTTACTCTGACATTGTTTGCCCTGTCTCGGCTGCTTGAGCCGGCCGCCCCCACGCACAGCTGCGCGGCTAGCTCTCCCCTGCCTTCAGTATCAGCAGCTTAACTCTTTCTCTCTCTGGGCATCAGCAAGTCGAGCTGTGTCCTGGCTCCTTCCTGTGCATCTGCAAGGCGGACAGCTTTGGCTCTCTCTCTTTCTCTGGGCGTCAGCGCACCTGTCATGTTAAGCCATGTTGAGCAGAGCCAAGCCCCAAAGGCCCCATGCACAGTGTCAACAGGACAGTTATACCTTTTACAGACAATAGTGATGTAGGGCCAAGGGATGGCCTTCCCATGTTATGACTACATGGCTGTGGTCACAAGTGGAGTTATATGCCTGCCCTCTAAACTCGGCAAGTCACGCAGGATGCCAGCATCCTACCGCGGCCTGTCCTTGACCAAAGCACAGCCATGTTCCTTAGAAAAGGTATATATGTCCGCCTTAGGGCTGTTGGATGCCAGGTCCCAGAGGAACTTTTTTTCTGAGATTGTGCTTATGAGCCCAAGAAGGACAAGGAGGAAAGTCTGGGCTTTAGCAAGACAGGAGTGAAGGAGCGATCCCTATGGAGAGGGGCTAGGTCCCAGAGGCGGCTTAGGGAATGGGGTGGAACATCATGCCTGCCTAGCTTATGAGGGCCCCAAATGAGAAAGTGTAGCTATTGTCAAGGGACCAAGTTTCTAGGTTTCCCTGGACACACATTCTTGGCAACAGTTTGTTGGGCACAAAGAAGACCAGCCTCTGACAGACCTGTGCTTCCCTCCGAGCTTGGTCTTTACAGCTGCACCAGGTCGAAAGCATCTGCCTCAGAACCTGCGGATGTGCCCTTATTTGGAAATAGCGTCCTTACAGGTGCATCAAATTAAGACGAGGTCATACAGGAATAGGGTGTGCCCTGATCCAATGACTGGTGTCCTTAGAAACGAGGGAAATTTGGGCACAGATGGTGCTGGGGTTGGGGGTGACCATGTGAAGACAGAGGCAGAGGTTGGAGTTATGCCGCTATAACCAGGATATACCCAGGATGGCTGACAACCATGGACAGTTAGAAGGGACAAGGAAGGATTCTTCCCTGGATGTTTCTGAGAGGATGGCCCTGCTGACACCTCGAGTTTAGAATTGTAGCCTCCAGAACTGTGAGAATAAATTTGAATTGTTTTCAGTAGCCCGGTTTGTGGTATACTGTTCTTTTTTTTTCTTAATTGAAACATATGTGATGAAAATTTCTCTGAGCCTCAGTTTCTTCCTTTACAAACTGGAGATAAAAGCGGACACATGTAATAGGGTTCTCTAAAGCCCCTGGTTCAATAAATGTGAGTTCCCTTCAAGGAGATGTGAGGGAAGGGGTGCCTCACAGTGAGCCTGCCCACGGCCCCGTGCTACCCTCAGGGCTGTGTGAACAGCCAGCAGCTCCTGAGGAAATTAGCTGTGGTCTGCTCATGTGAACATTTTTCTCTTTTCACTGCTATGGTTCCCTTCTGGCTCCTTCTTTCCAGAGAAAGCTGTCTGGGGTCCCAGATTGCTCCTGGAAGCCAGACCGGTTTTAGCTGGTGCTAAATGGATTGCTGCCCATAGGAGAGCTGCTGTCTGATGTCAGAGACGGCTGGGCACTAATTAAGGGGTTACTGTGTTTACAGGAAGGGGGAAATAAATGTGAAGACTGCAGTGCTTCACTGCTGTTTTAATAGGGCAGAGGCCAACCATGACGACTTTATCTGAGAGGGTGGCAGTTCGGGCTGCTCAGAGCCACTCAGATCTCTCCAGTGTCTGCGGCAAGCAAGGCCTGAGGCCCGAGAGGGGTGGTCTCTCTCCCTTTCTCTGTTCCCTCAGCTCCTCATCTTTTCCCCACTTACACTTTGTTATAGGAGGAGGAAACCACAAGTGAGGGAACGTCTGGCTAGTTAAATAGATAAACTTAGAAGGAAGCCACGTTTCCAGTCTTTAGCCTGGCTGCTGCTGATCCCCTGCAATCCTGCTGTTGATATTTGGAACTGATAGATCAGGTTTTCTAAACAGCGCCTAAGAGGCTGCTTGGATTTTGGAGGGACAGGAAATTAAAGAGCCTTGGGGGTGAGGCTGGGTAGGCTATCAGCCTGCTCTCCCACACTGTCCCCTTGCCAGACAGCAGCTATGATAGGAGAAAGCGAATGAAGGGACAGAGGAGAAAGCTTGAGCAGATATTTGGCCAAATATCATCGCCAAAGATCCAGGCCGGCCCCATCCAGGACTGACAACTGTGACACAGGAACTGATTGGCCAGGGTTCCTAGTTTAAAGTTGGCTGCAAATCAGAATCTCATTTCTTTCTGCCAGACTCTCTGCCAGGAGCTTAATTAGCTAGAAGGGTCAAAAGGACTGAACTTCCACACTGTAATCCTGGCCTATAGTTCCTAACTCCAGCCCTGGGTATCTAACAAAGAGCTTCAGGCTCAAAGGGACATGGGACAAGGAGGACTGGGAGGCATGCTGGGGGTGTGGGAGGTGGCACCCCCAGGGAAAAGCAGCCGCCAGCAGGATACAGTCCTCGTAAAGGGCTCTGACTAGGAGGGCAACCTGGCGGCCTGTTTACATTCAACTGAAATCAAACTAAAAAATTAATTGCAGCAAGGTTCCCAAAAATGTTTCTACTTTTTTCCATGAAGGAGGACTGAAAGCTCAGCAAGAATTAAAATGGTGTCTCTTATAGCTACCACTTCTTAAGTGCTCTTCACACCTGCAAGTCTGCATACACTTTGTATATTCCTCACGGGAATCCTGCAACGTATGTGTGATTATTCCTACTGGATAGATGAGGAAACTGAGCTCCAAGATGGTAATTAAGGTGCTCGAGAGCACACAAGAAGTACGTGGAAGAGCCTGGAATCAAATTTCGTCTTTTTCTGTGACCCCTGTGCTTTCTGCTCTCTCCCCCAGAGTCAGTGGAGTAAGTCAACAACCATTTTATTATGTTCATGCTTCTGTGGGGAAGGATTTAGGCAGTGCACTCATCTCTGCTTCACAATGACTGGGGCCTTAGCTGCGGTGGCCCCAAGAACTAGAGAGCTGGCTCAACTAGGGCCGTCTGTCAAGGGCTTTAGTTAGAACTTTCTGCTGAGTTCCTCCATTTTTCCTCACATTGCATCTACTGATGTCCAAAATGGCCTCCTCACATATCAGGTGCTTGGCTTTAAGTGGCTGGAACAGCATCTCTTTCTCTGTCTACCAAGCCCCTCCACGTGGCTAGCTTGGACTTCCACATACCAGGGGGGTCTTAGGGTAGTCAGACTTTTCGCATGGTGACTGGCTTTCCCCAGACCAACAAAAAGAGACAGAAATTAGAAGCTTCCAGTTTCTTAAGTACTGATACCTGCAACAGGCACAGCATCACTTTTGCTATATCATATTGAGCAAATGAGCCACAGAGCCTGTCAGAGTCACAGCTTGTCAGACTCACGGCCACAGAGCCTGTCAGATTCCCTTAGATGCGTCACAAACGTCACCTCTACTCTTTACCAGGCACCCTGCAATGAAGGAGCTTTTCACTCAAATTACAGTGTTTTGCCGATAATGATAATGATTCAATTTTGTTTCGCTTTTTAGATTTACAGAGAGCTTCTGGCTATTTCTCTGATTTGAGCTTCACAATAGGTCTTTAAGACAAGTAGAACAGATTGTACTACCCTCACTTTAAGGAAACCAAGCTTTCAAACAGGTTATATGGAGGGTAAACTCCCAGCCCACCTGACTCCACGAAGCTCGGCTAGCTGCAGTTAAGAGCTCTCTCTGCCGTACCCCTGCACTGCTAAATGTGCTCTAATTTGCTGTATATTATTATTCTGCAGCTTTTAAGAAAACACATTTCTAGAGGGCTTTCAAATTAATAGCTCTGTTAATAAAACATAGGGCTAGAAATAACTTTATTTCACTGATTTTAATGATGAAGAAAGACGTGTTTTACTTCTACTGAAGTTAAACATCTATTTTTTTATTGAAGTAAAATTCACATAACATAAAATCAACCATGTTAAAGTGTATATTTCAGTGGCATTTAGCACATTCACAGTGTTGTGCAATCATCCTCTCCATCTCCATTTTCATCATCCCAAAGGCCCTGTGTCTTATAACACAACATTTATATAATATTCACCTTCTACTTAGAACAAAATGCTTTGTAGATAATTATTAATGTTTGGTTCTATTAAAATGAAATAAGCTCAGTCTTTGGACTCAGGCTAACTTAGATTTAAATCACAGCTCTTCAGTTGTCTAACCATGTGACTTTCAGCAAGGTATTTAGCTAAGCCTGGTTTCTCATTCCTCACACAAAGAAATAATGATGTCTACTTGGATGAGAAATTGTGGGAACCAGTGAGATAATGGACTTCAAGCACCTCTTACAGTGCCTAGTTCTTAGTGTTTGCTTAAGTGAAGGTAGGTGTTATTCATAGTATTAATGACCAGAAATGTGTTATAGGACCTTTGGAAAACCACCGTAGCCCTCTGGGCCTCAGATCCCCACGTGGAAACTGAAAGTATGGCCCTAAACAACTTCTAAGCTCTGATATTTAAGATGATGAAATATCTCGCAGGTTTGTTCTCCATCCCAATGTTTAAAAAGCCTCCTGCCAATTTCCTGTTTTCCCCACCCCTGACACACACACACACACCACATACACACAAAAATCCTATTTCCATCCTGATTCTGATGGCTTTATTTTTAACAGCTTTATTGGAGTATACTTGACAACAAAAACTGCATATATTTTACATATTTGACATATGTGCAAACCTATAAAACCGTCACCATAATTTTGATAATGAGGATCTTGCTATCCCTGCAGGTTTCTTGTGACCCCTTTGTAATAGTCTCTCCCACCTCTCCCCACTCCTTAGTTAATAGATGGTTGTGATGTGCTTATAGTTGTCATTTTTGTTGTCCAACATTTGCAGAGACATGACTTCCCTAGGGCAGGACTGTGTATGTTTTGCTTATTATTGTAACCCTAGCAACCAGTACAATACACAAAAACAGAGGTTGCTCAACAAATATTTGTTAAATGAATGAATAACCCCTCTGTTCCTTTACTTTTGATGAAGTGATACTTTAGCTTTTTTCTCTGTCTGCTGTGGTGATCAATGCCTAGACAGGAGGGAACTCTAGGGGCTGGCATGGTTGGGAAAGTTTCACAAAGGGAGAAAATTGCTTTGAGACTCTGATGATGAAAAGGGTTTGTTGAGGAAGGCAGAGCTAATGGCTTGAGCACAGGCCGGGAAGCATTCTGGGAAAGATGCAAAAGTAAGGATCGGATCGGAGGCGATGCAGTGACTGACATAGCTGACAAGTGGCAAGGATTAGACCCCTGGAGCTGAGGGAAACTGAAGCCTTTCTGAAATAGGAAAACAAAAATAAAAACAAAGCAAGAGCTGCTGGTACCTTGGCTGGGAGTCATAAGATATTAGAATTGGCATGGAGATTCAAGATTAGACAAATACCCTTATAATGCAAATGAAAAAGATGGAGTCCAGAGAAGTGAAATGAATTTCTCCAGGTCCCATAGTAGACTAGTGGGAGAATCAGAAAGAATCCAGTTTCTTATTGCCCACTGGGCTTCATTCATTCATCTTTTATTGCTTATTTATTTAATTAATTGATTGAGCTCTGACAATATGCAAGTACTATGCTAGGCACTGCACTTTGGGAGGCCGACGCAGGCGGATCGCTTGAGGTCAGAAGCTTGAGACCTGCCTATCCCACATGGTAAAACTCCAGCTCTACCAAAAATACAAAGTTAGCCAGGCTTGGCGGCACACACCTGTAATCCCAGCTACTTGGGAGGCTGAGGCAGGAGAATTGCTTGGACTTGGGAGGCAGAGGTTGCAGTGAGCCGAGATCATGCCACTGCACTCCAGCCTGGGCCACAGAGTGAGACTCCATCTCAAAAACAACAACAACAACAAAACTATATATAGTTCTTTTGAATGAGCTCATGATGTAGTGAAAAAGGGGTTAATGATACACTGTTTAGAACACAGTGGGATTGATAATCATAGGTAGGCTCAATGTTTTCATGAGGAACCATGGATTCCCCAAGGTCTTCTCAGGGAGGGATGTCTGAACTGTGTTGCAGGGTGAATAGGAAAGAACAACAAGTAGTAGAGAGAGAGCGTTTAGAGCATTAGAAACAGCACATGCCAAGAAACCCAGAATACGCTGGGGAACTTCTACTGATTCAAGATGATAGTGGGTGGCCAGGTGTGGTGTCTCAAGCCTGTAATATCAGCACTTTGGGCGGGCGGATCATCTGAGGTCAGGAGTTTGAGATCAGCCTGGCCAACCTGGTGAAACCCTGTCTCTACTAAAATACAAAAAAAATAGCTGGGTGTGGTGGTGGGCGCCTGTAATCCCAACTACTCAGGAGGCTGAGGCAGGAGAATCGCTGGAACTCAGCAGGTGGAGGTTGCAGTGAGCCGAGATCCTGCCACTGGACTCCAGCCTGGGCGACAGAGTGAGACTCTGTCTCAAAAAAAAAAAAAAAGATGATGACGGAGGGGCAGTTGAGTACAGTCTAGCCATGAAGGGTCCTAGACATTAAGGAGTTTGACCTTTTCTCTTAAAGCCATGGAAAATCTTTGAAGGATTTTGCTTGAGGACTATGATGGGATTTGCCTTTAAGGAAGGTCGCTGGTTCAGGAGCGTGAGGAAGAGTGGAGGCAGTCATGCTGGAAGTTGTGGGAGGGAGGGGGTGGAATCACACCTCCATGGAATGATCTTTCTGAAATGCACGTCTGACCAGTCACTTCCCTGCTGAAGTTTTCCAGCAGCTCCCTGTTCTCTATAAAAGCCAGTCCAATCTGGGGCTTGACCCACAAGCCATTTCATAATCCTAGCCTCATGACTTTTCTAGAATGTTCTACTGCTTCTTACCCATGGCCTCCTTCCCTATGCCCCCTTATCCTAAGACCCAGCTCTACTGCTATTTACTGAAGTACCAAGACTTTTCAGTCTTCCGAGCCTTTGCACTTGCTCTTCCCTCTTTCTAGAATGATCACATCTGTCTTTTCTGCTGGCAGACCTTTTTTATTCCCTTCTCCAAGGCTCCATTCAAGTGTCTTCTCCCCTGAGAAGCCCCTTCTGACTGCCTTAGGAAGATTTCACCACCGTTTAGGTAATGCTCCCATTTAATCTAGTTTCTGTCTTCGTAAAAAGCATTTGCAATGCTATAGTGTAATTGTGTACATGCCAACTTATTAGATTGGAAGCTTCTTGAGGTGAAGGATATTTTCGTCTCTGGAATCCCCAAGCTTCCTGGGGGATTCCCAGGCCAGTGAATAGGACTCTGGGGTGGCTAGGAATCTGAATTTTTAACAAGTGCCCCTCAATGAATGAAGGATGGGTATTATAGGAGGACACCCATATAAGATCCTGACTCTCCCTGCCCCATCTGAATTCTGCCCCACCAAAATTCATATATTGAAATGTCAAGCCCTGAGTACCCCAGCATTTGACTATATTTGGAGATAGGACCTTTCAAGGGATGATTAAGTTAAAATGAAGTCTTTAGGGTCGGCTCCAATTCAACCTGACAGGTGTTCTTAGAATAAGAGAAAATGTGGACACATACAAAGAGACACCAGGGTTGCACCCACAAATGAAAGACCATATGAGGACACAGTGAGAAGGCAGCCATGTGAAGGCCGGGGAGAGAAGCCACAGAAGGAACCAACCCTGCCAACAACTTGATCTTGGATTTTCCAGCCTCCAGAACTATAGAAAAGAAATTGCAGTTGTTTAAGGCACCCAGTCTGTGGTACTTTATCATAGCAGCCCTAGCAAACTAATACACCATTGCAGCTCTGCCCCACAGGCTGGAATGCTTGGGATGTGGTCTGTATCTGCTCAAGGCAGTCATTTTCTGATACACAGTGGGAGTTACTAGTTTTCTCAAGATGTGTCGCTTATAAGGGAATTCGTTTTGAGAGACATATCTAGGACTGCTGGGCTGCAGAGAGTGAGGGTACTTTAGCCATTCAGTCATGCATTTTCTCCTCCTCCCCAGCTACACTCAGAGGATATAAAAAAACCATCTGGCGGGTGAGGGCCCTGACGGTTACCATGGTGAGGCAGAGCAGAGCCGGGGAGATTGGGGTATGTATCGCTGTCCCTGACACTTGAGCCCAGTGAAATGTCAGCCTGGCTTGTGTTCATTTTGGATAATATTTTTATCTGACTTTTTTTTCCCCCAGCTAAGTTATTTAAAAGACTGGTGTAGGTCCAATTCTGATCACTGGATGTTTTCACCTACAGAAAAAGCTCTTTGAGAATAAGGACTGAGCGCCTTCCTATTTTATTCCCTCTTTCTGGCGTCTTGTCTACCCTCCCCCTACCCCCCACATTCCCTGCAGAATTTAAACCGGTGTCTATCACTGAGTTGATATTCAAGAAGTATTTGATAGGTTGAGTTGAATTAATTAACCTTTGGAGAAACTCTTGTTTTCATGTTTGCTTCTGATTTTTAAAGCCACTGACAATTACCTTCACTGGGAGTGTCTAGTTAATTCAAGTGGCAAGTTCCAGTATGTGGTATATAGCTGCCATCAGGGTTGAGACCTGTGAGCAGGGTGCAGGGGTGCCAGGGATTTAGTACAAGACAAAACCTGAGTGTGAGGGCTCTATACTCAGTTGGACTTGGGTTTTAATCCTGGGTCTGTTGTCAACTCCTTATGTGACATGGGGACAGAGACTTCATTTCCCTGGCTTCCTTCACTGTCTTCAAAATGGGGATCCTAATCACACCTGCTTCCTGGGGTGCCTGTGAGGCTTAACGGAGATAGTGTGACTAGAGCTTTGTATCTGGCATCAGTGAGTGGTCCATAAACTATAGCCATTATTGTAATGCTGTTAAAAGTTTTTATTTCAGTTCTGCCCTTAATTCTGTAAATTCTGGTACTTGTTTCCAAATCTCTAACATTTCTGCAAACGTTCTCTCTCAGTAAGGTAATGTCTGGGGCAGGTGTGGACAGCCACAGACCTCCACCTCCTCTCAGGCCATCCATAGGTTCTCCTCGATAATCATAGGCTGTCTGAAGCTTCTAGTGGCAGGAATGTCTGGGGAGGGCAATTGGCTGAGCATGGAGAGATTTCCGAGGGTAGGAACCTGACAGCCAGGAGAGGACCAGCTCAGACTAGCTTGGCCCAGACTCAGAAGGCTGCAGCCGCCAGCAGGGCTGTGTAGGGAGGGCAGCCTCATTGGCATGCAGTACCCAGGCTCTAGGAAGTATGAGCCCATCGAGGGTAGCCAACAGCAACGGGTGTTGTGGAGACAGCTGGCTTTGCCCCACTGTGATTCTGGTCCACTTTTTCTTTCCTTCCTTTTATTCTAAATCTTAAAGAGGACTACCATATGATCCAACAGTTTCACTACTGGGTAAATAACCGAAGGAAATGAAATTAGCATATTGAAGAGATATCTGCCTCCCCATGTCTCTTGCAGCACTATTCACAATAGCCAAGATATGAAATCAACTGAAGTGTCCATCAACAGCAATCCTTTTCCTGTTTTCTCCCCTTTTGTTTATTTCCAAAAGAGCAAAGGCTTGATTGCAGCTTGGTGTAATTGCTTCTAAATCATAATGGATCTATTTTCCTTTTTGCTAAGATTGAACCATGGTAAATTTGTAATGATTTACTTACAAATAGAATCACAGGATTGATTGTAATTCAAGCTCTTTCATTCTTTAGCTATGTGGCCTTAAGCAAGTTACTAATTTTTGCATTGTCTGTGAGCCCTTGATTTCTTCCTGCCAAACCTCATTCCTCCAGTCTTTTGCATCTCCAAAGAAGTGCCACCATCAATCTATTTGCTCAAGTAAGAAGCCTAGGTACCATTCTGAATTCCTTTCTTCCTTACTCCAACTACCATCCAATTCACTAGCGATTCTTATCGATTCCACCACTGGAATACAGGATATCTCAAAACAATGTAGTTCTCCTGCCTCCACCATCACCTGGAAGAGGCCACCAGCATCTCTTGCCTGAACTTTAACACCCTCCTCACCAGTTGCTTACTACGGTCTTTGTCCTTCCTCCACCTATAATATGTCTGTCTCAGTGGCAGCCAGAGTGATCTTGTTAGAATGTAAATTAGACTATGAACTGCCTCTGCTTACAATCCTTCAACCTTTCCACTGCATTCAGAAAAAAATCCAAACTCCTTATCATGGTCTATGTATCTCTGCTGACCTTTGCAGCTTCTGTCTTGTCCATTCCCTTCTTTGCTTTCTGCATTCCTGGTATGTGAGTTGTCTGACATTTTCCCAGATGTTTCTAGTTTCCATTGCCTCAGAGTCCTTCCACACACCAATTCCTCTGCCTGCATCCGTGGACCATCCACTTTTCACATTCAAGGGTCTTTCTTGAATCAGGGCTTATACTTAAAGGCTTATACTTCAGGGCTCTGCTTAAAATTTACCTCCCAGAAAGACCTTTCTCCATTTCCACCATGCAGTCCACAGTAGGGCCCCTTCTCCTCCCCTGGCTTTTCTCTATCTTTGTGACCAGTTAGTTTCCCTTAGAGCACCTATCCCCATTTGTCATCATTTACTGTTGTTTTTTTGTTTGTGCTTTCCAATGGAATATGACCCTAATGAACTACAGACCCTGCTGAGTGCCTACTGGAATGACTGCAAATACATAGGAGGTGTCCAGTAAAAGAAAAGAAAAGGAAAGAAAAGAAAAGCCTCTTGGCTTCCTTTCCTCAGCCTAACAAATTTAAACCTTCCCTGCCTTCCTTTGGTTGAGCTTCACCACATACCTTTAGACTTGCTCTAAGGAATACATTCCTGCTAAAGAGATGCATTGAATTTCTACCATGTGTCAAGCATGGTGCTAATAAATGTGATAAATCTGGAAGGAGAACGCATTCTGGTATAGCAGAAAGAGGAGCTTGGCTTAGGAGTCTGAAAGACCCGGATACTGCCAGCTCCTCTTAACCAGCACATCATTGGTAAAATGTTACTTTTCTTGGCCTCATCCCCTCAAAAACAAAATCCAAATCTTAGATGTCCTGCTTACACGTCCCCACAGGACCATTCCCATACCCTAACATTTATCAGAGTAAGTAATAATCTCCTTACCCTTTATTTTCTACTCAACTCTCGAGGATTATTCATCTTGCCCAGTATCTCCCCCACCCCCTTTTACACATGCTGTATTGGAAGGCTTAAAGTTTCAGGAGCTGCCTTGAAATCTCTGAGCCTCACAGAGTCCTGGAGGCCTAACTTTGTGTTCCCCTCCTCTTGTCGGATGTGCCTCTTGTCCTGCACCCAGTAGGGAAGATTCTTCTATCAGCCAGCTCAGTTACATTCACCTGGCCCTCAACCTAAAATAACAGGTTTCGCCTCCCTACCAGCCCATGGAATTATTCAAACAACAAAGTACACCCTCCCACAGGAATCAGGGGCCACCTCACCCCCTTGTTACAACAAAGCCTGCCTCCCGAAGCCCTGCTTGTTCATTCTGTTGAGTATAACACCTGCGCAGTCCTGCAGGCTATGCAGTGCCTTCTACCCCAGGCTGTCAGTATATGTGACTAATGAACTGCTGTCAATCGCATCTGTCCAACGTCAGGTGTTGTGTGCTTGGCTATTCTCAGAGCCTTAGGGCAACACTGCCTCTTTCACCGGCAGGGCAAAGAGGAGGCAACAAAACACTCACATCCTCACATGCCTGCACTAACATACACACAACAAGAAGTATGATAGTGACGTAGGCAAAAAATAGTAACCCGCATAGGTTTGCAGATGAAACAGACTCCTGTTACAAAAGGCAGATTAACAAGAGAAAAATAACTAGAAGCTTATTAACATTCATATTTCATATATATGTGAGAGATACCCAGAGAATGAGTAGTTCTTGAAGAAGTGGCTTTGAATTCCAGCTTAAATAGCATTTTCAGAAAACTGTACATTTTTAGAGAAGTGACAAGACAAAGGAAAAGGACTTTGAATCTCTACAGCTGGCAATGTGTGGAAAGGTAAATAAATGGCAGATAAAGGCTGGTTAGTAAAGCTTGTTAATATAAATCCCTCTGGTATCATTTCCAGGTGGTGAAGGTCTAAAGCTGTCTTCAGTGGTTAACCTGTGTTCAGCCTGGTGGAGAGGGGACAAGGTATCTTTTGCCTTTGTAAATCTATGTTTTGCTTTTAAGCAAGTGGAGGGAGGGCAGAGGGCTCTATCCCCCTGGAGGAAGCACCTGACAGACTCCTGCCTTGGGATGACACACACTCAGCCACAGCTTTCAAAGCCCTCCTGAACCCTCGACAGACACTGCAAACTGATCGTGGTGCTCTTTCCTGCTACACCTGGACATTGCCCCAGAATCATTCTCCACTTGCTGAACGTAGTCATAAGAGATAAAGCCTATTTCTCACTCTGCCCCAAACTTCCCTGATCAGTGTCCTGTGAGGAAGGAAACTCTGCACCTTATAGCTATGTTTGTAGCGCTCAGCTCTGCATCCCACTCCCGGTACCAGGGCTCAGATCATCCAAGCTTCTTACTGGAGAAGAATCTCACTCTAGGAAATGTTTAATGTTTTCAATGTCATTGGTCATACATCTCAATTTTTCCTTACCTTAATGGCTTCTTTCACAGATTCTCAGCAATGCCATACCATCTTTCTGTTCCTCTGCTGGTTCTAAACTGGGTTAGACTCACATGGAAACAAGCAAATATAATTGTAAATTCATAATTATGTGATGTGGTAGAGAGAACTCAAGGTTTGCAATCAAGGTAGACTTCCCTGCCTCATCCTTGTTGAGCTGTGTGACTGCAGGAAAATCATTTGTACATCTCTATACTTTGATTTTCTCATTTGCCAAGTGAGGACAATAATAATATCTGTCCTCCCAACATCATGTATCGTTACATATGTAACATTAATATAACATACAATGTTACAAAGTAGCATAAATTAATAACATTTAAAAAGTTAAAACTCCAAGGTGTTTAAAAGCATGCGGTATTTCTTGCCACTGCAAGAAAAAATCTGCCACTTTTCTCCAGGGTGGCTGAAAAAATATGGCAGCTTTTCCAGAGAGGCAGCCCTATAGACATTCCATTATGCTACTGCATATTCAATTAGAGTATAAAATGTGAGCCCTCAGCCTGGAGGTGTTAATGAGTTGCCGCTTAGAAGGACCAGGGAAGCAAATTAAGTGCATATCCATAAAGCAGTCAGCACTGCCAGCCCTCCACGCTGTCCGGAAACTGAGCTGCTCAGGCCCTCATCCTCTATTCATCTCATCCCCTGATTTAGCAGCTGTAGTTGGCGGACTAGGTTCATGTGAATAAGACCACTGGCTTTTCTGCCTCCTCTTCCCAGAACCATCTCACTCCAGACCCTGTCTAAACTAGTGAAGTTGAACATGTCCAGTACTTGGGCTCATCGTCAGAGAGATGGAGGTGGGTTGGTCACCAAGAGGTAGGATGCCTACTTCATTGTTGCTGAAAAACATGCTTTAAAAGCTTCCTAAGATTAACGACAGTTACTTTTCTCTTTTATTTCTTCCTATATGGTTTCTGTTTTCTACAAATTCCCTGTTTCATTGTTGATTAGTTTTGGTCTGCACCGTTTAGGTAGAGGCTTTCTTCAAGTATCTGCCAATCTTGGGCTGTCAGCATGTATTTAAGAGGAGGATATTAAAAAGCCAACCGGAGACTTGAAAGAGCTTGAGTGGGGCTGGGGGCTTCCTGGCAGAAGGGTCACAATCAGCAACATCAGTATCTCTGTGTCTTTTCTCTTTGGCTGGTTAGGTTACTCAAAGAAGGCTGTTCTGTGAGTCTCCCATCCCCAGCTCCATCTCTAGCCTGGACACTGCCAGCCTTCTGAGGACCTGGTGGAGAAGGGAATAAGGAGTCCTTAGAATTCAATATGTAGGTTTTCAACAAACCTTACTGTTTCCAGTACATTATCCCTGCCCTACACCCAGAATGGGGGCTAGATGGCCACCAATCCAGAGTCCATTTGGTTCACCATCTCCAGAGAGTCAGTTGCTGTATTCTATTTCAAGGAAAGGGGCACTTGTCAGCTTTGAGAAGCAATAGAAGGTATCCAGGAGTCTAAGTGCACTGTAAATAGACTTCCAACCAGTCTTGTGGTTTTCATGTCCCACTTCTGTCCCATCTCCTCACACTTTTACAGATCCCTGATGCTGCCAATTATGGAGTCCTGGATCTCTAAGGTCCCTATCAGCTTGCTTTTGGCCTCCCTCACTGCTGGCTGAGGATTCAGTGTTCTGAGGTTGCTGAGTCAGTTGCCCTTTATCCTTTTGTCTTCCAGCTTCCAAGATTTTTTTTTTTTTTTTTGCTTTTTTTTCCCTCTCATGTCCTCATGGGTTTATACCTTTAAAAGAAAATCCCTTTCAAACTATTTTTAATGGGACTGAAGGATCAGAAGAAAGACACGTGTTCAATCTACCATCATTAAACAAAAGAAAATACCAACACAAAAAAAGACATAGAGCACATGTGACGTGTGTGTGTTGACGAGATGCTGCTGCCAGGGATTCAGAGCCAAAAGGAGGGCCCAGGTTTCTTATATCACCTGTTTTCCTTAATGCAATCCCACAAAGTAGTACTATTGTCCATATTTATTAAGAAGGAACGAGTAATAATAAGAATTAGTATTATTGACTCTCTAGTATGGACCAGCTGTATGTCTTTTAGGGCTGCCCTACAAAATACCACAGACCGAGTGGGTCTTAACAACAGAAATTTATTTTCTCACGGTTTTGGAGGTTCGAAGTCCAAGATCAAGGTGTGGACAAGCTTGGTTTCTCTTGAGGCCTCTCTCTTTGGCTTGCAGACGGCCGCCTTCTACTGTGTCTTCATATGATCTTTTCTGGGTGCACAGGTATTTCTGGTGGTTCTCCTTCTGATAAGGACAGCAGTCATGCTGAATGGGGTCTCACCCATGTGATCTAATTTAACCTTAATTACTCCCTTAAAGACCTTAACTCCAAGTACAGTCAAATTCTGAGGTACAGGGGGTTAAAGACTCTAACATATGAATTTTGGGCAACACACAATTCAGTCCGTAACAGAACTGATCTGGTCACTTTATTCCCATTTCTTCATTTATTTCTTACAATCAGCCGAGGGTTAAGTATTATTATTATTATTATTGTTATTATTATATATGAGGAAACTTCTGTTTAGAGAACTTCACTCTTAGACTGCACAGCTGGAAAGAGATTACGTATTTTCTTTTCTGTTGCTGCCACAACAAATTATCGCAGTCTTAGTGGCTTAAAATCACACAAGTGGATTATCTTACAGTTGTGCAGTTCGGAAGTCTGAAATGGGTCTTCCTGGGCTAAAGTCAAGGGGCCAGCAGGCCGCATTCCTCTCCAAAGGCCCTCGGGAACAATCTGTCTCCTTGGTCTTTCCAGCTTCTAGAGACTGCTCGTGTTTCTTGACTCAAGGTCCCTTCCTCCGTCTTCAAAGCCAATGCCAGCAGGTCAAATTCATCTCACATTGCATCACTCTGACCTTTTCTGCTTCTCTTTGTGATTATAATAATAGATTGCTAATACGTTACTCGTAACTATTAATAATATATAATATTATAATTTAAGGACCTTTGTGATTATAACAGGCCCACCAGTGTAATGCAAGGTAACTCCCTATCTTAAGGTCAGCTGGTTAGCTACCGTAATCCCCTTTTGTCATATAACAGAATCATCTTATGTTGGTATTAAATTGTATGTTTCTTTTTCTTTCTTTCTTTCTTTTTTTTTTTGAGATGGCGTCTCGCTCTGTCACCAGGCTGGAGTGCAGTGGCACAATCTCGGCTCACTGTGACCTCTGCCTCCTGGGTCCAAGTGATTCTCCTGGCTCAGCCTTCTGAGTAGCTGGGAGGACAGGTGCCTGCCACCATGCCCAGCTAATTTTTGTATTTTTAGTAGAGATGGGATTTCATCATGTTGGCCAGGATGGCCTTGATCTCTTGACCTCGTGATCCACCCATCTCAGCTTCCCAAAGTGTTGGGATTACAGGCGTGAGCCACCGCGCCTGGCCAAAATTGTGTGTTTCTTAAAGTAAACATTGGGAGGGAGTTTGTCCTAATGGAAAGAAGACCAATATCAGAGTTGGGGTATCTGTGCTCTACTTTTGATCTTTGTCAAGACATATTATTTTATATGTATTCTGTATCTTTTTGCATTATGTACTATCCTCCTATAGCAATGGTCCTCAACTGTGGTGATTTTGTCTCCTAGAGGACAGTTGGCAATGTTTGCAGAGATTTTTTGTTATTACAACTGGGGGAGAAGGAAGGTGCTACTGGTATCTTGTTTGTAGAAGCCAAGGATGTTGTTCAACACACCAAGATGCACAGATACCCTCCCAACCCCAAAGAATTATCTGACTCCAAATACCAGTAGTGAGGTTGAGAAACACTGCCCAGTTGTGGTGTGGAAAATTGATGATAGAGTTGCAAGAGAAAAAGCCAGAAGATGAGTTAGGAGAAAATGGCCACGGTCTAGGGGAGAGATGATGGTGCTTTAGACTAACATAGAAGCAATGGAAATAGAAAAGTAGTGAGATCTTACATCAATTTTGGAGATAAAAGTGATCTGATATTGAGAGGAATTGTGTGTGGGAAGTGAGGATGGTGTCAAGGATGACTGACAAGTTGCTATAATGACCTTCTACATAAATGGAGATACAGTTACTGAGTTGGAGACTTCCAGAGGAATAATAGAGAATACTTAAAATGGATCTTATTTTACGTAAATTCTGGTCTAAGTATACTAACCCATTTAATCCTCATATCAACCCAGCAAGATAAGTGCTATTAGCATCCCCTTTTTATACATGAGAATAAAGAGGCACAGACAGGCCGAGTAACTTGCCCAGAATCACCAGCCAGCAGTAAGTGGGTTTGGAATGCATGAAGTCAAATTCCAGAGTCTATGTTCCTAGCCGCTACATGAGTCCACCTTTGGAAGAACAGATCTAGAGAGAAAGATCACATCTCTTTCCATGCCTTCATATCCTTCAATCCCAAGATCAGAGTGCATGGTCAATCACTTCAATATTTTCCTGTGTATTTTAACATTTTCCTTGTGAATATTCCCATTGTATTCACAAGGAAACCCTCCCTCCCCCCAACTTGAACCAGTAATTTTTCTGCTCTCATACCAAGGTGCTGAACGTTGCTGGAGAAGTCCACAGAGCTTTGGCCACTGTTATAATTATGAAGTCATGAGCACACCTGTCCACGGAACTCTCCGTAGCAGATCATTCCTCTGTTTCTCAAGAGCATGTTCTTTCCACACTGCCTTCCCCAAATTCACTCTGCTCAAGTCCCCCACTCCATCCTTGTGCCTCCACACACTCCGTAGAGAACGCTGTACTTTATTTCATCAAGAAAATACAAGCACTGGGTTGATACTGCTTCATCCTCTGAACACTCCCTACCTATAAACCAATCTATGTTCCCATCCATAGCTTCTTTCATTCCCAAATGAGTGAAAAAGATATCTTTCTTCCCCAGTGAGGTAAATCCGTCCCTCATCTCGTGCTCAGGATTCCTTCTCATTCGGCCTCCCATGGATTGTTCTAACACTGTCTCAACTTTTCAGTTTCTCTGACTTGTTCTACATCTGCCCAGCACTTAAGGGTACTCAGTGCTGTGTTACACAATCAAATCGCAAAGTGCTGTCTTACCACAGCTATTGCTTAGTTGGCATCAAATGGAAGAGAATAATATTCAGTCACTAGGGTGAACTTGAACCACAAACATTTCAGCTCTTTGGCTACAAGGCAATTTTAAATTTTAACCTATGTCTGTAAGAGCATTTATACCATAAGTAAAAGTTGCTGCTTTCTTTTCCAGTTCCAGAGCAATCATTCAAGTCAAAACTTTTAGAAGATAATATACAATCATATTTCTTTCCCAGAAAATAATTTTTACAACCACAAGGAGGAAAAAGCCAGAGGCACTCTTGCCCTTAACATAGGTGTACTCTGATGTTGTATTTTCCCCATCCCCCAGCGTCTGGCCAAATGAATACATGCAGGAGGTGAAATATGGAGAAAGAACAAAGGGACTAATTCCACTTGTGAGAGATGAAGGAACAGGAGCACTCTCATGTTTCTTAAGTAATGTACATTCTTTCCTTCATTTACACAGTCGTTGAAAAAGGGTTGTTGAATTCCTAACATGAGTCAGGCACTAAGGAAAGCAAATGCCAAACCTGCCCTTCAAAACTAGTGGGGACTCAATACCTTTATAAATCATCATAACACAGCTCCACAATCCCTTGGCCACATTTCCAAAGTCCAGGGGACTCTGAAAATGGAAAGCTGTTTCAGAAGTTTACAACTCTTATTTGACAGTAAATCTGACCAGACTGATTTGAAACCATTTATAGACTTCATACAAGCCAGGTATTCAGACATATCCCTCAAAAATAGTAATATGTTAAATTTATAGCATGCTGCCCCAGAACCAATAGGGCTGCTATCAATATTAAAATTCTGAATTTGGAAATGCTTCTGGCTGCAAGATTTTCTGTGTAGGGAGAGTACATGCCTGTATAGAGGGACTGTGATGAGGAAGAAACATTTATTCGTTATAAATATCATGCAAATTGCTTTATATACATTATTTCACTTAGACCTCAAGACAGCCCAGTGAATTAGGCGTTGTGGTCCCATTGTACAGATCAGTAAACTGGAACCCCATTAGCTTAAATAACTTGCATAAAGAAGGGGCATAGTGAGGAGTAAAACTTACATTTGTTGCTATAAGCATGCTGATATATGAATCAAATTGTTTAGGTGTGACAGAGAAAATTTGGATCTGAGCAGGGTTACTCACTAACTCATGAAAAAGATCTGCAGAGCCATATAGGCTCATGTTTTTAAAAGAGTCAGAGAGGGGCGCTCAGAGGATGCGGGCATGCATACCGTTTTGGGGGTCTAGGGAACGTATCAAGAGGAGGTGGAATCTGAGCTGATTCTTAAGCAGTAGGCAATCATTTTGCGTGTAAGCTGATGAGCATGTTTAGTCTTCCCTGCTTGATGGAAAACAGACTCCTGGAATGGGTTTCTGGCATCTGTTCTTATGGGAGCTTCCCCAGCAGATTCTTCCTTATTTCACTCTGTGAGTGGAGACTGAGCTGGGGCTTGTGGTTGTGATGGGCCTGTTTCCTCTGGGGTTAGGAGTGGGCCCCTGGATTTGGGTCCTGCATACTGTGCCCAGGTGCACAGGTTTTTGAAGCTCAGCACCGAGGCTACCAGCCAAAAGAAGTGCTCTGGGGATCTCATAAAATAGATTTCATTTGAGTAGAAAGCTTATTTTTGTCCTGAGGGGTTGTACCTCAAACTCCGTTCACATGTCTTGGAACAATGAAAAAGGTTTGGCTTGGCTTTTCAGGGCTTGTAAGAGCCTAGTTTCCTGTGGGATTTACAGAACACAGGTCTTGTCCTCTCTGGGGGGCATGAAAAATGCTTCCATCACAAGTTTCTCTGGTGGCACATCCATTTTTCAGCTGCGAGGAACCTACAAATTGAAATGTTGGGCTCATAATGTGGAACAGCAGAATGTTGTTAGCGCTTCTGTGGTGGGGTTGGTTGAAAGGATGTTGTCTTCATGCTAGGCTCTGAGGTGTTAAATGAGAAAAGGGAACAAACAGGAAAACCAGGACCGGGTCAGACTCAGGCTGTAGTCACTGCTGAGAACTGGAAAAGGAATTTTCAGTAGGACAGTCCTACTTGGGGCATTCCCTCCAGGCTGGACAGGCTGAGAGTCAGAAATGCTGGGCTATTCTAGAGGTACCACTAATGGGCCTGCAACCATTTTATCCTTCTCTCTGTCCAGTGAGGGAGAAGAACCAGATAATCTTTCAGGTTCCCTCTCGTTTCATAATTCCTATGTCTGTGATTCCAAGTTTTTAATTTCACATGGAAAATATTTGTTATAAAACCAAGACAGTATATAATTGTTTAAGTGGGAGCCAAAGAGAGGAAACTGGGGAGGGGGTTGTATCAGAGGATCACCAAGTGTAACGAGTGCAACAGGAGAATCAGACGGTAAGGAGTCAGTGTGCACTGCAGCCCCTGCTCAGAGCTAACCACACTGAGGAGCAGCTCTGATCTCTAATAATTTTGTTTTTTGAGACAGGGTCTCACTCTGTCACCCAGGCTGGAGTGCAGTGGCGTGATCGTGGCTCACTGCAGCCTTGACCTTCTGGGCTCAATAAATTCTCCCACTTCAGCCTGAGTAGCTGGGACAATAGGCCCCTCCAACCATGTCTGGCTTTTTTTTTTTTTTTTTCTTTTAGTAGAGACTGGGTTTCTCTATGTTGCCCAGGCTGGTCTTGAACTCCCAGGCTCAAGTGATCCTCCCAGCTTGGCCTCCCAAAGTGCTGGTGTTACAGGTATGAGCCACCACACCCGGCCCCTAATGAATTTAATAACCTACCCTGTGCCTGCTCCATCTGTCAGGCTAGGGCAGAGTCAGCAGTCAGTTTTGGCTGCCAGCCTAGGATAGTGATTACCTAGCCAATTGGAGATTGGCCTTTCATGTGCACCTGTAATGGAAAAATTACAGAGCTGTCTCGTTTCAAAGCTGACATCTAGTGGAGCCTTGTTCCATCCCACTCCAAGTCTGTTTCTTTCAAGCAACACATGTTGGTTAATAACAACAGCTGAAAGCCAACGTGGTGCCTTTGCGGATCAGCATTTTATCGTTTTGGGCCCAAGGCGCTGCAAATATACCGTGCTCTTTCACAGTTGGGGATAGGAGGGGATATCAAATTGTAAAGGGACCCTAAAAGCATGAGGGTATATACTATTGCATTTAAAATTTCATTTAAAAATTATTAAACTATGCAAATAACGCCATGCTCATTTAACTGCAGGGCTTCAGTAATGTTGCATCTGATCACAGAAGTAGCCAGTATATAAAGAAGTTTCTAAAATGCATCTACTTATTCCCCAAAGATATATGAGTCACCTCCTTGTGTTAGGGCAGTGCTAGAAGCTGGGATTACCCAGGTGAGCTGGATTAGTTCTCTGCCCTCGAGGGGCTTATAGCATCAGGGGGAGGCAGATGTATAATAAAATAATTATAATGCAGTATAATGCAAGATGGTGGGTCCTGTGACAGCAGGAAGGACAAAGTGCTTTGGAAGCACAACAGAGAAACACCAGGTGGATTAACTGAAAAGTGTGTGTGTGTGTGTGTGTACTTGTGTATAACAAGGGAACCTTCCCTTGGTGGAGATAAGGATGCCACTAAGGCTTAAAACAATTACACATTTAATTGATGGCAAGCACGGGAATGAAATTCTATAATTTCAGGTGCAGTGGCAGAATTGCTAAGCCACAGAATACATATTGTGATGGTAAGTACAGACGAGAGGTTCATTCATTGGGCGGGTGGTTATTCGCACCTCCTATGTCACAGGTGCTGTGAGAAGGCTGTGCTTTAGCAGTGGCAAACAGGAAGACATAGTCCCTGCCCTTGGATTTTACATTTTGGTTCAGGAGATAGTCCAGAAATAAGTAAACAGATAAACAGATAAAAGCTGTCACTTATAGTCAAGCAAGTAAACAGAGAGTGTGGATGTAAATCGTGGTCAAGTTTCCTATGAAGGCAATTTCAAAAGAGCCGCAGCAGGATTGTGGGGGAGGCCCATGGGATAGGGTGTCAGCTCGCGGGGTGAAGTTTAAGCTGAGCTGGGAAGAGTAGGAGGGGCTTACCACGAGAAAAGTGGTCAGGAGAACCTCAGGCAGAAAGAACAGCGTTAAGTGAGGGCTCTATGCATGAAAGATGTCTTTGGAGAACTGGGGGAGACTAACAGGAATGAGGCAGTGAATGAGCCAGTGAGAGAGGAGGAGAGTGGTGTAAGGAGGCCTCGGGGGGAGCTCCACGCGTCCTACTCCACTCCCCTGCTGACCCTGCTGCCCCTCAGCCATCCTTCTTCCTATGACTTCCCACACATTGACAATAAAATACAGGGTCCAGCTAGGGCCCATGGCCTCCCCCGGCCTTGTTTCCTGCCACCCCTGTCCTTGCTCCCTGTCCTTCAGGACACACTGTCCCTCTTGCTTTTACTCAAACTCCCTAAGCAGCTTCCCATACCAGAAATTGGGCACCTGCTCTTCCCTCTGCTGGGAATGCTCTGCTCCTGGTCATTAGCAAGATGTACTCTCTCTGTTCATTGACATCTTTCCTCAAATGTCAGCTCCCTAAAAAGGCCTCACTTGACCACCCATCCCGACACTAGAGCAGACACACCCCATCACCTGGCACTCCATCTCGTTGTCCCGCTTTGTGTTTTTGTAATACTTCATGCTCACTCCCAGGCATTTTAGGATACCTTTTCTTGTTTATCTGTTCATGTGGCGTGTATTCCACTGGCATATACACTTCATGAAGTGTACATGTCAGGGCAGGGCTGGCTTCATGGGTGTGTGATCTGTGCAGCTGACCAGGGTCCCATGCTCTGAAGGACCTGTGCTTGGATTCATCCTCTGCTGTTGCTGTCCTGAGATTCTTGATAATTTTGTCTTTTAACTTGTGTGTAGTAAGTGAAGCCCAATGTAGCAATGGAGTGTGCACGGACAGCACGAGCAGAGGCAGTGCACTAGAGAATGGCACACATGTGCAGTGTGGTCGAGCAGCAATGCCTATATGCACGGGCAACCTGGCCAACTGACATGCTTGCATACACCGTGAGGCAGCTGCTGTGCTGTGTAGCCCTGAGACAGTGTCCAAGGCCAGGACCAGGCTCGGATTGGCAGTGGCGATGCAAGGCCAGTAGCAGAAGCAGCAATAGGCATGGCTGTAGAAGTGAGGGTGGCTCTGCATGGAGGAAGCTTCCTGAACCCCTGATGAGAGGCTGGCTTGCCTATCCATCCATCCCTGGAGCCTGCTTCCAAGGTTTTACAAATTCTTGGCCAAAGTGCTGGGACAGAAATTGCTGGTGCTCAGCCAGTAAACTTTGTCGGCAAATAATAACAAGATAAAAGTCTATAAATTGACATTGCAAGAAAGCATATCAGGGAGATAGAATTCTTCAGAGTCTGAAATCCTTGATTTTGAAAACTACCGTAACATTGCTTTACTATTCACTAGCTTAGAAATAGAAACTAAATTGGAAGTTTGTTGCATTCAACAGAAAAGAACACTGTTTTCACATGAATCTTCAGACGAACCCATTATCAATAGGGAAGACAATTTTAAAATGATTTTTTTCTTATAATTGAAGATACAGTGATAGAATGTATAAGCATTTTGAATTCTATACAAATCATGGAGCCACTTTCCGTTTTTTATACAACCTCCGTAAGTTAAAAAGCCAGAAGAAACATTTAAATACGGTTATGTAAATAAGCATTTAAAATTAAATATATAGACTTACATGAAAGTCATTTGTATGAAGAGTTAAACCTTTTTAAAAAATTGTTCCATAAGAATCATCAGCTCTAGAGGAAATAAAATTTATATTTAAAAACAATTTGTCTAATTTATCTCCGTGGTGTCACCACCTATAAAATCCTTTTAACAGCTCCAGGAATAGCTGCATTCGCAGAAAGATCCTTCTCAAACTTAAAAAAATTACTAAAAATTATTTGCAATCTTGTATTTATCAAGAATGATTTATGTCTCTTTAATTATATGTATTGAAATGAAGTGGCTAAAAGTATAAAACTTGATGACCTAATAAATTAATTTGTAAAAAAGTGAGCGAAACAAAAATTTTATAATCGATCAAGATGTTACATTATTATTTATTGTATAAAGTTACAAAACCAGAAATATTACTGCTTTCAACAGGTAAGTTTATATTGTTACTACTACACTTATTACTATATTTTATAAATAATAAGATATTTTTAAAGTGGTTCAAAAGACTAAGTAGAGGAGTATTTACAGAATGAGCAGGGTTAACCAGCAAGGAGCGTTAAAGGAGCATAGATTAGCAGCAGTAGAGAGATGTTACCACACTTGGTACTGCAGAAGCAAGAATAGAGGCGTGTTACAGACCCCACGGAGGGCTGGGGCCACAGAGGAGGGTTTACCTGATACGATCTTTTGGTCTAGAGGGATGCAGCCATGACCAGAATCCATGGCCCAAACCCCTGGGAGTAAGGGGAGGAAACACCCTGACATCTGTCACCTCTCATCTTCCAGTCTCCTTTTGTACTTTCTGTTGGCTGAACCCCGCCAAAAGCTGGAAGGCAAGGGAGGCTGGGTGGTAAAAGTCTACAATGGACAGCCTCCTGGAGTATAGAACAGGGTAGAGGAGGACAGAGAAAAAATTGCTGTGTGTGTGTGTGTGTGTGTGTGTGTGTGTGTGTGTGTGTGTTGCAAACTGAGAACAAGGACTTTTGTCTGTTACATTCACTGCTATATCCCCAGCACCTAGAAAAGTGCCTGACACATGGTAAGTGTTCAAAAAAATACCTGTCAAATGAATGGAAGATAACCTCGCATGTGATTTAGCAGTGCTGGAGGGTTCCTGTAGGTCATCATTCCTTTCTTCCTCATCCCTGTCGTGAATGATCTGCTCATGAATGCATCTTGTTCCACTGGGAAGGGTCTGCAGGAGGGACCTCTGAGGCCTCAGGTGTCAGGTACTTATCCATCCGCAGCTGCCTCTCAGGGACAGAAGCCCAGATGGCTTGGCTCTCCTCTTTATAAAAACTTCTGCGGCTCAGGCAGTGCTCTCGCGGTAGACCCAGCCCTCCTATCTTAGCCACGGCTGATGGCCAGATCAGTATGTGATACAAAGTCACAAAAAGTCTTCTGTCTCTGAGGGGGGCTGGCAGGATGTATGGTCAATAGGCGCACTCTGTTTTGAGAGCTGGTGAATTGGTCAAATCCTTCTTTTGAAGAAGCACACCCGTTGGGTGAGCAATGAGGAAGTGGGTCTTTTCCTGCTCTTTCATGCCTTGCGCTAAGGACTGGAAATGGGCAGAGAAAGGCACTAACATTTGTGAGAAACTACTATGTGCCAGATATTTTGTAGCTGTGAGAAACTACACCCAGCATGTTGTATCCATGATGTGACAAGTGTGTAAAGACCGAAAACCAGTACACTAAGCATGGCTAAGTGAACGGATACAAAAGATTTCATTGAAGTTACTGTTCCGCCTCTGTGCCAGTGCTAGCAATCACCAATCTCAATTTATTGTCACATGAAGAATTTATTGTCACATGCTTCCTATATTTTTGTTATCTGTAAATGCTTGTTCCCTGGTGCCACAAATAAATAGCACTTGAACATAAATTTAATTCTCTCAGCAAGACAATCTTTATTTCTGCAGAAAGAGTGCTCATCACATTTCTGCAGAAAGGGTGCGCTCACCATTATGTCATCTGTGATGTGCACCCTTTCTGCAGGAAGTAAAGATTGCCTTGCTGAGAGAATTAAATTTATGTTCAAGTGCTATTTCTTTGCAGCACTGGGGAACAAGCATTTACATATAACAATTTGTTTCTTCTGATGTTAGTTGAGTATCGTGTTAATAGCAGCATTCCTCATGGCTACGCTAGTTGCCGTTTCAAGATATAACTCTTTTCTTTCCCCCTCATTCTCTCCTGCTTTTATCTGCCATTGGCACCCATGAGCATTGCTTTGTTTCACTGGGAGCTCTTTCTTCTGATGAGTGTGTAGGAGTCTCATGGAATTTTATTTTCATACCTAGTATCACGGGGTTTGAGGCCACAGCTATTAAGTATTTACAGATACATTATTACTTCTTATTACTTCATTTTATTGCTCTATTTTGCTGTATTGGAAGAATCTTTGTGTCATACTCGTGTTATAATTTTTAGAGTGGTAATTTAGTTTTAGCTGTGGGTATGTGTGTGCGTGTGTGTAATTCCTGGAACTGTTTTACCTGTAGATTTATGAGGGACAATACAGTGGGACATGTGCAGCGTAAATCTTAACAACAGGGCATGTTGGGATGGGAACATAAAGCACACAAACAGTCAGTACAACACTTTTAAACAGGAGTTCTGTGAAGGTGAAGTTGTTTTAAATTATCTTTTAGAAACAGGAGACAAAGTGAGGGAGTAGAAAGGCAATAAAGGCTGAAGGATGAGGAAACTGTCTCCTAATGAAATTAGCTGAACTTTTAGCCTTTGTCTCCAGTTGCCAGAGATGATTAGCTATTACACTGAACCATGTGAAATTGCTGACGGTCAACGTTTTTTGACCTATTTTATCTAAGATAATTATAGCCTTAATTAGCAATGACCCAAGCTTCAAAAAAGAGGAATAATTTCTTACTATTACTATTACATTTTTATTATATAAGAGACACATGTTTTCTGAAGAAAAAAGAAATGCAGATAAGTGATGATATGGTTTGGATATGTGTCTCCTCCCAAATCTCATGTTGAATTGTCATCCCCAATGTTACCAGAGGGGCCTGGTAGGAGGAGAATGAATCATGGGGTGGACTTCCCCCTTGCCGTTCTTGTGATGGCGTGAGTTCTCATGAGATCTGGTTCTTTAAAAGTATATAGCACCTCCCCCTTCTCTCTCTTCCTCCTGTCCTGGCCATGTAAGATGTGCCTGTTTCCCCTTCCGCCATGATTGTAAGTTTCCTGAGGTCTCCCAAGCCATGCTTCCTGTACAGTCTGGGGAGCCCTGAGCCAATTAAACCTTTTTTCTTTATAAATTACCCAGTTTCAGGTATTCCTTTATAGCACTGCAAGAATGGACTGATATAAGTGAAAACAAAAAATGGTCACATATACATATATGATATTGTATTTAAATATGCTCTTTTTGCTGCTTTTTTAGCATTTCGTCTTTATGCTTATACTGCCCATCTGTTCTCACTAGCTATCTACTTTATCCATTAGAGCGCTTTCCATATTAATCATAGTTATTTTAAATATTTGCTGTAAAGGAACTGTTGTTAATAGGCCTTTAGTCATGTGGTGTTAAGCTGTCTGGGAGGGGAAGGATTCTTGGTCCCTATAATCAGGTCTCAGCCCGTCATTGAGCTTCTGCCTTGGCCTGTGGACTTCACAGTACTTCATCAGTCTCCCCCCACCTCCTTGCACCCACTTAGGTGGGACAGAAGAGCTACAAAGGGCTGAAGTTGGTTAGACTCTGGAAAAAAACTCAATAGTTTAGGCTTTGGTAAAATACTTTCTCTTGAGGTTAGGCCTTGTTAAGAACAGAATGCTCTGGTGTATTTAAAAATGGTTCCTTTTCCCTTCTCCCCGCCAGACATGAAGCTCTAGGGGGTTTTTCTCTGATATTCACTGTGAGAACCTGGTTGAGCTTCTGGAGGTAAAGTTCACAAAAGTGTGGAGCTCCTCTATGAACAAGTCCCCCCAGAGTTTTTAACTCATGGATTTGCCCACAGGGATCCTGCAGTAATTCATCAATTACAGTTCAGGTTTTCTTACCTCCTCACTGGTTGCCATGGAGATTTCTATTCAGGGGTTTCTGCTCTGGTAAATTGTGATTCTTGATTCTCTGAATATGTGTGTCTGTCTCTTCAGTTTTGGGGACAAGGGTTTGTCTGTGACCCCACTTCTCTGACAGATCCAAGAACAGTTGTTGGTTTTTCATTTGTTTTGGGTTTTTGCTTGTTAGGACAGAGCGATGACTGCCAAGCTCCTGATCAGAAATGGGAAGTTTACATGTTATTTGATAACTTGATTTTTTAAAATTTACGATATATCGTGAATATATTTGATACCAGTTAACTATATTTTTAAAAGTTTGATACATATTTCATTGTGTGGATATACCATAATTGATTAAAGAACTAGTAAAACTTAATGGTTAAAAGCACAGTTGCTGGAGGTAAGACTACCTGAATTCAAATTCACCTCTTCCACTTATTAGCTGGATGATTGTGGGCAAATTAATTGACCTCCTTATGCCTCAGTTTCCTTGCCGACAAAATAGAGATAATACTAGTACCTGTGTCGTGGAGTTTTTGGGAGGATTAGATGAGTTAGTAAATATGTAAAGTCTCTACAATAGTGCCTGGCCCATAGTGCCTCTATGAATGTGTTAGACATTAAGTCATCTTCTGCTGTGGGGCGTTTCTGTTGTTTCCAGTTTTTTACTATGATAAATAATCCTGCAATGTCTCTACTTAGATCACAATCTTTGTTCACATTCTTAATTGTATTCTTAGCATATATGCCTATTAGGACACCATTTTGACAAGTGACAGAAAATCCAACTCAAAAGTGGCTCAAGCAAAATAAATAAGTAAATAAATAGTGCTATGGTCTGAGTATTCAGACCAATTTCCCCTTCAAACTTCATATGCTGAAATCGTAATCCCAGTGGTGATGGTATTGGGAGGTGGAGCCTTTTGGTGGGTGATTAGGTCATAATGGTAAAAACCCGTATGAATGACATTAGTGCCCTTACAACAGAGACCCTCAGAGAGTTGTCTTGCCCCTTCCACCCTGTGAGGAGACTGCAGGAAGTCTCCACCTGTGAACCAGGAAGTGAGCACTCACCAGATATCAAATCTGCCAGAGTCTTGATCTTGGGCTTGCTAGCGTCCAGAACTCTCAGAAACAAATATTTTTTATTTATTTATAAGTTACCCAGTTCATGGTATTTTGTTTTAGCAGGCCGGGCTGACGAATACAGATAGATACTTTAAAAGTAAATAAAAGTATTGGCTCGCTTAAGTGCAAAGTCCAGGACTGGTGCTGTTTGATCCAGGTACTGAAACATTTCTAGCAGGACTCGGTGCCTTTTTATTTCTCAGCCTTACCCTTTTTCATACTGGATTTATCCTCAGGCTTTACATAGTAGCAAAATGGTTCCAAGCCAAGTCCTCCTGGATTTGATTCTAGCTAAAAGAAGGGACAGTTTCTCTTTCTCAGAACTGGACAAAAGTCCTGGGCCATACTGGGTCATGAGCCCACCCTTGAATCAACTACTATGGCTGGAGAAGTGGAAAGTACTGAATGGCTTAGCCCTGGAGCTGGAGAGGTATCAGTCCAATGCGAATCATGGGAAATAATCATATACAAAGGATGGCTTCATGATCTGAAATACTAACAAAACAAAACCAAAAAAGAAAGGAGAAAGGACACCGTGTAGCCAGAAAATAAAAGAAATATTAATTTCTTAGACGAGGTATTTCTGCGTGAGAAGGATTCTGGATTAAGACTTTTGATACACTTTGCCAACTTTTTTATTCCAAAAAGTTTGTACCAATCTGCTTTCTCATTAGCAGAGTATAAAACGAGCCATTTTCTGGGATTGTAGCCCACAAAGTATTTCTTGTATTGTTTTCTCAATCGCATTTCTTGATCTGGTTGGCCAGAAGAAAATATTTAATTTCGATTTATAGTTCTTTTTAAATTGAATTGCATATTGGTTTGATAATGTGTTTATTGGCTATGTGCATTTATTCCTTTGTAAATTATGGCATTTCATTGATTCTAAGACACCATTGGCTAGAAAACAGACCATTATTTTGTGTACCACCAAGAAATTTAAAGAAACAAACCCTCTGCGACTAAAGTATTATAGAAATACTTCTTTTTTATTTAATTTAGAAGAGCTTTGCTGATTTTAGAGATGTTAAAATATAGAACATATGCATCCTTGAATCAATGAAATATGGTACTTATTGGGCCGGGCGCAGTGGCACAACGCTGTAATTCCAGCACTTTGGGAAGCCAAGGAGGGTGGGTCACTTGAGCCCAGGAATTTGAGACCGGCCTGGTCAACATGGAGAAACCCAGTCTCTACTAAAAATACAAACATTAGCCGGGCATGGTGGCAGACAGCTGTAGTCCCAACTACTCAGGAGGCTGAGGTGGGAGGATCGCTTGAGCCCAGGAGGCTGAGGTTGCAGTGAGCTGAGATCGCACCATTGCACTCCAGCCTGGGCAACAGTGAGATCCTGCCTCAAAAAAAAAAAAAAAGGTACCTATTAATGATCTCTTTTTTATTATTATTACACATTTATCTTTTACTTATTGAATTTGTTAGTGCTTTATTGTAGATATTTTTCCATGTTTATAGTTCCACTTATAATTTTAATTATGGCATCTTAAAAAACAAACTGAGGTTTATATTTTTAGGAAGTAAAATTATTAATATTTTCATTTATTGTTTCAACCTTTGATGTAATATTTATGAAGGTATTTTCCATTCTTAGACTATTCAAAGATTTACATAAATTTACTTCTAGCATTTCTACTATTTTTTTTTTACTTTGTATTTAATCCACCTGGAATTTATTTCATTTTATGAAAAGAAAAAGTTTCAAATTTTGTTTTTTCAAATAGTTACCTGCTCATACACCATTTATTAATTAGGCATCCTTTCTCCACTGATTTGAAAGATTACCTTTATTGTGTGCTCAATATTTCTATAAAAATGAGTCTATTTATTTATTTAATTTTTAGTTTTTGTGGGTGCATAGTACATGTATATATTTGTAGGGTACATGAGATATTTTGATACAGGCATACAATGTATAATAATCACATCAGGATAAATGGGGTATCCATCACCTCAAGCATTCATCCTTTCGTTGTGTTACAAACAATCCAGTTATACTCTTTTAGTTACTTTTTAATGTACAATAAATTATCATTGGCTGTAGTCACCCTGTTGTGCTATCAAATACTATATTTTATTCATTTCTATCTAACTATATTTTTATACCCATTAACCATCCCCACTTCCCCCGCCCCTTTCAGCCTCTAGTAACCATCATTCTACCCTCTATCTCCATGAGTTCAATTTTTATTAATTAATTAATTTTTGTTTATTTTTAGCTCCCACAAATAAGTGGGAACATGAGAAGTTTATCTTTGTGTGCCTGGCTTATTTCACTTAACATAATGTCCTCCAGTTCCATCCATATTGTTGCAAATGACATGTTCTCATTCTTTTTTATGGCTGAATAGTATTCCATTGTATATATGTACCACATTTAAAAAATCTATTCATCTGTTGATGGACACTTAGATTGCTTCCAAATCTTGGCTATTGTGAACAGTGCTACAACAAACATGAGAGTGCAGATATCTATTTGATATACTGATTTACTTTCTTTTGGGTATATACCCAGCAATAGGATTGCTGGATCATATGGTAGCTCTATTTTTAGTTTTTTGAGGAACCCCAGACTGTTCTCCATAATGGGTATACTAATTTACATTCCCACCAACAGTGTATGAGAGAGTCCTTGTATTAGTCTGTTTTCATGCTGCTGATAAAGACATACCCAAGACTGGGCAATTTATAAAAGAAAGAGATTTAATGGACTTACAGTTTCACATGGCTGGGGAGGCCTCACAATCATGGCGGGAAGCAAGAAGGAGTAAGTCATGTCTTACATGAATGGCAGCAGGCAAAGAGAGAGCTTGTGAAGGGAAACTTCTTTTGAAACCATCAGATCTCATGAATCTTATTCACTATCACGAGAACAGCATGAGAAAGACCTGCCCCCATGATTCCATTACCTCCCACTGGGTTCTTCCCATGACACATGGGAATTGTGAGATTTGGGTGGGGACACAGCCAAACCATGTCAGTCCTTTTTTCTCCACATCCTCACCAACATTCATTATTGCCTGTCTTTTGGATATAAGTCATTTTAACTGGGATGAGGTAATGTTTCATTGTAGTTTTGATTTGCAGTCCTCTGATGATCAATGGGGGTTCAGTACCCTTTCATATACCTGTTTACCATTTGTATGTCTTCTTTTGAGAAATGTCTATTCAAGTCTTTTGCCCACGTTTTGATGGGATTATTAGATTTTTTCCCATAGAGTTGTTTGAGCTCCTTATGTATTCTGGTTATTAATCCTTTGTCAGATGAGTAGTTTGTAGATATTTTCTCCCATTCTATGGGCAGTTTCCTCACTTTGTTGATCGTTTGCTGTGCAGAAGCTTTTTAATTTGATGTGATGTTCCTTCTATATCCAGATTTTTTAGAGTTTTTATCATGAAGTGATGTTGAATTTTATCAAATGTGTTTTCAGCATCAGTTGAAATGATCATAGGGTTTTTGTCTTTTCTCCAGTTGATGGGATGTGTCACATTGATTCATCTGCGGATGTTGAATCATCATAGCATTAAATCCCATGTGGTTATGATGAATCACCTTTTCAATGTGTGGTCGAATGCAGTTTGCTAGTATTTTGGTGAGAATTTCTGCATCAATGTTCATCAGGGATATTGCCCTATAGTTTTCCTTTTTTTGGTTTGTCTTTGGTTTTGGTTTCAGGGTAACACTGGCCTCATAGAATGAGTTTGGAAGTGTTCCCTCCTCTTCTACTGTATGTTTTGGAATAGTTTGAGTAGGATTGGTATTAGTTCTTCTTCCAAAGTTTGGTAAAATTCAGCAGTGAAGTCATCAGGTCCCAGGCTTTTCTTTGCTAGGAGACTTTTTATTATGTCTTCAGTTTTATTACTTGTTATTAGTCTGTTTAGGTTTTGGATTTCTTCATGGTTCAATGTTGATAGGTGTATATGTCTAGGGATTTTTCTATTTCTTCTAGGTTTTCCAATTTGTTGACATATAATTGATCATAGTAATCTTTAATGATACTTTGAATTTCTGTGGTATCAGTTTTAATGTCTCCTTTTCCATCTCCAGTTTTATTTATTTGAGTCTGCTCTCTTTTTTTCTTAGTCTGGCTAAAGGTTTGTCTATTTTGTTTACATTTTCAAAAACCAACTTTTTGTTTTGTTGATTTTTTTTAAATTATTTTTCATTTCAATTTCATTTATTTCTGCTCTGATTTGTATTATTTCATTTCTCCTACTAATTTTGGGATTGATTTGCTCTTGCTTTTCTAATTATTTAAGATGCATCATTAGATTGTTTATTTGAAGTTTATTTGCTTTTTTGATGTAGGTGCTTATTGCTGTAAACTTTCCTCTTGGTACTGCTTTCACTGTATCCCGTAGGTTTTGGTACATTTTGTTCCCAGAAATTTTTCAATTTCTTTCTTAATTTCTTCATTGACTCACTGGTCATTCAGGAGCATATTGTTTAAATTCCATCTATTTGTATAGTTTCCAAAATTCCTCGTTATTGATTTCTGGTTTTATTCCATTGTAATGAGAGAAGATGCTTAATATTATTTAACTTTTTTCAATATTTTAAGACTTGTTTTGTGATCTAACATATAGTCTATCCTTGAGAATGATTCATGGGCTGAGAGAAAGAATGTGTATTCTGGAGCCACTGGTTGAAATATTCTGTAAATATCTATTAGGTCCATTTGGTCTATAGTGCAAATTAAGTCTGATATTTGTTAACTTTCTGTCTGGATGATCAGTCCAATGCTGAAAGTGGAGTGTTGAAGTCTCCAACTATTATTGTATTGGGGTCTGTCTTTCTCTTTAGATCTAATAATATTTGCTTTGTATATTTGAGTGTTCCAGTGTTAGGTGCATATATATTTAAAATTATTATACCTTCTTGCTGAATTGACCCCTTGATCATTATGTAATAACCTTCTTTGTCTCTTTTTATAGTTTTTGTCTTGAAATCTATTTTGTCTAGTATAAGTATAGCTACTCTTGCTCCTTTTTGGTTTCCGCTGGCATGGAAGATCTTTTTTCACCCTTTACGTTAAGTCTGTGTGTGTCTTTATAGGCGAAACGTGTTTCTTGTAGGCAGTACATCTTTAGGTCTTATTTGTTATCCTTTCAGCCACTCTGTCTTTTGATTGGAGAGTTTAGTTTATTTACATTCAATGTTATTATTGAAAAGTAAGGACTTACTCCTACCGTTTTGTTATTTGTTTGCTGGTTGTTTTATGGTCTTCTCTTCCTTCTCTCCTTCCTTCTTATCTTCCTATTAGTGAAAGTGATTTTCTCTGTTAGTGTGTTATAATTTCTTGCTTTTTATTTTTTGTGTATCTCTTGTATGTTTTTTCACCTGCGGTTATCATGAGACTTGCAAATAATATAATCTACTATTTTAACTGGTGAATACTGATTGCATAAACAAACAAGCAAAAAGGAAACAAATAAAAACTCTACTCTTTAACTTCTTCCCCCTGCTTTTTGCTTTCTGTTGTATCTTATTATACTGTCTATGTCTTGAAAAGTTGTCAAAGTTATTATTTTTGTTAGGTTCATCTTTTAATCTTTCTGCTCAAGATAAGAGTAGTTTACACACATCAAAATTACAGTGTTATAATATTCTGTTTTTCTTTTCCGTGTACTTACTATTACCAATGAGTTTTTTACCTTCAGATGACCTCTTGTTGCTCATTAAAGTATTTTTCTTTCAGACCGAAGAACTTTCTTTAGCATTTCTTATAGGACAGGTCTGATGTTGATGAAGTCCCTCAGCTTTGGCTTATCTGGGAAAGGCTTTATTTCTCCTCCATGTTTGAAAGATATTTTCATTGGATATACTATTCTAGGAAAATGGAAATGTTTTTTCATTTGGCACTTTAAATATGTCATGTCACTCTCTCCTGGCTTGTAAGTTTCCACTGAGAAGTATGCTACCAGAGGTATTGAGACTCCTTTGGGAGTTCGATTATTAAATACCTTGAGGTAGGTCTTCCTTGGGTTAAGTATGCCTGGTGTTCTGTAACCTTCTTGTATTTGGATATTGATATCTTCCTCTAGGTTTTGAAAGTTCTATTATTATCCCTTTGAATAAACTTTCTATCCCTACTTGTCTCTTAAAGGCAAATAATTCTTAGATTCACCCTTCTGAGGCTATTTTCTAGATCTCTATGTGTGTGCTTCATGCTTTTTTTAATTTTTAAATTTTGTCTCCTCTGACTGTGTATTTTCAAATAGCCTGTCTTCAAGCTCACTAATTCTTTCCTCTGATTGATCAATTCTGCTTTTAAGGGACTCTGGTGCATTATTCTGTATGTCTGTTGCATTTCTCAACTCCAGAATTTCTGCTTGATTCTTTTAAATTATTTCAATCTCTTTGTTAAATTTATCTGCTAGGATTCTGAATTCCTTCTTGGTGTTATCCTAACTTTCATTGAGCTCCCTCAAAACAGCTACTTTGAATTCTCTGTCTAAAAGGTCACATATCTTTGTCTCAAACAGGTCTGCTTATAATATAATGACATACCTCTATATTCTTACACCAGCACCACATTGTTCAAATTCGTACAGACTTGCAGTATATTCTAATACCACATTTCGTTGATTCTGAGGCTCTAAAAAACATTTTAAGATCTCTGATATCAGAATGTCTCTTACAATAGAAAAAAAAGAATTATATCACAACTTAACTGTGAGCATTTAAAATTTTTAAGAGTATGTAAAAAGTGGTTTCTCTTGTAGTCAATAACACCTTCAATTGAATAAATTATGGTGTATAAAAATGTTTATCTACCTGCTTAATCATCCTTTTTAGTATTTTGGCACTTATCTGTTTACTCTTCCATGTTAATATTAGAATCACTTTGTCAAAATATTTTGTAATTTATTGAGAATTGTGATAAATTTATTGATTAATTTTAAAAAGTATAATCTTCAAAATATTAAATATTTTCAAATTCTTCTTTAACTACCATCAGTAAGGTCTTATGGATTTTTTAAAATCTAGCTTTTACATATTTTTAGACTTTTTTTTGAGACAGGGCCTCAGTACATACCCTAGGCTGAAGTGCAGTGGTATATGATCACAGCTCACTGCAGCCTCAACCTCCAGGGCTCAAGTGATCCTCCTACCTCAGCCACCCAAGTAGCTGGGATTAGAGGCACGCACCACCACACCTGGCTAATTTTTTGTATTTTTTAGTAGAGATGGGGTTTCACCATGTTGCCCAGGCTGATCTTGAACTTCTGAGTTCAAGTGATCCGCCCACTGCAGCCTCCCAAACTGCTGGCATTACAGGTGTGAGCCACTGTGCCCAGCCTTTCAGATTTTTTAAATATCAACTTTAGTTTGTAATATGGTTTGGCTCTGTGTCCCCACCGAAATCTCATCTCTAATTGTAATCCCCACGTGTCAGGGAAGGGACTTGGTGGGAGGTGACTGGATTATGGAGGCAGTTTCCTCCATGCTGTTCTCATGATTCTGAGTGAGTTCTTACAAGATCTGATGGTTTAAAAGTGTTTAATAGTTCCCCCTGGCTCTCTCTCTCTTTCCTGGTGCTTTGTGAAGAAGGTGCTTGCTTCCCCTTCGCCTTCCACCGTAATTGTAAGTTTCCTGAGGCCTCCCCAGCCACGTGGAACTGTGAGTCAATTAAATTTCCTTTCTTTATAAGTTATCCAGTCTCAGGTAGTTCTTTATAGCAGTGTGAAAATGAACTAATACAGTTTGTGCATATGCATCACTGTGAATGGGATCTCTTTTGTATTATATCTTCTAAATTGCTATTCATCCTGCATGGAAAAGCTGCTGATTTTTGTTTGTTTAGGCATATGGAATTTATCCTGAGAACTTAGATATCAGAAAAGAAATTAGGAAAAAGTAAGAAGTTTATTATAATCAACTCTCTTTCCCCCAAAATGATTAGGTGACAGAAAAAGGCATTAAGAAAGGAAATTAAAATAAGATACAAATGCTTTATTTTAGCCACAAGTTTGGATCATCTTTGTCAAGTAACATTTTGTTGGAACTATATGTGACTTTATTAAGTATGTGTCTTGGTCAGTTCAGGCTGCTATAACAAAATAACTTACACATCACAAAACGATATCTATTGCAATTCTGAGGCTAGAAGTCCCAAATCAAGGCACCAGCACATTTGGTGTCTAGTGAGGGCCTACTTTCTGGATCATAGAGGGCACTTTCCTGCTGTGCCCTCACATGCTGGAATTCTGGGGCCTCTTTTATAAGGGCACTAATCCCATTCGTGAAGCTTTCTGCCTCCATGATCTAATCACCTGCCAAAGGCCCAACTACGTAATACCATCACGTTGGTGATTAGGTTTCAACATATGGATTTTGGGAGGATAAAAATATTCAGGCCACAGCAATGGAGCACAGAAATAACTATGCTGGGAAACTTCACACTGCTCCTGAAGGTCTCAGTGCCTTTTTGGGGTCCCGAGACTTGGGCTCTGGGTCTGGCTCAGATCAGGTGAGATCCTACAGGAGACACCCATATTTTTAGAGCTATACTTCCTCATCTGTAAAATGATGACTTTGGGCCAAATTATTCTGAGATTTTTCTGCCCTAACATTCTGGGGACTATTAATGAGTAATAAAATTGGCTGATGAAGTTTATCCCCTTTTTGTCATTACCTATCCTCAGCCAGCAAAAAGAAACATTAGAAGGCAAGGACCAAGTGAAGGAGCCAGAGAAACAAGGTGCCCATATAATATATAATATCAACATTCAACCCTCGAGTACCTGAACGCTGTGTCGCACTGCTGGACAAAGCACCAGAGCAGCCATTGCCCTCTGGTACCAGGAACCATCCAGCTTATTACCAGCCTTTTGTTGGTAGCTCTTTTGCCCTAGATAATGTCCTATTTGATTTTGTCTTGACTAAGCACCACCTGTACCTACTGCCTTGTAAGAAACAAAATCTGAAAGAAGGAAAAAGAAACACGGTAGGAGCACAATAGCTGGCTGTTTATTCACTGAAGGAGCATTTATAGATCTTCTATCTATTCAGGACCCAGAATGCACCAAACACTATGAGTGGGGCTTCTGTAGGGACCAGGTATAATCTTTCCTCTCAACAATGGGTGACAGATATAGAAACAAACACTCATGCAAAGGATTATTTTAGGTGCTATGATAGAAATCTTAATTAGATATTGTGGGGATACAAGAGAAAGAGTTTAATTTTGTAAGGATGCCCAAGAAAGGCATAGAGTTGCTAAGCCTGGTTCCATTTTGAAAGGCAGAGGTGGAGAAGGATATGTCCATATAGGGAATGGCAAGAGCAGAGGGGCAGGGGCATGACCCAGCCTGGAGAGGCTGCAGGTCTAAATATGGGCTACAGGGGTGGGCACAGGAAACATACTAAAGGTGTGTTTAAACTATGTTTAAAACATTGTGGAATTTACCTCTTAGTGAAGCTGTGGCAGGCTTTTGTGTTTTTTTGTTTTTTTGTTTTGTTTTGTTTTGTTTTTTATTATACTTTAGGGTTTTAGGGTACATGTGCACAATGTGCAGGTTTGTTACATATGTATCCATGTGCCATGTTGATTTCCTGCACCCATTAACTCGTCATTTAGCATTAGGTGTATCTCCTAATGCTGTCCCTCCCCCCTCCCCCCACCCCACAACAGTCCCCGGAGTGTGATGTTCCCCTTCCTGTGTCCATGAGTTCTCATTGTTCAATTCCCACCTATGAGTGAGAACATGTGGTGTTTGGTTTTTTGTCCTTGCGATAGTTTGCTGAGAATGATGGTTTCCAGTTTCATCCATGTCCCTACAAAGGACACGAACTCATCATTTTTTATGGCTGCATAGTATTCCATGGTGTATATGTGCCACATTTTCTTAATCCAGTCTATCGTTGTTGGACATTTGGGTTGGTTCCAAGTCTTCGCTATTGTGAATAGTGCCGCAATAAACATACGTGTGCATGCATGTGCTATAGCGCATATTTATAGCCAATGGGGGGTTGCAGGTGGTGGGCAAATTTACATTCTAAAGAGATCATTCTATTGTATGAAACCTGGATGACTTGAGGAGGTTTCAATGCACTGACAAGGAGCCTAGTGAAGAGAGAGCTGCGGTTGTCCAGGTGAGAACAAAGTCCACACTGGCATGACAAAGTGGGGAAAGTGGCACATCTATGTGATGATGGCTTCGTTTCTATCATGGCATAACAAAACGTCACACACTTGGTGACTGAAAACAGCACCCATTTGTTAGCTCACAATTCTGTAGTTCAGAAGACTGGGCCTGCTGTGGCTATGTTCTCTGGACAGTGTCTCACAAATTTGAAACCAAAGCGTCAGCTAGAGCTAGAGCTCTCATCTGGGGCCAGAGGTCCACTTCCAGCCTCATTCGGGTTGTTGGCAGAATTTATTTTCTTGCAGTTGTAGGACTGCAGTCACAATTTTCCTGCTAGCTGTCCCATGGTAGCCACTCTAAGCTGCTAGAAGCTGTCCCTCTCCATCTAGAGTTCACGACATGGATCTTCATTTTCTTTTAGAGCTATACTTCATAGCTCTTCATTTTCTTCAAGTTGGCTGGATTGCATCTCTCTGATTTCCCTTTGCATGACCAGCCTGAATAAACTCTCTTCTTTTAAAGGACTTGGATATTTAGATTACCCAGATAACCTCTTTCCTTAAAGTTATCTGTATGATATTACCTAACCTGATAACAGGAGTAAAATTATTCATATTCACAGTCCCAGGGATTATGCATGGTGTGTATATGGCAGGAAATCTTAGGAAGGGTCCTCTTAGAATTCTGCCCCACACGAATGGTACAAAACAGCAATAACAAGAGTAAACAGTAGACTAGATAGACGTTGTTTCCAAATTGCATGAAGGAAGAAGAAAGAGGAAAAGACTCAGTGATTTTTTTTGGCTGGGTGGTATAATTACCAGGGTAAGGAGGATGAAAGGACAAAAGGGCTGGGATTCTACTTTGGGCTTGGTGAGGCTGACGTGTCTGTGAGCTCTGCAGGTAGTCCAAGAGACAGTAGGATCGGGAATACAGGAAAATGGCTGGGAAGGAGATACAAGATTTTTAGTTAGTAGCAGATAGATGCTAGGAACACCATGGGACTGGATAAAGTTGGTTTTATTTTAATTGTGTAAACTTCTCTGCATTCCTAAACTATATGTTCCTTGACGGCAGATCTGTGTGTTTCCATTTCTGTATGTTGGGTTTCCCTATAGTATGTACTCAGGAATGTTATGGATGGATGGATTGCTGAGATTATGCAGGTAAAACATTCTAAGTAAAAAGTTAAGGGCTGAGAACAGAACCCTGGGCAATGTTAGCATGTATGGAATGAGCAAAGGATGAAGAGTCCATGAAGGGGGAAAAGTCAGGTGGAAAATCAGAAGAGGGCAGTGCCTGCAAAAGACAGGAGGAGAGTCTCAAGAGGAACAGCTACCATGAAAACAATACTGAACATTTTACTGAACACTTACTCTCTGCCAAGTAATGTGTGTGAAGTTTACTTAATCCTCAAAATCATCCGGTGTAGGTACTTTTTTTATACAGAAGAGGAAGCTGGGGCCCAGAGAGGTAAAATTTTTCCTGGATCACACTGCTGGTCAACAAGAGAGCTGAAGCTCTTAAACACTAAATTATACAGCTGTTCTCCCCCTTCTCCCTTCTTGCTGAAGAGAAGAAACTCCTAACCAGGACAAACAGAAAGCCCGGTGGAAGAAATAGCATTTGGCCCTTGATAGATGGGCTGTACTTTAGCAACAGAGCTGGAGGAAGCCCAGGTAGGTTTGCCAGATTTAGCAAATAAAAGTACAGGACACACAATTAAATCTGAATTTCAGATTAAGATTTTTTCTTTTTAGTATAAATATGTCTCCATTATACAGCATGCTCCAATCAGGCTAGAATTTTTACTCTCCCGTTTTACTTCTATGCTTCATAGCCCATGCTCTTCATCTCTACAGCACACTGTACCCTTTCTTTTTGCCAGCCTTAATGTTACCCATCCTCGAAGCCCCATCCATATTAACTGTCATTTGTCCAGCATTCCTACTTAAAAAATACATTCATATGGGTGACCTCATTTGATTTACAAAGCACTCTTGCAAGTAAACATGGTATGCATTATTAACCCCTTGTGCAGATGAGAAAACAAGCTTGGGATGCAACTTTTTTTTTTTTTTTTGAGATGGATTCTTGCTCTGTTGCCAGGCTGGAGTGCAGTGGTGCCATCTCGCCTCACTGCAACCTCCGCCTCCTGGGTTCCAGGGATTCTCCTGCCTCAGCCTCCCGAGTAGCTGGGACTACAGGTGTGCCCCACCACACCCAGCTAATTTTTTTGTTGTTGTTGTATTTTTAGTAGAGACGGGTTTTCACCATGTTGGCCAGATGGTCTTGATCTCTTGACCTCGTGATCTGCCCACCTCGGCCTCCCAAAGTGCTGGGATTACAGGCATGAGCCACTGCTCCCAGCCGGGATGCAACTTTCACAGATCATTCATTCATGTAACTGGGACCCCAGGGTCTTATGACAGCAACTTTCATTCTTTTTCCGTGAATTCACACTGGAACTAATGTCAGCCTTCCCCTGTGATTCTCAGTGCTCAGGTAGCTCTCCTTTCTCTTGACCTCTCAGTTTGGCTCTTGATTTAAAGTTTGCTCTTATTGTTCAAGTCTTACATTTCCAAGAACACTTATGTTCTCTCAAGACAGGAATCCACCTTGTACAACTTTGGCCCCTGCCCTTCATACATATCCAGTTGAAACTGATGAGTTTTCTCCAAATCCTGTTAAATGATCTTGAAAATCACTCAGGTCCCAGCAATCCTCCAAGTGTTCTGAGTTCTTGGCAGAGTGTGTCACCAGTACTTGTGATTAAAACAGGTAATTTTTTTTAATTTCATAGAATGTCAAAAATTGCCTGCTCCCAAAATGTGGTCAAATATTCTTCCCTAATATCCCCAGCTTAGTGATTTCTTTTGGATAGACATTCCCATCCACCACAGAAATGTCGAAAACAAACAGCCAAGGGATAGGCAAGTTTATCTAATAGTAATTTATTCTTCCATTCTTCATTCAACAGTATTTAATAACACTTGCAGTATGCTAGCTATTGTGTTAGTCAGTGGAGATCGAAGATGAGAGAGATGCGGTCCTCCTTTTCCAGGAATTTGGTCTGTTGGAGGTGACTCAACTTTACACAAATACCAGAGGACAAAGCACAATAGATAAATGACGTGAAAACTCAGATGTGGGCAGTAGTTATCTCCAGCTTGGAAAAGGAAAGGATAGCTTCAGCTTTTAACCTTGATTCTCCTCTAAAATTCATACAGCCAGTCCTGATATACTAATCATGTGGATTGTAGCCTCAGAATAATTACTGTGATTATCTCAAGAATTTTAAAAAGTACTAAATGCTAATGTGAAAAAAATGAAAACTTAACATGAGACATTAGAGGAAGTTGTTAAGTACAGTGGGGAAGGTTGAGGGTTCCCACCCCCTCTCATCTTCGGCTCCTCTGCTCCAGTGAGAAATGGCATACCTCATTCACTGCTTTGTATTCATTATTCTTTTGCTTATAACCATCTCTTTCTCCCTCTCTCTCTCTCTCTCTCCTTCTCCCTCTCTTCCTCCCCCTTTATGTGATAGACGTATCTGTCTTTAATATTTTATTTATCCTAGTATACTTCAGAAATTGCCTTTCCTAATTTGTTTCTTGAAATTTCCTGTTTTGTATCATTCATTCATTATTCATGCCAGCCAGCGTTTGTAATTGTGATTTGGTAATTGTTATTCAGTGAATGAGTATCAGCTTGAATAACTCAGCTACAAAATCATAATACTTTATATCATTATTTCACTTTCTAGTTTCTTAAATATTTTTGTGTGTCTACTTTTTATTTTTTTTGAATCTCAAAGACTTTGTGACATTAGTCAGCTTTATATTATGTAGACCACAGGAGAGAAACTTGGACCTATCTACATGTGATTTGGGGCCAGCACCCTCTAAGTCTAATCTCCTGCCTGTGTCCGTTGCCTCCTGCACAACACTTAATGAGGTGCACTTACCACCACGCCTGCCACAAGCACGGGCATGCTGTTGTTGCTTCTATTAAGCTTCAAGCCAATGAGCTGCCCTCTGGCTGGTGGGACTATAGCTCCATAAAATGATACACTTGCTGTACTCTGTTCTCCACCTTTTCCCAGAGAACCATTTCTCTGCTCCTCACCTTGGGAGTAATACATCTTTCTTTGCTTTTACCAAAGAACTGCTGTTGTAATTTAGCTTGAGACCAGGGATTTAACCTGCTTGGAAATTCAACGTTTATTTAAGGATTATATTTAGCAGAAAGATGAAAAAGGGTCCTACTCAACAGGTATATGAAAAGATGCTCAATGTCACTGATCATTAGGGAAAGGCAAGTTAATATCAGAATGAGATATAACCTTATGCCTGTTAGGATGGCCGTTATTAAAAAGATGGAAGCTAACGAGTGTTAGTAAGGATGTGGAGAGAAGGGAACCCTTGTACACCATTGGTGAGAATGTAAATTGGTACAGCCAGGACAGAAAACAGTATGGAGTTTTGACAAAAATTGAAAACACAGCTCCCATACAAACCAGCAATCCCACTTCTGGCTATATAGTCATGAAAATAAATTCAGTATATAAAATAGATATTTGCATTCTGTGCTTATTGAAGAATTATAATAGCCAAGATATGAAAAGAATCTAAGTGTCTGTTGACAGATGAATGGATAGAGAAATTGTGAGTGTGTGCATACACACACACTGGAATATTACTCAGCCTCAAAAAAGAAGGCAATCCTGCAATTTGTGACAACATTGATGAAGCTGGAAGATATTATGCTAAGTGAAATAAGCCAGACACAGGAAGAAATATTCTGCGTAATCTCTCTTATATGTGGAATCTTAAAAAGTCAACTTCATAGCAGCAGAGCAGAGAATGGGAGGCAGGTGGGGGTGGGGAGCAGGAAGATGTTGGTATAAAGTTTCAGTTATCTTATGTAGGATTAATAAATTCTAAACATCTAATGTATAGCCTGGTGACTATAGTTAATAATACTGCGTTATCTACTTCAAATGTGCTCAAAGAATAGATTTTAAGTGGTCTCACCACAGCAAAAAAAGTGGATTATCTGAGGGGATGGTTATGTTAATTATCTTAACTGAAGTAATCATGAGGTATAAGCATATCAAATCCAATTATATTTCATAAAGCTGATTTTTTTTAAAGGGAGAACTATTGATTATTAAATGTTTTCCATACAGGTTCAGAACTCAACATAACTTATCCTGATAATAGACAAATGGCCAGTGCCTCCGCATTAACAATCTACTGAGATCTCTGACCTAGCTCCTCAAACAGCCAGTCCAAACCTCTCATGCTGGGTGGGCAGACTTAGCTGTTGACCTTCTCTTCCCTCCAGTGGGTGCTGGTAGCATGAAAGATGGCCCATCCAATTGCCACCGTCCCTAATGTGCATGTACTCAGTAGTCAAACTACATTAGAGGAAAGTTGCAAATAATTACAGAGAACAGACATTGCTCTATTTGGTCCTACTGTGGTCTATCACTATGGCAAATTCCCTGAAGGAACAGAGGTCCTTGCCAGCCCCAAACAGTCCCCTTTAGACTCACACATCCTGCAGCTATTCTTACAAGTATCTCCTCCCATAGATTGAGCCTCATTATTGCATTTGATAAGCCAGGCCACCAGACTGTAAACAGATGAGAACTACTGGCTGCACAGGAACCTGTGACCCAGGTGCCACCATATACCAAATTCAAACACAGTGTTGCCCCAGTAAAATTTGTAATATCACAATAATTACAAAACTAAAAACAAAGGTCTTACAAATAATATCCCCATCAAGACCCCATTCCAAATGTTTGGCACTGAAGGCTCAAGGGTTTAGGATTCTCTAATGATTTGATTTTGGGAAAGTCCACCAGTGGCAAGCTGTACTCCAACAGGTCATTTTATTGCTCCTTACTTCTAGCGCTATTCTATTTCCTGGTATTGTGAGGGCTCCTCCAGCTACCATGCCAACAACTGCTACAACCCAAGGCCCTCCTCCTATAGGCCCCAGCAAACCCCACATCTGTACCAAATGCCTTCTCTGACCTCCACCAATGGAAGCCCCTTGCCTTTTGCCTTCCTTAGAGACCTGAAAGTCATCGGATACCCTGGCCATCTCTTGTGGACACATGCTCATATATTTCATTGGTGATATATTAGTCTCCATGTAATTTTTAATTTTTAAGTCCTCATTGATGCTGGATCCTAGGGTGCCCAGCGAGCCTTTAAAATTTAAAAAGGGGAAACAACAACTAGGGGTGTCACTGGACATTGAAGCCAAGGAACTCAAACACCTTGGGAATATATTGCTGCTCAGGCCTCACACATTCTAGTTAAAATTTCTCATGTCTCAGCTTATGGCAAGGCCCCCATAGAAGAGGCAGTCTTTAATGAAATAGATGACCAACTTGCTCAAATTTTTCAAATAAATTCAGATATTACCCTACGCTCTTGTCCTTGGCCGGATGGGCCTATGAGATCTCTGGTCATCACAGCCCTGGGACCCACGTAACTTTGGGTCAAGCATCATGACACTGCCATGCTACTGGCTCTAGCCCAAACCCGAGTCCCCCAGTGTTATCTCTATTCCCTGTCCCACCACTGGTTTCATACCAAGGGAAATGGGGATTGCCAATGGGGATCCATACCAAGAGATGGGCATTCCTTCTCTCATTGGTAAGATGATTTTATTGAACTGTTGCCCCAGTCTGCTGGCAAAAATGACCGTTTCTCAATGATGGTTGATATTTGTGTATGCGTATTCTTGTCTTATCCTTCCCAGCATTCTACTGCCAACACCACGATTACAGGCGCCACCAAAACTTAGCTCTCTTTGTGCCTCCAGATATCACTGACTATGAACAGGGTACACATGTTGCTGCTCATTCATTTTAGGCATGGGCTTTACTTACAACATGGCATCATTTGGAACTTCCATTTGTCCTATTGTCCACAGGCATGTGGCCTGATAGACAGACATAATGCCTTGCTCAAGGAAATTCTTTTAAAATCACCAAATGGATGATGTCTCCCAAATGGACCTCTCTTTTGCCCACTGCCTTAGTTAATCTGCAATTTCAAGCTTTAGAGCCTATGACATCCCACCAACATGTAACAAGAGCTCTTCTCTTCCCCCTTAAAACCACAAAAGAGTATGCTTCTCACCTGTGAGTCCGTAATATTTAAGTAAAATTCCTCTTCTCAATTATACCTCTGATTCTGCCACCCCTTTTCAATCCTGGCACAATCCACACTAGATTGGCTTCTGGATCAGCAGTGAATATTATGGAACTCACCAAAAATTGAGAGGACTTGTTCCCCAAACACGTAATACTGTGTCCCTGAAAACTCTCTGCCAAAGCTTGTTGTCCTTCCCTAATATGATAGTTTTGAAGGTTTGCTAGCTGTAAGTCCCTGTTTGCTAGGAATGAAAATCTTGGTGCCTTGTCCCATACCTACGATTGTGTGGATCTTCCGGCAAGAAAAATAAGATTTTAAATTAGTTTGCAATGCCAACATTTCTAAATAGGATGCATCTCTGGCTCCATTCCATTATATTTATTTTGAATGGGTGACTACTGCAGGACCCGGGACCATAATGACCATGACTACCATCATAATATATAGGCATTCCCCAGCATGCCAGCCTATGCCAAAAGCCCAAAAATATCACCATGGAATATTTTGGTTTATCTCGGCCTGGCTGTGCTTCATTTGGCTCAAGCCTGGGTCTGGGATTCTATGACTCTAACCCAATATCAAATAGCATAGGCTTCTTTCTGCCGACGCTGTCATCCCTACTTGTGTGGGGCAGTCAATCAATCCACAGCTTCCCTGTAAAAGTTACTCCTTAACTTCTTAAGGGGCAGAGGGATACTTATCTTCAGGCAAATCTGTAATAATTTATCAAATGCATATCTTTGCCTCAAGATCTTGGGGCTAGTCAAGGGTTCATGTCAGAAACCCTTTGCCCCGGCCACACTAGGGTCCTTAAGGGTACCATCCATAGGTCACTTGTAGTCAACAGCACAGACAATGGCCGTCATCTCAGGAATAATGACCTCAGACCAGCAGACCAAAGTGTCCCAAATGATGATTTCAGTGTGACTTATAGTCTTAATCTCAACACTGGTAACTCGAGTGATGACACAGTTCCATGGTGAAAACTGCCAAGTCAAGATTCTGCTCTCTGATCCCTTCTTTTCTCCCAAACCTAACCATGGTTCTTCCACACTCTTGCCTCATGACTTACCCCTGGCCCCAAGTTTGAATCTACGCAATGTGCTTACTCTCTGCTCCCAACCTAACTGATGACAATGTCACCATAGTTACTGTGACTGCTTAATTACAGGTGTCATCCACTCTGCTTATGGAGTCTCTGTGACTCCATTCCTCTCCTGTACAATTTCTCTCCATTTCCCTTTCCTACAAGAAGCTAATGCTTATTGGCAGGACCTTACCTTCTTAGACTATACCGAAGCCTGAGGAATGACTCTATACAGGGATCTGTCTTTGCCTATTACCTAACCTGCTGCATCAAGGAACTCCCATTTAATTATTTAGATTTGTGCTTGACTCACTCTTTTCTCTTTTCATAGGGTTTTCTCTTGGTATGAGCTAGCACCCTGCAAATTAGCTGATCTATATACCCACTGGTCTTACCATTTTATTTCTCCCCTTAATATCTAAAACCTGAATCAGGATTCCCATCTCCACTATCCCTACTCTTACAGCCACATCAGCTCTGATTCCCCCTCATCCAACTACCCATCCTTCACTCTCCACTACTTCGCTGTCACCATCTCCACTCCTTCTTTCCTGAACCTGATGGACAATATCTATGTAACAGTAATAGGGTATGTCACCCAAGAGCTAAACTTCCAGCAACACTGGGCTTGTTACCAAGGGTCCCAGCCTGGGCCACAACTTATTCAACTAATTTCTGTCCCTTTGGAGATCTATGATACTTGTACTAAACACTCGTCATCTTCTCCATCCCCTGTACTTCCCCCAGCACTCCCTTGACCTTCCTAGGTGCTTCCTCATTAATCTTCACTTAATGGACCCCTTGCCCTTCTCAACTTCCCCTGCCCACCAATATATCCAGCTGTGTCTCCACCACTCCACCCCCACTTTGAAATAAGTTGGCTGTCACACATCTGCATTGGTATAAATTTGCTCACCAGAAATCCCCCCTTTTAAGACCTTTGGGCCACTCATTCTCCTGGGACACTACTCCTGCTCACCAGGGGCTCATACTCTGGTCCTATTCCCCACTCTCTTCTAATCTGTTTAGCCTGGCCTGTGTCCTAGGGCCACATAGTAGCCAGGTCACCCTGCATCCAACTAGAGAATTCACATCTCTCATACAGCCTTCCCTCAAGACGGAAGGGTGTTTTTTTTAACCTATTATGTTGGGCCTCATCACAATCTTTAGTATAAAAGGCATAAATTTAGGCATTTTCAATTCTCTAAAACAGGCTCAACTCAGAGGAGCCACACAGACAGTGTCACACTCCCAGAAGACCACATATGTCAAGAGGCCCAAGCCTTAGATGCCGTGAATAAGGGACAAAGCTCTGTGGTTGCCATGGTAGCTGAGAACAGGTTAGCACTGGACTACCTACCAGCATCTCAAAGTGGAGTTGGTACCTTGATGGAAATGAAACCTCCTCCTGCATGTGGGTCAATGACACAGGAATGGTCTTCAGAAGAGTTCAACAAATAAAACAATGAAGCAAAATAGTCAATCTTGTTACTGCAAGAGACTCCGTGGATTCCACTGATTTCTTCTGGATGCCTCCTTCTGCCTGGGGCAACTGACTCCCCACTATCTTCCAGAAAGCTTATAATAGTAATTGCTATTTTAATAATAATTATGATAATGACTATTATTTTGAGTTAGCTTTGCAAATTTTTTCTGTCAAGTACAAGTTTGTTTACGGGAATCCTTAGAGTTTGCCATGCTAACCCAAATATGATGGATGAATTGTGAAGACAATAGGTAAGAAATAGGAAAAAAACTTGGAACCCCAACTGACATTTGATTTAGTGCCAATAAAGACTGTCTCATCTCCCACCTGTGTCTGACGACTCCTGTACAACGAGGTGTGTATTCTTTCACTCTGCCCCGTACGTTCAGGCGCAGTCTTAACTGCCTCTTTTAAACTTTATGATGGGAGCTGTCCTTCACCAGCAGGGCTTCCCCTTTACAAAAGACTCATGTACTCACTACCCGCTCTCTTCTGGACCCTCTCCAGGAGACCCCTCCCCTTCACTCCTTTCCTTTGGACTTCCCCATCTATGTGAGCAATCAGACTTCCTTCGATTACATGAAAGGACTACTCTTAAGAGTTTTCACATCTGAAGCTAACCTTGGGAGGGGCTTCCTCATGTTATGATGGAATTGTCCTTATGTATATTATTACAGTTGTTTTGCTGAACTTTGAAGCCATTCTGCATGATTAGACCCTGCCTGACAGCTAACTCTGATATAATCACTGCTCTTAGAAACAAAATTGTTTATGATAAACTTAAGCCTACAAATCTTTAGTGTGTGGTAGAATATGTTGCAGAAGATTTCTCTAACTGGGAATGACATTTTTTTTTTTGAGACAGAGTTTTACTCTGTCAGCCAGGCTGGAGTGCAGTGGTCCTATCTTGGCTCACTACAACCCCCACCTCATGAGTTCAAGCGATTCTCCTGCCTCAGCCTCCCAAGTAACTGGGACTACAGGTGTGTGCCACCACGCCTGGCTAATTTTTGTATTTTTAATAGAGATGGGGCTTCGCCATGTTGGCCAGTCTGGTCTCGAACTCCTGACCCCAGGTGATCTGTCTGCCTTGGCCTCCCAAAGTGCTGGGATGACAGGCGTGAGTTGCCCCACCCAGCCTGGGAATGACATCTTATATCTGTGGCAGAAATAACAAAAGAAGCTTCTAAACTACCTAAATGTGGGGCGGGGTGAGTGGGGCCGAGGCTTGTATTCACCCTGAAGCCCTGATGTGCTTGTGTTAGGGGATGGCCTTCCAGGAAGTCATTCTCACTCCTGCTCATTGTGGCCAAATTCTTGTGATCAATTTGTGTAAATGTCTATCTCATGGGAGAAAATACTTCAGCTTTCTTACTCCTTGCCAAATGGTTTTATGAGTAATCAAGGACACAATAAAACCACAGTCATCAGAAAACTCAGGTCATGACGACATTCTGGAAGATAGGGGTTGCCAGCAGAGCAGAAGAACCATATCGCTCAATCTTCGCAATTTGCAAATTTCTCTAAAACGCATTCATCTTCTTTCCCGCAAAGGAAAGGTCAGAATGCTGAACATGATTGATAGACTCTTTATACTCTCCTTGTACAAAGTAAACCATGGTACTTGCTTCTGTTTCAGCTGCGATGTTACAGAATCCTAGGATGGCAAAGTGGTATATATAGGGTCCAGCCTATGCCAAGAAATAGTAAAATAATGATGGATTCTCCTGTCCTGAGCATGTACATTTGCCAGGCAATTTATATGCATTATCTCTTAAATCCTCACAGTAGGCCTGTAAAGTAGCTGCTGTAACCAAATAGTCTAGATTGCATACGCATTTGAAAACCTTTTTTCCTTTTTCTTTTTTCCCTAGTCTCAAGACATAACCTTGAAGCTTACTGCAGAAACCTTCTTCTTCCTCCTTAGCCTTCAAATATAGCCTTGATGTGTACTTTCTTTGAAACACCAAGTCTCTCCCTTTCTCACCATACACTCCCTTACGCCATGCACATTTATTAATAATTGTATGCTTGTATCTAATTATGCGCTTATTTAGAAGTTCTAAGGGGGCTGATATTGAGACAGACCAAGCATAGAGACCCAGCTGCAAGATTCCAGAGATTCTCTCAAGGAAGTGAGTCAGTAACCCGGCCATTGTTGAGATGAAGCCAGCCCTCACTCCAGATGCCAGACCATGGTTCCAGATAGCCATGGAACAAGACACACAGACCTTGTACTCAGCACCCGTCTCACATACCTTTCATTGCCAGTTCCCCCTTTTAAGCCCCCTTCCCAGCCTAAGGTTTGAAGTGATTACTTTTAATAGGAATCCAGCCGCTTCCTCATGACTAGTTTTGGTTAATAAAGTCACCTTCTTTTTGGTTGTTGTTGTTTTAACCTTTATTTGAAGTTCAGGGGTACAAGTACAGGTTCGTTACATAGGTAAACTTGTGTCATGGGGGCTTGTTGTACAGATTATTTAAGCCTATACCCATTAGTCATTTTTTCTGATCCTCTCCGTCCTCCCACACTCTACCCTCTGACAGGCCCTAGTGTCTGTTGTTCTCTATGTGTTCTCATCATTCAGCTCCCACTTTTACATGAGGACATGTGGTATTTGGTTTTCTGTTCCTTCATTAATTTACTAAGGACAATGGCCTCCAGCTCTATGACCTTGGAAAGGACATAATCTCATTCCTTTTTATGGCTTCGAGGTATTCCATGGTGTATATGTACCACATTTTCTTTATCCGATCTGTCATTGATGAGCATTCGGGTTGATTCCATGTCTTTGCTATTGTGAATAGTGCTGTAATGATTATATGTGTGCATGTGTCTTTATAACAGAATGATTTATATTCCTTCTGATATAGACCTAGTAATGGTCTTGCTAGGTCAGACGGTATTTCTGTTTCTAGGTCTTTAAGGAATCACCACACTGTCTTTCCACAATGGCTGGACCAATTTACACTCCCACCAATAGTGTATAAGCATTCCTTTTTCTCCACCACCTTGCCAGCATCTGTTTGGTTTTTTTTTGACTTTTTAATAATAGCTATTCTGACTGGTGTTAGATGGTCTGGCATTGTGGTTTTGATTTGCATTTCTCTAATGATCTGTGATGTTGAGCTTTTTTTTCCATGATTGTTGGCCACAGGTATTTCTACCATAACTTGTTCTTGTTATTGGACTCTGCAAGCAGTGAGTGGTGGGACCTGTATTTGGTTACATTATTAATGCCATTCCTATTTTACAGAAGAGAAAAGTGAGATAAATTTCAATGTCATTTAATTGGCACAAGACTTAGCTGGGTTTTGTTTTTTTTTTTTTGAGACAGAATCTCGCTCTGTCGCCCAGGCTGGAGTGCAGTGGCGCAATCTCGGCTCACTGCAAGCTCCGCCTCCCGGGTTCACGCCATTCTCCTGCCTCAGCCTCTCCGAGTAGATGGGACTACAGGCGCCCGCCACCACGCCCGGCTAATTTTTTGTATTTTTAGTAGAGACGGGGTTTCACCGTGGTCTCGATCTCCTGACCTCGTTATCCGCCCGCCTTGGCCTCCCAAAGTGCTGGGATTACAAGCGTGAGCCACCGTGCCCGGCCAAGACATAGCTGGTTTTAAAGCCCCTGTCACTCTCTGAATCTAAAATTACTACCAGTCTCTCTCCTTCCTTTGATGACAGTGATAGCCCAAATGATGACCCTCCAAAGATGTCTACCTCCTAATTTCCAGAACCTGTGACTATGTTACTGTACAAGGCAAAAGAGACATTACAGTTGCGATTAAGGTATGGATGTTGTGATGGGGAGATTATTTCCAGGATTATCTGATTGGGCCTAATATAATCACAAATACTTATAAGAGGGAGACAGGAGGGTCAGGGTCAGAGAAGGAAATGTGACAATGGAAGCAGCCGTTGGGCTGATAAAGCTATGAGCCAAAGATTGCTCTCTAGAGGCCGGAAAAGTCAAAGAATGGATGGTCCCCTAGAACTTCCAGAGGAATGCCGTCTTGCTGACATCTTAATTTTAGCCCTGTAAGACTCGTTTCATGCTTCTGTCCTCCAGAACTGTAAAATAATAAACTTTATTGCTTTAAGCCCTTAGGTTTCTGGTAATTTGTTATAGCACCATAGGAAATTAATACAATGTCCTATTACACTCTAAATGTACTCTCTGATGACACCACTTTTTATCTTGCATTATATAATTTTTTAATTAGATAAATTTTAAATTTTTAAGCTCTTTTTTTCGCTATATCTAGCAATTTTTTTTAGTGCCTATGTTATAATAGGCACTATACAAGGCACTTTACAAATAAAGGCTTATTTAATTTTTCTAACAGCCTGTGGTAGAGATAGCTAGTTTTCCACATAAAATGTGTACTTCCCTTCCATAGTAAGGAGTGGTTTCTAGAAATTGGCTGCCCAACCTGAACAATATTTCTTGAAGTATCCCTATAAGTTTATCTAGGTGTAGCCATGTGATTAGTTTTTGCCAGTGAAATTTGAGCAGAGCCGATGTGGTTAGGCAGCATATATGCCTCCCCACCCTACCTTTCCCTTTCCACAGCAACTTAGGGAACTATGTGTTAATAATGGCAGGACCATAAAGTGGTCCATTTTCACCACTGTAATCTTTTACAAACAAGGAATCAACTTCTTTTGTGTAATCTTGTGATAATTGGGGATTTATCTGTCACAGCAGCTGCTGGTAACCATACTCCAACTCTGTGAAGTATAACCTCATGAAGTATGCAGGATTCACCTCATGTTTAATGTTAGTGAAACTAGGGCTCAGAACAATGAAGTAGCTTGACCAAGGTCACAAATTTAAAAGAGGCAGAGGCAGGGATGCTTAAACAGTGAAACTAGGGTTCAGAACGATGAAATAGCTTGACCAAGGTCACAAATTTAAAAGTGACAGAGGCAGAATTCTGACTCCAAAGACCATTGTATTTGCACGATGCTACATAGCATTTTATTGTTCAATAGTCTGTTGAAAATATCCATTTAAAAAACAATAAAGTCTCTGAATCATAGATATTAGACCTAAAAGGCACTTTACAGATTATCTTCCCTAAAATCTCCTACAGTACTTCAAAGATGAGAAAAAGGAAGCCTAAAAATGGCAAGTGGCTGGTCCATGTGATGAGACACAGCCAGGACTGGAACTGAAGCCTCCTTTTCATTACCTAAATTGCTCCTTTAGATGAGTTTGTATAGGAGTCAACTCTTTTTCATAAAATGGTTCTCAAATATTTGATATAAGATCATTCATGGCCATAAAGACAGAGTTTTCTTTTTAGAATGAAAAATAGAAAAAAAATAGTTATCTTTAGGAATAAAACCCTCTGAGGCTATTGCATATAATAATTTATGTATATATTTTATAGATATAGATATGCTATATAATAATTACATGTTATATATATATATATAAAATATATAGTTGTATTCTTTTTTTTCTGTTTTTTTGAGACAGAGTCTCATTCTGTCACCCAGGCTGGAGTGCAGTGGCCTGATCTCGGCTCACTATAACCTCCGCCTCCCGGGTTCAAGCTGTTCTCCTGCCTCAGCCTTCCAAGTAGCTGGGACTACAGGCGCGTGCCACCATGCCTGGCTAATTTTCTTTGTATTTTTAGTAGAGATGGAGTTTCACCGTGTTAGCCAGGACGGTCTCAATCTGACCTCGTGATCCGCCCACCTCAGCCTCCCAAAGTGCTGGGATTACAGGCATGAGCCACCACGCCCGGCCAATATAGTTCTATTCTTAATCTCTTGTTCCATGGAGATGGAAATATCTTCATGTTATAAAAATAAAAGTGGCAGAGCACTGAACAGATGGAGAGCTAAATGAATGAACTGAGGATTCCACATCTTGGCTGCCTGAAAATATGTTCTACTACAGTAAACATATTTTTAGCAAACAAATAATGGCAACCCACATGTTGCTCTCTCACCAGAATTCTCTAGCTTGGCTCATTTATTCCCTGAAGATAGCTGAACTTCTTTGCAAGAAAGAGATATTTCCCACACTTTTCAAGCCTAGAAGCAAATTCAAGAATGCCAGAGAACTGAGTAAAACTGTAAAACTACACTTAGGATTTTGTACTGAGTGAAATGTCTCTAGTGAGATCGGGACATTTGTATAGAATGGACCATTCTGATTTCTGCTACTGTCTTAATTCATTAATTTACCATGGAAATTCTAATATGTGTGTAATTTTCTCAGAAAACCCATTATTTAATAATGACAACTCTGAGCAAACGAGGTGTGAAATTCTAAATATACAATGTGCCATGTGTTACTGGTAGACCCACTGCCTTTGTGATTCTCCATGTTAAATTTTGATTTCAATGCAGCATCTTAGCATCAAGGAATACCAACCCTGGGATAGAACTAGAGGGCATATAACAAAGAGTGTGCCCAACTTCTATTATCTGAGAATTGTCTTCAAGCTCTACCTGCATACTAATGTTATTCGTTTGTTAACAGTTTTTCTGTAAATGACTTTTAAGTTGAGTCATTCTTAAAAATTAACAACTTTCTTGAGGTATAATCTATGTACCATACAATTCATTCGTTTTAAATATAAACTCAGTGATTTTTACTGAATTTGCTGAGTTACTCAACTATAACTGCATTCAAATTTTAGAACATTTTCATTATCTCTGAAAGATTCCTTGTGCCCATTTTCACTGCTGGTTCCCATTGTGGGCCCCAACCAAACAATAATCTACTATCTGTCGATATGTATTTGCCTTTTCAGGATATTTCATAAAAATGGGATCATATAGTGTGCGGTCTTCTGTGTCTCGCTTCTTACATCCCCTCAGAGATGTCCCTTAGTCTGTCCAACCAAAAGCTGGGCTCAGGCGAATCCTGCGACTTTTGTGGGAGCCTGCGGCAACCCACAGGTGAGGTCTCCCTGCATGGTCCTTGATTACAGTCAGATCACAGCTCTACACCAGGTCCATGGAGAAAGAAAGAACTGATTTTGATCCTTCTCCATGTTCACCTATGAAAACCTCATTACAATGACTAACTTCTTTTATGAAGTCAAATTTGACCACATTCTCAGAACGCAACCAGGGTCATGGCCTTTGCAGGGGAGTCAATCCAAAGGCCTCACTAAACCATATACAGTCATCCCTCGGTATACATGGGGGATTGGTTCCAGGACCACCTGCATTTACCAAAATCCATGGGTACCCAAGTCCCGTATGTAAACTGGCATGGTATTTGCATATAACTTACACACATCCTGCTACCTCTAGATTACTTCTAGATTATTTGTAATACCTATGTATTATAATATTAATTATAGTAATTAATATTATATGATAATTTATATACATATACATTTATATACATATTAAATTATAATATTATATAATAATTATATGCATATTATATAATAATTTATATACATAGGTATAATTATAATATAATACAATATAATATAATATAACATAATATAATTATAATAGCTATGTATATAAATGCTATGTATATAAGTGAATATTGATGAATATATTGATGAACATAGATGCAAACATCTTCAACAACATACTAGCAAACCAAATTCAACATGACATTAAAAGGATCATATACCATGATCAAGTGAGATTTATCTTTGAGAGAAAAGGATAATTTAACATTTGTAAATCAATAGATATGAATACATCACATTAACAATGATCATCTCAACAGATACAGAAAAAATTTTGACAAAATTCAACATCCTTTCATGATAAAAAGTCATATCAAATTAGGTATGGAAGAAATATACTTCAACATAATAAGGGCCATATGTGATGAAGCCACAGTCAACGTCACTCTCAATGGTGACAACTGAAATCTTTCCCTCTTAGATCAGAAACAAGGCAAGGATGCCAATTCTTGTCACTTCTATGTAACATACTACTGGAAGTTTTAGCCTGAGCAATTAGACAAGAAAAAGAAATAAAAGGCATTCAAATTGGAAAGAAAGACGTTAAATTGTCTGTTTACAGATGATATAATCTTATGTAAAGAAAACCCTAAAGACTCCACCATAAACTCTTAGAACTAATACATTCAATAAAGGTGCCGGATACAAAGTCAACATGTGAAAATTAGTTGTGTTTCTGTACACTAAGAACAAATTAGCTGAAAATGAAATTAAGATATCAATCCCATTTACAATAATATCAAAAAGAATGATGTTTATGAATAAATTTAACAAAAGAGGTAAAAAATCTGTGTACTAAAAACTATAAGATATTGAAGAAATAAATTGTAGAAGTCACAAATAAATGGAAAGATATTTCATGTTCATGAATCAGAAGAATTTATATTGTTAAAATGTCCATACTACCCAAAGTGATCTACAGATGCAATGCAATTATTATCAAGATTACAATAGCATTTTTCACAGAAATGGAATAATAAATCCTAAAATTTGTGTAGAACCACAAAAGACCTTAAATAGCTAGTGCAACCTTGAGAAAAAAGAACAAAGTGGGAGGTATCACACTCCCTGATTTCAAAATATATTACAAAGCTGTAGTAATCAAAACAGTATGGTAATGACTTAGACCAATGGAACAGATTAGAGACCCCCAAAATAAACTCATATATATATGGTCAACCAATCTTTGACAAGTGAACCAATGATACACAATGAGGAAAGGAAAATATCTTCAATAAGTGATGTTGAGAAAACTAGATATCCACCTTCAAAAGAATGAAATTGGACCCCTTTTACAAGGCTGTTTTTATTTAAAAGAAAAGAAGAAATTGGACCCTTGCCTTTCACCATATACAAAAATTAAGTCAAAATGCATTAAAGGCTTAATCCATTAATCTTAAAATCTGAAACCATAAACTCTCAGAAGAAAGTATAGGGAAAAACTTTCTTGACATTGGTCTTGGCACTGATTTTTGGATCTGACACCAGCAGCACAGACATCAAAAGAAAATTAAACAAGCTGGATTACATTAAAGTAAAAAGCTTTTGCACAGCAAAGGAAACAATCAACAAAATGAAAAGGCAATCTATTAGAATGGGAAAAAATATTTGCAAATCATATATCTTACAAGGGACTAATATCCAAAATGTAGAAGGAGCTCAAACAACTCAATAGCAAAAACGACCAAAAAACTTAATTAAGAAATGGGCAAAGCACCTAAATAGACATTTTTCCAAAGAAGACATACCAATGACCAAATATATGAAAAAGTGCTCAATATCACTAATCATCAGAGAAATGAAAATCAAAACCACAATGAGATATCACTTCACACCTGTTATGATGCGTATTATCAAAAAGTTAAAAACCCTGGGCATGGTGGCTCACAACTGTAATCCCAGCATTCTGGAAGGCAGACGTGGGTGGATCACCTGAGGTCAGGAGTTCAAGACCAGCCTGATGGTGAAACCATGTGTCTACCAAAAATATATATAAAAAAAAAAATTTAGCTGGGCATGGTGGCGCACGTCTGTAATCCCAGCTACTCGGGAGGCTGAGGCAAGCGGAGGTTGCAGTGAGCTGAGATCACGCCACTGCACTCCAGCCTGGGCAACAGAGCAAGACTCTGTCTCCAAAAAAAAAAAAAAAAAGATTAAAAAGTAACAAGTGTTAGTGTATGGAGAAAAGGGAGCCCTTATACACTATTCGTGGCAATTGGTACAATCATTGTGGAAAACAGTATGGAGGTTTCTTTTAAAAAAAAAATAGAACTACCATATGATCCAGCAACCCCACTTTTGAATATGCACCCAAAGGAAGTGAAATCAGTATCTGAAAAAGATATCTGCACCCTCATGTTCATTGCAGCATTATTCACAATAGCAAAGACATTGAAACAACCTAAATGACTATCAGCAGATTTTAAAAACGTGATTACACAGGCACATGCACAAACACATACACACTGGAATATTATTCAGCCATAAAAAAGTAAGGAAATTCTGCCATTTGGGACAACATGGATGAACCTGGAGGACGTTATGCTAAGTGACAAAGCCAGATGCAGAAAGACAAATACTATATGATTTTACTTATATGTAGAATCCAAAAAATGTCTAACTCATAGAAACAGAGAGTAGCACAGTGGTTAACAGGGGTTTGGGGGTGGGGAAAATGAGGAGATGTTGGTCAGAAGGTAAAAAGTTTTAAGTTGTAAGATGAGCAAGGTTTGGGAATCTAATATACAGCATGGATGGTGATGGATGTTTTAATTAATTTAATTCATTTGATTGTGTAATCATTGCACAATGTATCCATGTATCGAATAATCACATTGTACACCTTGAATATATACAATTTTGTCAATTAACATATATAAATAAATAAATAAATAAATAAATAAATAAAATGTGACTACCAGAAAGTTAGGAAAAAAAAAAAAAGAAGGGCCAAGGAAAACTGTCAATTCTGTCTGTGTCTGGGCTGGGCCAGGATCACTGTATGGAGTCAAAGTAAGCTGCAGGGGCCACTTCGAGGGAAACCTCTTTCATCAATTTTTTTCAAGTTTCAGCTTTGCACCCATACTTCCATCAGAGCTAAAACATTTTGATTTCCTGGAGGCCACCCTAAGAGTCATGAGAATAACAAGGTCACATGGCCTAGTCTGCATTGCTTATGATTGGGACGACAGTGCAGGTATCTGATCTCTATAGGTATCTGATCAAACCTCTGACGAAATTTCCTCTTTGATGAAGGAAAACATTCTTGGCAAATGTTTTCCTCTGGTTCTTCTGGGCTACAAGAATTTCACCTCTGGCTGCACCATGCCAGGCATCCCCAACTGTCCCTCTAAGCATGGCTCCAGTTCTGAAAACCAATGAAACAGAGCTGCAGTCTTATCACTTAATTGTGAGCCTTGTTATCCATGTGGTGTGAGACTGCCTTGAATATTCTTTTGTTTCCTATTTGTTTTTAACAATAAACACTCTGGGCCCCATGAGACACTCAGCTAAGTACATTAAAAAGGTCAAAAGGATTTTGAAGAGTCAGGAGGTGGAAACAGTATGTTTTTGAGCTTCATCCATGTTGTAGCATGTACCAGTATTTCATTAAGTTCTATTGCTCAGCAATGTTCTATTATATGTCTGTGCCACAATTTAATTATCCTTTCACCAATTGACATTGTAATTACTCATTCACCATTTGGCAGGTATTAGAATTGTCTCCCCTTTTGGTTATTATGAATAAAGCTGCTATGAACATCCATGTCTAGTCTTTGTGTGAATAAATATATGTCACATTTCTCTTGAATATATACCTGGAAATACAATTACTGGATCATATGGTTTATGTTTAATTAAAAAAAAATTCCAAACGTTTTCAGTGTATTTGTACTATCTTAAATTCCCCCTAACAATGTCTGAATAATTCAGTTTCTCTACATCCTCCCAGCATTTGCTATTATTATTGTTTTTTATTTGAGGCATTTTTAGGGGTGTAGTAATATTTCATTGTAGTTTTAATTTGTGTTTCTCCAGTGACTAATGATGCCGAACATCTTTTCATATGATTATCAGCCATCGGTACATCTTGTTTAATAAGTGTCTGTTTAGGTATTTGCCCATTTCCGAAGCAGACTTTTTAAAGTACTGAGCTGTGAGAGTTCTTTATATATTCTAGATAGACGTACTTGTCAAGTGATTTACAAGTATTTTCTTCAAGCCCATAATTTGTCTTTTATGCTTTAGCAGAGGGTAGTTCATAGAGCAAGAGTTTCACATTTTGATTATCACTGATAAAAACATATTCATTTTTCCTTTAATAGATCAGGCACTTAGTGTCAGATCTAAAGACTCTTCACTCATTTCTAGGTCCCAAAGATTTTCCCTATGTTTCTTCCTAAAAGGTTTATAGTTTTGCATTTCTCATTTAAATCCATGATACATTTTGTGTTACTCTTTGTATAACGTGTGGAGTTTAGGTTGAGGTTTTTTTTTTTTTTTTTTTTTTTGCCAATACATGCCTACATTAGTCAGCTTGGGCTGCCATAATAAAATATTGTACAGTGGGTGGTTTAAACAACAAAAATTTATTTTCCAGCAGTTCTGGAGGCTGACGGTTTGAGATCAGGCTGCCAGCATGGTCAGGTTCTGCTGAGAGCTCTCTTCCTTGGCTCGCAGATGGTCTCCTCACTGTGTCATGACACCCTGAGGCGTAAGAGGTGGGAGAGAGAGGGCGCAGGGAGGGAGACAGCACTCCCTTTCCTTATAAGGCCATTAATCTTATGGGATTAGGATTCCACCCTTATAATCACATTTAACCTTAATTACCACCTAAAAGCCTGTCTCAAAATACAGTCACATTGTGAGTTAGAGCTTCAACATACAGATACGGGGAAAATAAAATTCAGACCATAGCAATGTCCATTGTTTACTCCTGCTCCACGTAGAAAAGCCTATCCCTCTTACATTGAATTGCTTTCAAATCTTTGTTAAAAATCAGTTGAGCGTATTTGCATGGGCCTATTTCTGATTCTCTGTGCTGTTTCATTGATCTATGTGCCTTTCTGCCAGGACTACATATTGATTACTGCAGCTATATGTTCAGCTTTAACATGGAGAAGGCTGATTCTTCATAATTTTCTTTATCAAAATAATTCTGGGCCGGGCACGGTGGCTCACGCCTCTAATCCCAGCACTCTGGGATGCCGAGGCGGGCAGATCACCTGAGGTCAGGAGTTCGAGACCAGCCTGACCAACATGGTGAAAACCCCGTCTCTACTAAAAATACAAAATTAGCCAGGCGTGTTGGTGCATGCCTGTAATCCCAGCTACTCAGGAGGCAGAGGCAGGAGACTTGCCTGAACCTGGGAGGTGGAGGTCGCAGTGAGCCGAGATCGCACCATTGCACTCCAGCCTGGGGAACGAGAGTGAAACTCTGTCTCAATAATAATAATATTTTATTATTATTATATAATTGTATATATATTTTTATATATTATATATATATTATAATAGTACAATAATAATATTATTATTATTATTATTTTGGGCATTCTAGGGCCTTTTTATTTTTATGTAAATTTTAAGAAAAGCTTGTGTCTACAACACCATGTTGGGGTTTTTATAAGAATTGCATTAAATCTATAGATCAATTTGCAGAGAATTGACAGCTTTATCTTGTTCAGTTTTCCAGTCCATGAACACGGTTAAGTGTCTCTTAGGCTTCCTTAGGCTTGCTTTGATTTCTTTCATCAGCATTTTGTAATTTTGAGCATATAGCTCCTATACATGTTTTGTTAGACTTATACTTAAGTATTTAATTTTCTTTGGAGCAATTATAAATAGTATGCTTTTGATTTCAGTTCCACGTTGGCATATAGAAATGTAATTTATTTTCTTGCTAATCCTATGACCTTGCTAAATTCACTTATTAGTTCCAGGAAGGGGTTTTTTTGGTGGATTTCTTGGGATTTTTGATTTAGGAAATTATGCCATATTTAGACAGAGAAAGTTTAATTCCTTCCTTTTCAATCTGATTGCCATTTTTTTCTTGTCTGTTGTGCTGCCTGGAACTTCTAGTACCACACTGTATGAGAATAGTGATACTGAATATCCTTGCCTTGTTCTACATCATAGAGGGAAAGTATTCAGTTTTTTTACCATTAAATATGATGTTAGCTGATATTGAGATGATTATATAATCTGTCTTCATTAGCCTATTAATATGGTGAATTACATTTATTGATTTTAAATATTGAACCAGCCTTGCACAAGTGGAATAAATCCCACTTAGTTGTGATGTATTATTCTTATTACATGTTGCTGGACCTGATTTGCTATTTTTTTTTTGAGACAGTCTTGCTCTGTCACCCAGGCTGGAATGCAGTGGCACAGTCTTGGCTCACTGCAACCTCTGCCTCCTGGGTTCAAGTGATTCTTGTGCTTCAGCCTCCCAAGTAGCTGGGACTACAGGTGTCTGCCACTATGTCTGGCTAACTTTTTGATATTTTTAGTAAAGATGGGTTTTCACCATGTTGGCCAGGCTGCTCTCGAACCCCTGACCTGAAGTGATCCGCCTGCCTCAGCCTCCCAAAGTGCTGGGATTACAGGCATGAGCCACTGCGCCCAGCCCTGATTTGCTAAATTTTTAATGAGGTTTTTGCATATAAGTTAATAAGAATTATTGGTTCATAGTTGTTGTTTTTTTTTTGGTACTATATTTGCCTGGTTTCATCTCAGGATAGTACCAAACTCATAAAATGACCACGGGAGTGCTTCCTTCTCTTTTATTTTCTGTAACAAATTGTATAAAATTGTGTTAACTCTTTAAATGTTTGATAGAATTCTCCAGTAAAACCATATGGGCCTGAAAATTTTCTTTATGGAAACTTCTTAATTACAAATACATTTCTTTAGTTGTATAGGGCTAGTCAGGTTATCCTCTCCATCTTGGTATGTTTTGTAATTTTTGGGATTTTGAATATTTGGTCCCTTTCTTCTAAGTTGTCATATTTATGATGAAAAATTATTCATAATATTTTCTTATTGTTTTTTAATGGCTGCAGGGTCTGTAGTCATAGCCCCTATTTCATTCCTGATATTGATGATTCACGGTTTTTTGATCATTGTATCTTTTTCAGTCTTGCTAAAAGTTTTTCAGTTTTGTTGATTATTTTCAAAGAACCAGTTTTTTGTTTCATTTATTTTTTCCACTGTTTTCTTGTTTACAATTTCATTTATTGCTTCTGTTCATGATTTTCTTCCTTTTGATCTTCTCTGGGTTTATTTTGCTCTTCTTTTCTAGTGTCTTGAGATGGGATGATATCGCTTGAATATGTGTTCCTGCCAATGCCAAATCTCATGTTGAAGGGTAATCTCCAGTGTTAGGGGTGGGGCCTGTGGGAGGTGATTGGATAACGGGGGTGGATTTCTCATGAATGGTTTAGCACCATCTCCTTGGTGCTGTTCTGATAACAGTGAGTGTGTTCTCACAAGATTTGGTCCTTTAAAAGTGTGTAGCTCCTCTCTCCCCCTCTCTTTCTTGCTCATGTTTTTAGCACACGATATGCCTGCTCCACCTTTTCCTTCTGCCGTGATTATAAGCTTCCTGAGGCATCCCCAGAAGCAGACACCGCCATGCTTCTCATACAGCCTGCAGAACCATGAGCCAATTAAACTACGTTTTTTTTTTAATAAATTACCCAGTCTCAGGTATTTCTTTACAGTAGTGCTAGAATGACCTAGGTACTGAGTTGAGATCTTTCCCCTTGACTATGACAAATACTTAGTGCTATAAATGTTCCTGTCAGCACTGCTTTGACTGCATCCCCCAAATTTTCATGTCTTATCATTTTCATTCAGTTCTACTTTTTAATTTCCTTTTAGATCTCCTCTTTGAAACATGAAGTAGTTGTTTAATTTTCATAGATTTGGATAATTGGCTGTTGTCTTTCTGTAAGTGATTTCTAGTTTGATTTTACTATGATCAGACAAGTATATCCCTTCTTATTTCCCTCCACCTCTCCTCTCCCTCCCATACTCCTTCCTTTATTCCAGGTTACAGGCTTCTCCAATGCCTGGAAAAAACCAAGAAACTTACCTCAAGAAATATCTACCTTTTTTTTTTTTTTTTTTTTAGACAGAGTCTCACTCTGTCGCCAGGCTGAAGTGCAGTGGCGTGACCTCAGCTCACTGCAACCTCCGCCTCCTGGGTTCAAGTGATTCTTCTGCCTCAGCCTCCTGAGTAGCTTTGACTACAGTCATGTGCCACCACGCCCAGCTAATTTTTTGTAGATTTAGAGATGGGGTTTCACCATGTTGGCCAGGCTGGTCTGGAACTCCTGATTTCAGGACTACCAGTGCTTGCCACCATGCCTGGCTAATTTTTTGTATTTTTAGTAGAGATGGGGTTTCACATATTAGCCAGGATAGTCTCCATCTCTTGACCTCGTGATCGGCCTGCCTAGGCCTCCCAAAGTGCTGGGATTACAGGTGTGAGCCACTGCACCCAGCCCAGTCTACCTTCTTTTTTACACCTTTCAGAGACCTTTCATGATTGCCTGCTGAATTATTTTAAGGGTAGTTAATTGTATTTAAAGAGGAGGAACAGGGAAAAGTGTGTTTGTGCCATCTTTACAATTGATTTTTGTATATTGATTTTCTCCCTCTCCTGGGACTTTTACTATCTATGTTTGGATGCATGAGGACTTTCATATGTCTCTGAGGCTGTATCCTTTCTCCTCCTCCTTCTCCTCCTTCTTCCCTCCTCTTTTTTTTTTTTTTTTTTGCTATTGAGATTGGATAATTTCTACTGATTTATCTTCAAGTTTGCTGATTTTTTTATAAGCACAAATCTGCCATTAAACCTTCTTTCATAAATTTTTTATTTCAGTTATTGAACTTTTCAACTGTAGAATTTTCATTTTATGTTTTTAAAATAATTTTTATTTATTGACATTCTCTATTTGATGAGTCATTATTGTTATACTTTTAAGTCTTTAAAGATGGTTTCCTTTAGTTCTGTGTAAACATTTATAAGTACTGCTTTCTTGGCTAAGTCCAAAATCTGGACCCTCAGAGATGGAGTCTTTTTTCTGCTTTTTTTCCTATTAATGGAACACACTTTTCTATTTCTTTAGTTTTTTTTTTAGTGGATAACTTGATATTTTGAGAATATATTGTAACAATTCTGAATTCTGATTCCCCCAGGGTATCTGTTGTTGTTGTTGTTTTTATGAAGAAAGAGGTTTAATTGACTCACAGTTCCACAAGCTGTACAGAAGAATGGCTGGGAGGCCTTAGGAAACTTACAATCATGTGGCAGGTGAACGGGAAGCAAGCACGTCTTACTGTGGCAGAGCAGGAGAGAGAACATGCAAAGGGAGAAGTGCCATTCACTTTTAAACCATCAGATCTCGTGAGAACTCACTCAATATCACAAGAATAGCAAAGGGAAAATCTGCACCATTATTTAATCACCTCCCACCAAGCCCCTCCTCCGACACGTGGGGATCACAGTTTGAGATGAGATTTGGATGGGGACACAGGGCCAAGCTTTATCAACCACCACTGCAGTTGGCAGTGTTCAGCAGATAACAAGACACCTGAGAGGTGGAGGCATGAGAGGCGTCTTGTCTCCTCTAGCTCCTCACACCTTACACACCAGGAGAGCCCAGTGTGTTTCATATTAAGGAAGAAAACATGGGAAAAGCTACTAAATAAATGATTAAAAACTGAAATCAAGACAGCCGCCATTACAAGCCATTTGAAAGCCCCCAGAGTTGTTAAATCTCAGGCTGGGAAAGAAGATCTGTTCACCATCACTTCCCACATTGCCTCACGAAATTTTCTGTGTTTTTTTTTTTTATACTTTTTAAGTTCTAGGGTACATGTGCACAACGTGTGCAGGTTTGTTACATAGGTATACATGTGCCCTGTTGGTTTGCTGCACCCATTAACTCGTCATTTACATTAGGTATTTCTCCTAATGCTATCCCTTCCCCAAACGCCCCCAACAACAGGACCCGGGGTGTGATGTTCCCCACCCTGTGTCCAAGTGTTCTCATTGTTCAATTCCCACCTATGAGTGAGAACATGCAGTGTTTGGTTTTCTGTCCTTGTGATAGTTTGCTCAGAATAATGGTTTCCAGCTGCATCCATGTCCCTGCAAAGGACATGAACTCATCCTTTTTTATGGCTGCATAGTATTCCATGGTGTATATGTGCCACATTGTCTTAATCCAGTCTATCATTGATGGACATTTGGGTTCGTTCCAAGTCTTTGCTATTGTGAATAGTGCTGCAATAAACATATATGTGCATGTGTCTTTATAGTAGCATGATTTAAAATCCTTTGAGTATATACCTAGTAATGGAATTGCTGGGTCAAATGGTATTTCTAGTTTTAGATCCTTGAGGAATCGCCACACTGTCTTCCACAATGGTTGAACTAGTTTACAGTCCCACCAACAGTGTAAAAGTGTTCCTATTTCTCCACATCCTCTCCAGCATCTGTTTCCTGATGTTTTAATGATCGCCATTCTAACTCATGTGAGATAGTATCTCATTGTGGTTTTGATTTGCATTTCTCTGATGACCAGTGATGATGAGCATTTTTTTATGTGTTTGTTGGCTGCATAAATGTCTTCTTTTGAGAAGTGTCTATTCATATCCTTTGCCCAATTTTGATGGGGTTGTTTGTTTTTTTCTTGTAAATTTGTTTAAGTTCTTTGTAGATTCTGGATATTAGCCCTTTGTCAGATGGGTAGATTGCAAAAATTTTCTCCCATTCTGTAGGTTGCCTATTTGCTCTGATAGTGGTTTCTTTTGCTGTACAGAAGCTCTTTAGTTTAATTAGTTCCCATTTGTCTATTTTGGCTTTTGTTGCCATTGCTTTTAGTGTTTTAGTCATGAAGTCCTTGCCCATGCCTATGTCCTGAATGGTATTGCCTAGGTTTTCTTCCAGGATTTTTATGGTTTTAGGTCTAACATTTAAGTCTTTAATCCATCTTGAATTAATTTTTGTATAAGATGTAAGGAAGGGATCCAGTTTCAGCTTTCTACATATGGCTAGCCAGTTTTCCCTGTTAGCCATGTGTAGGGATTTATTAAATAGGAATCCTTTCCCCATTTCTTGTTTTTGTCAGATTTGTCAAAGATCAGATGGTTGTAGATGTGTGGTGTTATTTCTGAGGGCTCTGTTCTGTTCCATTGGTCTATATGTCTGTTTTGGTACCAGTACCATGATGTTTTGGTTGCTGTAGCCTTGTAGTATAGTTTGAAGTCAGGTAGGGTGATGCCTCCAGCATTGATCTTTTTGCTTAGGATTGTCTTGGCAATGCAGGCTCTTTTTTGATTCCATATGAACTTTAACATAGTTTTTTCCAATTCTGTGAAGAAAGTCATTGGTAGCTTGATGGGGATGGCATTGAATCCATAAATTACCTTGGGGAGTATAGCCATTTTCATGATTTTGGTTCTTCCTATCCATGAGCATGGAATGTTCTTCCATTTGTTTGTGTCCTCTTTTGTTTCGTTGAGCAGTGGTTTGTAGTTCTCCTTGAAGAGGCCCTTCACATCCCTTGTAAGTTGGATTCCTAGGTATTTTATTCTCTTTGAAGCAATTGTGAATGGGGTTCACTCCTGATTTGGCTCTCTGTTTGTCTGTGATTGGTGTACAAGAATGCTTGTGATTTTTGTACATTGATTTTGTATCCTGAGACTTTGCTGAAGTTGCTAATTAGCTTAAGGAGATTTTGGGCAAACAGGGACAATTTGACTTCCTCTTTTCCTAATTGAATACCTTTTATTTCTTTCTCTTGCCTGATTGCCCTGGCCAGAACTTCCAACACTGTGTTGAATAGGAGTGGTGAGAGAAGGCATCCCTGTCTTGTGCCAGTTTTCAAAGGGAATGCTTCCAGTTTTTGCCCATTCAGTATGATATTGGCTGTGGGTTTGTCATAGATAGCTCTTATTATTTTGAGATATGTCCCATCAATACCTAATTTATTGATAGTTTTTAGCATGAAGTGTTGTTGAATTTTGTCAAAGGCCTTTTCTGCATCTATTGAGATAATCATGTGGTTTTTGTCATTGATTCTGTTTATATGCTGGATTACATTTATTGATTTGTGTATGTTGAACCAGCCTTGCATCCCAGGGATGAAGCCCACTTGGTCATGGTGGATAAGCTTTTTGATGTGCTGCTGGATTCGGTTTGCCAGTATTTTATTGAGGATTTTTGCATCAATGTTCATCAAGGATATTGGTCTAAAATTCTCTTTTTTGGTTGTGTCTCTGCCAGGCTTTGGTATCAGGATGATGCTGGCCTCATAAAATGAGTTAGGGAGGATTCCCTCTTTTTCTATTGATTGGAATAGTTTCAGAAGGAATGGTACCAGCTCCTCCTTGTACCTCTGGTAGAATTCAGCTGTGAATCCATCTGGTCCTGGACTTTTTTTGGTTAGTAAGCTATTGATTATTGCCTCAATTTCAGAGCCTGTTATCGGTCTATTCAGAGATTCAGCTTCTTCCTGGTTTAGTCTTGGGAGGGTGTATGTGTCGAGGAATTTATCCATTTCTTCTAGATTTTCTAGTTGATTTGCGTAGAGGTGTTTATAGTATTCTCTCATGGTAGTTTGTATTTCTGTGGGATCGGTGGTGATATCCCTTTATCATTTTTTATTGCGTCTATTTGATTCTTCTCTCTTTTCTTCTTTAAATTCTTTTCTTTAAGAATGTTGAATATTGGCCCCCACTCTCTTCTGGCTTGTAGAGTTTCTGCCCAGAGATCCGCTGTTAGTCTGATGGGCTTCCCTTTGTGAGTAACCCAACCTTTCTCTCTGGCTGCCCTTAACATTTTTTTCCTTGATTTCAACCTTGGTAAATCTGACAATTAAATGTCTTGGGGTTGCTCTTCTTGAAGAGTATCTTTATGGTGTTCTCTGTATTTCCTGAATTTGAATGTTGGCCTGCCTTGCTAGGTTCAGAAAGTTCTCCTGAATAATATCCTGAAGAGTGTTTTCCAACTTGGTTCCATTCTCCCCGTCACTTTCAGGTACACCAATCAAACACAGATTTAGTCTTTTCACATAGTGCCATATTTCTTGGAGCCTTTGTTCATTTCTGTTTACTTTTTTTTTCTCTAAACTTCTCTTCTCGCTTTATTTCATTCATTTGATCTTCAATCACCGATACGCTTTCTTCCACTTGATCAAATCAGCTATTGAAGCTTGTGCATGTGTCATGTAGCTCTTGTGTCACGGTTTTCAGCTCCATCAGATCATTTAAGGTCTTCTCTGCACTGTTTATTCTAGTTAGCCATTCATCTAACCTTTTTTCAAGGTTTTTAGCTTCCTTGCAATGGGTTCGAACATCCTCCTTTAGCTTGGAGAAGTTTGTTATTGCCGACCTTCTGAAGCCTACTTCTGTCAGCTCATCAAAGTCATTCTCCATCCAGCTTTGTTCCATTGCTGGTGAGGAGCTGAGATCCTTTGGAGGAGAAGAGGTGCTCTGGTTTTTAGAATTTTTCAACTTTTCTGCTCTGGTTTCTCCCCACCTTTGTGGTTTTATCTGCCTTTGGTGTTTGATGCTGGTGATCTACAGACGGGGTTTTGGTGTGGATGTCCTTTTTGTTGATGTTGATGCTATTCCTTTCTGTTTATTAGTTTTCTTTCTAACAGTCAGGTCCTCTAGCTGCAGGTCTGTTGGAGTTTGCTGGAGGTCCACTCCAGGCACTGTTTGCCTGGGTTATCACCAGCGGAGGCTGCAGAACGGCAAATATTGCTGCCTGATCCTTCCTCTAGAAGCTTCATCCCAGAGGGGTACCTGCCTGTATGAGGTGTCAGTCAGCCCCTACTGGGAGGTGTCTCCCAGTTAGGCTACAGGGGGACCAGAGACCCACTTGAGGAGGCAGTCTGACCATTCTCTGAGCTCAAACACCGTGCTGGGGGAACTACTGCTCTCTTCAGAGCTGTCAGGCAGATATTTTTAAGTCTGCAGAAGTTTCTGCTGCCTTTTGTTCAGGTATGCCCTGCTGCAGAGCTGGAGTCTACAGAGGCAGTAGGCCTTGTGGAGCTGCAGTGGGCTCTGCCCAGTTCAAGCTTTCCCAGCCGCTTTGTTTACCTATTCAAGCCTCAGCAATGGCAGTTGCCCCTCCCCCTTCCAGGCTGCTGGCTAATCTCAGACTACTGTGCTAGCAGTGAGCAAGGCTCCATGGGTGTGGGACCTGCCAATTCAGGCACCGGATATAATCTTCTGGTGTGCCATTTGCTAAGACAATTGGAAAAGTGAAGTATTTGGGTGGAAGTGTCCTGTTTTTCTAGGTACCGTCTGTCACAACTTCCCTTGGCTAGGAAAGGAAAATCCCCTGACCCCTTGTGCTTCCCAGGTGAGGCAACACCCCACCCTGCTTCAGCTCACCCTCCATGGGCTGCACCCACTGTCCAACCAGTCCCAATGAGATAAACCAGGCACCTCAGTTGGAAATGCAGAAATCACCCACCTTCTGTGTTGATCATGCTGGGAGCTGCAGACCAGAGCTGTTCCTATTTGGCCATCTTGTAATGGAATCCATTTGTTGTTGTTTTTGTTTGTTTCCTTATTTTTTGAATTAATTCTTTTTTTTTTGGAAGCATTGTTTTGCTTTTGTTACCCACTCTGGAGTGCAGTGGCATGATCTTGGCTCACTGCAACCTCTGCCTCCCAGGTTCAAGCAATTCCTGCCTCAGCTTTCCGAGTAGCTGGAATTACAGGTGTACACCACCGCGCATGACTAATTTTTGTATTTTTAGTAGAGACGGGGTTTCATCGTGTTGGCCAGGCTGGTCTTGAACTCCTGACCTCAAGTGATCCACCTGCCTCAACCTCCCAAAGTGCTGGGATTACAGGCGTAAGCAACTGCGCCCAGACATTTTTTGAATTAATTCTCTGGAGTCTGTTTCTCTCATAGTATAGTCTCTGCTGGCTGCTCAGCTGCTCTCTAAAAAATTGTTTAAAAAATTTTACATCTGGCTTTCATGGGTTCACCCCTGAGTTGGCATAGCTTAGTGGCCAGCCAGTAATTCATCAGAAGTTTTGCTTAAACACCTTTGCCAGGGTCAAAAAGGCCTCTACCCTTTGAATCTCATCTTATGAGTTATGATGAGTATATAAATCAGTGTTCAATCACAGAAACAGAACCAGTAAGATATATCTATCTATCTCAATAAATATATTAAGAGATTTAATGCAAGCAGTTGGCTTAAGTGATTGTAGGGGCAGGCTAGTCAAGTCAAAACCTTGGTCTTGATCCAAATCAGTACTTTAGTGCTCCATAGAGATGGAGTCGGGGCGATGGAGGTGGTAGTCTTGGCCTCTCTCTAGAGGCTGCCTTTCCCCCAAGCCCGCTCTAACTGTAACTAAATCTGTTTGCTTGTATTAGTGGAGAAATTGAGCTTCATAAAGGACAGGCCATGATAAGAGAAGCCTGGAAATCTAGGGAATGAGCTAAAGCTTCTGTACATAGGAAGAGTTTCTTCTTCATCAGGGAAGCCCCAGTTCTGTTCTTACAGCCTTTCAGCTGATTGAATCAGGCCCACTCAGAAGAGCTGGGATAATCTCCCTGATTCAAAGTCAACTGATTATGGACTTTAATCCTATGTATAAAATACCGTCCACAGCAACACCTAGATTCGTGTTTAATTGAATAACTGGGGAGTATAGGCTAGTCAAATAGGTAAAAGAGAATCACAGGGAGCCATTGAATGGTTTAAGCAAGGTAGTAATATGATCATGCTTGCTTTAGATAAACACACCCTCTGGTGGCTAGGTAGAGGAGGAAGGAGCTGGAGGTTCTTGTAATAGACAAATTAAAGAGATATTAATTGCCTAAATTAGCACTATAGCACTGAGTTTGAAGAGGAGGGTTGAATTATTTTGAAAGTAAATATTTATAAATGTATTTATATATAATTGTAGGTTCAGTTACACAGACAGTGTAGGGTTGGTATATAGAGTAAGAGTAATACTCTGCCTCACATTTTACATTACATCCTGTCTGCCGATCATCTATTAACCTTTCGGAGTTTCCATTTTCTTATCTGTACCTTTTTCCCATCAACAAATACATTTTTTTCCAAGTTCTGACAGTAAGCCCCATGCTGAAAGCCCTGGTTATCTGAATTGCCTTCCATTTATCCTTGTATCTCCTGCACAAAACAAAGACCACAGGAAGTGAGTTAGAATACTCTGGAAGATGAGCATCTCTCATTTCCTTAGGAGTATATTGCAAAAACCTGTCTACAGAAAAGTGACACTTATGGACTGACTAAATGCATGCCCAAGCTTACAGAAGCTGCAAGAACATGCTAAGCAATGCAAGAGGCCCAGGGGGCCTAGAATGCATTAATTTGCATTTATCAGTAGGAGCTCTGCTCCTGGATGAATGCAGGAGTTGAAGCTGACTCTGCTTCCCTGCCCGTGCTTCTAGAGCCTTTTGTGGGCTCCTGTGTTAGCAGTGCCAAAGTCCCAGAGAAATCAATCACAAGACCTGAATTTGAGTCCTCCTGTTTCTTTTTGTGGTCCTGGGAGGTGGCAACTCTAAACTTTGGGACAAAGGACAATCTCCAACTACCACTGACTTTGGACTGCTAAGTTTCAAGGGCAAGATACATAGAAAATGAACCTGAACAAATGGTTTCTTTTCATTATCAGCTGTGATTTGAACCTAATTTCTCTATAGAGCTCTTAGTCCCAATGAGCAGAACTGGGAAATTGTTAAGGACTCTCTTTGCACTTTTAGCTTAATGTCTAGGCTAGGAAATGCCTCAGCAGACAAATGAAGCCTCCCTTCCCCTGATCTCCTATATTATGGTACCCTTGTGGTGTCTACTTGACCTTCCCAGGACATGGATACCCCTTCCTTAGCCTCGTGAGAGAAGAGATATTTCCAAAGCCAAATGTAGAAGACAAAAAAGGGAAAGCTGAAGATCTAACATTCAGATTCCAGGGTTGTTTTTTTTAATCATTTTCCTTATCACACTGAAAGCTCTGCTCCAGCGCTGAGCCTCTATCCTCCTTGGTCTTGATCCAAATCAGTACTTTAGTGCTCCATAGAGATGGAGTCAGGGCGACGGAGGTGGTAGTCTTGGCCTCTCTCTAGGGGCTGCCTTTCCCCCAAGTCCGCTCTAACTGTAACTAAATCTGTTTGCTTGTATTAGTGGAGAAATTGAGCTTCATAAATCATTATGCAGTTCATGTGGGTGCTAACATTTAGGTAAGCTGCCTGACAGCTGAGCTACAACAAATCATTGCTTATTGCTATGCTGCTCCTTGGAGTCCTGAGAGAGTCTATAGGCTGCTGTGTGTCCTTGGGGCAGCCAGAGCCACAGCTTCCGCCTTTCAGTGGCTTTGTGCAGGTTGCCGTTAATTTTTTTAGAGGAACCCCTCTGTTCACCACCAAACCCAGCCCAACCCCCTTCTGTGAAGTCTTCACCGCCCCCATTGCTGCTCCCCCAGCAAAAATATAATGAATCACCTCCCTCCTCTGCCATTGCTCTAATAGCACTTTTATTATTGTGCTTCAAGCATGATTGCTTTCATTCTTTACTGAGCTACTGTCTACTTCATACTAGACAGGTTATTTAAGCCTTAAAAGAGATTCTCTCTGCCCTCACAAAAGTCCACAGTCTTTAGCATGACTCATCTGCCAGCCTCATCTTGTACCATGCCTCCCTCACTCTCTGTTAACTTCAGGCAGTGGGGAGCCAGGGAATGCTTCAAAGCGGAGGAGAAACCCAATCATGTTTGTGCTTTTTCCAGATGACTCTGGTGGTAATGGAGGATGCAATAGTTGGGAGGAAGAGCAGAGTCTAAGTTACTGTAAAGTGGTTCTTATCATGTGAAAGATGATGAGGTTGGATCCAGCACAGGGGCTGTCGGAATAGAGAATACATATACTTTGATTCTAATATGTTTAGTATTTTTAATGTAAAAACTGCCACTTAGATCTCTTCATCAGCAAAACAGGAAAGGAATTGCTGTGTATGGATGAAATGAGATAGGGCATGAACAGCACCTGGCATGAAGCCTGGCACACAGTCGGTGCCCAGGAACTGCTTTTTGTCTGCTCCCTTCAACCTGCGGCAGGCACAGCTCTGGGCTCTCATCCTTCTTCTGGAGGAGAGAAGAAGGGAGAAAAGCGACGTGGCAGCAAACCAGGGCAGTGACCTCATCAGTTACAGGTGAAAAAGATGGACCTAAGTTGTTCGAGCAAATGAATGAATGGCCTTACTACTCTCACAGACCAGTGGTGTAATATATCTATTCATCCAAGATTCCGATTTTAACTAGGAGCAGCAGGAGGACAAGTTTCTACAGTAAAGACAGTTGTTAGAATTCGCAGAGCAGAGAAGCTCTTTAAGAGACAAGATTCCTGATAGTCTTTTCACAGGGAAGAAGAATATTGATTACAAGAGAAGCTTCTATGTGTGTTAGGCCCTATGCCCTCCTGCCTCAGGAGAGGAGAGGATGCCCTGTGAGCATCAGTTCCATTTGGTGATCTCTTTCATTTCTCACTGTTTCCTTCATTCATGGCTGCTTCAAGCCAGGACAAGGCAAAATAAAGAAATTCTGACCTTCAGCAACTTCTTTATGCTCTCAGAATCTGCTTTTTCAACCTGTAGTTTAGAAATAATCATATTTGCCCCACAAAGTTTTTGTTAGAATTGAGGCAGAGGAAAAGAAGCTATGCGACGTTATGTATCCACCTTAAATCCATGCATTGGCTACAGAGGTTCCTCCAAAAACACTAAACGGGTTTCTTAGCTTAAAGTATAATTATATATATATATATATATATATATATATATATATATATATATAAAAGGAAATTGCTAAATCAAAATGAAAAAAAAAGGGCTTCTCACTGCCCTTACAAAAGTCAACAGTCTACAGCATAACTCATCTGCCAGCCTCATCTTGCACCATGCCTCCCTGGCTCTCTGTGCTTTCGCTGTATTGGCCTCTGTCGTTTGTGAGAGATGCCATGATCTTGCCAGCCTAGGCCTTTGCTCATACTGTACCCCTGCCTGGCACATTCTTGCCTCTCCTCTCCACGTGACCATCTCTCCGTCCCTCTTTTAGAATTGATATGGTTTGGCTTTGTGTCCCCACCCAAATCTCATCTCAAATTGTAATCCCCAGGTGTTGAGAGAGAGACCTAGTGGGAGGTGGTTGGATCATGAGGGCAGTTTCCCCCTTGCTGTTATTGTGATAGTCAGTGGGTGAGTTCTCATGAGATCTCACCTCCACTTCACTCTCTCTTTTGACTGCTGCATGTAAGATATGCCTGCTTCCCCTTCTGCCATGATTGTAAGTTTCCTGAGGCCTCCCCAGCCATGCAGAACTGTGAGTCAGTTAAACCTCCTTTCTTTATAAATTACCCAGTCTCTGGCAGTTCTCTATAGCAGTGTGAAAATGGGCTAATGCAAGGATCCAGGTTAAATTCACTTCAGTCATTCAAATCACAAATATTTATTGAGTGCCTGCTATGTGCCAGGCACTTTTCTAGACAATGGGGAAAGTAGCAAATAGGAAGGCAAAGTCCTATGAATCTCATATTCTAGCACTGGGGAGACAGAGGGAAAACAAGCAAGCAATGAAGGAACAAGATAATGTTTTAATGGTGGTATTGAGAGGCAATACAAGGCTAATCAGATGGGGCATGCCAGGCTCTCTTGAGGGTGGTGGTTGGGTGGGAGAGGGTGGTATACATTAGATTAGATCACTTCTTTTATTTTTAATTTTTTAATTTAATTTAATTTTATTTTATTTTATTTTATTATACTTTAAGTTTTAGGGTACATGTGCGCAATGTGCAGGTTTGTTACATATGTACACATGTGCCATGTTGGTGTGCTGCACCCATTAAATCGTCATTTAGCATTGGGTATATCTCCTAATGCTATCCCTCCCCCCTCCCCCCACCCCACAACAGTCCCTGGAGTGTGATGTTCCCCTTCCTGTGTCCGTGTGTTCTCATTGTTCAATTCCCACCTGTGAGTGAGAACATGCAGTGTTTGGTTTTTTGTCCTTGCGATAGTTTGCTGAGAATGATGGTTTCCAGCTTCATCCATGTCCCTACAAAGGACATGAACTCATCATTTTTTATGGCTGCATAGTATTCCATGGTGTATATCTGCCACGTTGTCTTAATCCAGTCTATCATTGTTGGACATTTGGGTTGGTTCCAAGTCTTTGCTATTGGGAATAGTGCCGCAATAAACATACGTGTGCATGTGTCTTTATAGCAGCATGATTTATAGTCCTTTGGGTATATACCCAGTAATGGGATGGCTGGGTCAAATGGTATTTCTAGTTCTAGATCCCTGAGGAATCGCCACACTGACTTCCACAATGGTTGAACTAGTTTACAGTCCCACCAACAGTGTAAAAGTGTTCCTATTTCTCCACATCCTCTCCAACACCTGTTGTTTCCTGACTTTTTAATGATGGCCATTCTAACTGGTGTGAGATGGTATCTCATTGTGGTTTTGATTTGCATTTCTCTGATGGCCAGTGATGATGAGCATTTTTTCATGTGTTTTTTGGCTGCATAAATGTCTTCTTTTGAGACGTGTCTGTTCATATCCTTCACCCACTTTTTGATGGGGTTGTTTGTTTTTGTCTTGTAACTTTGTTTGAGTTCATTGTAGATTCTGGACATTAGCCCTTTGTCAGATGAGTAGTTGCAAAAATTTTCTCCCATTTTGTAGGTTGCCTGTTCACTCTGATGGTAGTTTTTTTTGCTGTGCAGAAGCTCTTTAGTTTAATTAGATCCCATTTGTCAATTTTGACTTTTGTTGCCATTGCTTTTGGTGTTTTAGACATGAAGTCCTTGCCCATGCCTGTGTCCTGAATGGTATTGCCTAGATTTTCTTCTAGGGTTTTTATGGTTTTAGGTCTAACATGTAAGTCTTTAATCCATCTTGGATTAATTTTTGTGTAAGGTGTAAGGCAGGGATCCAGTTTCAGCTTTCTACATATGGCTAGCCAGTTTTCCCAGCACCATTTATTAAATAGGGAATCCTTTCCCCATGTCTTGTTTTTGTCAGGTTTGTCAAAGATCAGATGGTTGTAGATATGCGGCATTATTTCTGAGGGCTCTGTTCTGTTCCATTGATCAATATTTCTGTTTTGGTACCAGTACCATGCTGTTTTGGTTACTGTAGCCAGGTTAGATCACTTCTTAGTGATATGAGCTGTGAGCTGAAAGATTAAAAAAGGATACTCCCGAGAGAGATAGCAGCAAGTACAATGGCCTGAGGCAGAGATGAGCTTTGTACAGTCAAAGGGAAAAAAGGCCAAGTTTCCTAGAACACTGTGATAGAGTTAGAGAAGCATAAGATAAATCAAAGAGGTGGGTGGGGCAGAAATCTAGGGCCTTCTAGGCCATGGTCAGGGCTCAGATATTAAGTCTAAATGGAAGCCGTTGGAACATTTTAATTTACACTTACATTTAAAAAATATTACCCTGGATGCTAAATGGAGAATGCCTAGTAGAAATGACAGAGAGAAATCACCGGGTGGCAGGGAGAGGGAGTTAGGAGAGGTGGCAGAACCTTTTGGATGATCTGTACAGGAAGCAATGTGGAGATATTGGTGACTCAGATGATACTACCCTTGAGGGGGTAATATCAATATCTTCTTCTGGTAGATAAGGGAATGGAAGAGAAGTGGGGTACACTTTGGAATTAAATCCTATAGATCTTGTTCATGGATTGGGTGGTAAAGGTGAAGAAAGGAGATGAGACAATAGGAAGAGCAAGGAAGGAAAACACTCTGGGGAGAAATGAAGATTTTGGCATCTGCTATATTAAATTACTTTCTTATGGAAGACTTCCCTGATCCCCAGTCCTGGTTAGAGCTTTATATTGATTGCTCCCAGAGCAGCGTGTAGCTCTCCTTTGTAACACTCCAAACATTTTATCATTTGTCATTATTTGTTCCTTCACTAGACCTGAGGGGAGGAACCCACCTTTCTTGTTTAATGCTGTCTCTCCAGCGCTTTGCATAGTACCTGCATAGTACCTGCATAGTACCTGGCATATAATTATAATATAACATAACAAAACATATTATTATAATAATCTGACATCTAATACAATAGTATTAATAACAACACTTAAAGAGTAGTTTCTCTGTGTCAGGTCCTATTCTGAGTGCTTTACAGGTGATTTTCACAGCAGTTCCCTGAAATGGGTACTGTTATGTTTGACAGATATGCAAAGTGAGGCACAGAGAGAGTAAGTAAACTTGACCAAGGTCACACAGCTAGCAAATGCCAATAAGTGAATATTTTACAAATGATACATTGTTTATACGTCACACCACCACAGTGAGGCATATTTTTGTGTTCCTATTTTAGGTTTGAGCAAAGTGAGACATAAATCTGTTTGAGGTGTTGATACTGGGAAGTAGGGTTGGCAGGATTTGAACTGTCCAGAAGCTGAGTGAGACAGGCTCACTCAGTTTGAGAATGTTGAGAGCATTCACTGTGGGGCCAAGGTGACTCAGTCTGAAATGTGTCCCTACCACTTACTAGCTAGGCATGTGAGACTTTGGCTGAATTAAATGCTTTGTACTTCAGTTTCTTTATCTGTAAATTGACACTATTAATAGTGTTTGTCTTCATGAGGACTGGATGTAATATTTGAAGAGCCCTTAGAGTACATGTAGACTTTATGGAAAGGATCTATAGTTTGCCTATAGAAAAAGCCAAGGAAGGAAGGTCCACTGCTCCCCAAGTCTTCTCCATGGGTCATTCATCCTGGATTAAGATGTTAGAACTAAACAATCACTGTGGTTACGGTTGACAGTCATCTAATTCACTGCCTCCGTTCATTATATGGATAAATAAGCTGGGGCGTGCTATGAGGGTAAGTGAATGAGATGGGGCAAGATCCTGGGGAGCCTCCTGAAAATCCTGGTACCTTCTGTATGTCCGAGGTTTTATAAAGATGAGTTATATAATCTCCAGAGCTAGAAAATCAGGCAGGCCCTTTTTGTGATTGAAAGAAAAACCTTCCTAATCATTTCTAAGACAAGCTCTCAATTTTCTTTGATTTGGGAATCAAAGAGAACAGGGAATATTATGCTCTTCACTGATGTTCTATTTTTTTCCTTCTGCCAATCAAAAAGGAGGCCTAGGCAGCGTTGATTTTTTTTTTCTTTTACTCTTTCTTCCAGACCTCTGGTGGAGGTGTTAATAAAAAGTGAATCGGTCAAATCCCAGCTTATCAGGAGGAGACAGAAAAGGGATAAAAATTCAGGGTAGTCAAGCTCCACATAATAGGGATTACCTGTTTTGAAGGTAATTTGACAATAAGGTGTCTGAAAAGTCAGTCTTCCCATTTCTTTAAAGCGCTTTCTCTGAGTTGTATGCCTTTCTGTCAGGCAGTGAACTAACTCAATGACGTCAGACTTCGTCTCTACTTCCAAAACATAAGTGGTAACTTACCCAGTCCCTGGTCCACTGAGCAAATCTGGCTTCAGAAAGAAACTGTCCTGATCTGACACAATCCAAGTCAAAATATTTGAAACCCAATCTGAAACTGTGGTCTGGCATAATCCACATGATTCAGGGCTAGGTTCTCATAAACCGACTCAAAAAACATGCAATCTTCTGGTAGAACTTTTGCCCAGGGCTGGTAGACATGCAAATTATTGCAGTCTTTCCAGAAAGCAATTTGGAAGAACATATCAAGAAGCTTTAAAAGGCTCATATCTTTTAACCCAGGCTTGAGAAAATATTCAGAGACAGGACTAAGTTTTATACACAGTTTATTCCTTGAAGCACTATCTGCAACTACAAAAACAAAACAGGAATCAAAGAAAATATCCAATAATTAACAAATTGCTTACATCATATTTCAATCATTCCAATATGTGTTTTCTTAAAAGAAATGTTTAATGGCGTGTGGAAAACATTCCCAACATGAACAAAGAGAGAGAAAACCCAGGGTTACAAATTACAAATAATATGATTTTAGTTTTGTAAATCAATCCCATCCATGCATCCATCCATCCATCCATCCATCCATCCATTTGTCCATTCTTTATCTCTTTATCTATCTAGGGGATATAGGCCTAGAAAAATAACTGAAAATAAATAAATATGTTAACAGTAATTATCCCAGTATATTGGCCTCTTGAGTATTTTTCATCTTTGCACTTTTCCATATTTTCCAAATTTCCTGTGGTGACCATGTCCTACTTTATAATAAGGAAAAAATTATAAAGACTATCATTTACAGGAAGAAGACAGCTCTTATCTCTTCTCTGAACTGCAAAAACACCTAACAACATACTCTCCTTCTCCTTCAGTGTGTGCTACACCAGCTGCCATATTGATTTTTCCGAACCATTCTTTTTATTATAACATCCTTTCCCTTAAAGATTCTCTGGCTCCTCACTGCTTATATAAATAACTGTTAAACTACTTAACCTGGCTTTCCAGGCCTTCAGAAATCTGGCCCTGTTATACCATCTGTGGATTTTTATTAGTAGTTTTTCTCCTTAAATCTCCATTCAACAGGTATTTATGAAGCACCAGCTCTGTTCCAGGCTGGCTTTTCTCCTCACCTCCCAAATTCTCCACAAGTGGCCTCTTCCCTGGCCCAGCCTCGTGTGCTCCCACCTGTAAGTCTCTGTTCCTTGGCATGCTCCTTACTGGATCCATTGCAAAAGATGCAGTGTGTGTGCACCATTCTCTCAGAGACTTCTGTTTATCCACCCGACTGTGGCACATGCTCTAGGGACTTAGGCAAGTGCCTTCATCCCTCATTGCCTTCATCTTCCCATTTGTATAATGGAAACCATAGTCGCAATGTGTAATCTATTCATTTGTTATGAAGATCCAAAGAGCTGATATGTGTAATACGCTTAGGACAGTGTTTGGCACAAGGTAAGAGCTCAAGAAACATTTCTTATTTGTCTTGTCACTTCCTTCAAGGTAGGATCCTAGTCTCATTCCACTTTACAGCTCCCATGGAGCCTAAACACCTTGCTCTGTCTCTAGCTGGATACTGAAGAAATTGTTGTTGAGTAATGTATGAATGAATGGCAGCTGCTGTAGACTGAAGGTTTATGTCTCTCCCCACTATTTATATATTAACACCGAATCCCCTATGTGATGGTATTTAGAGTGGAGGCTTTGGGAGGTGATTGGGTCCTGAGGGTATAATCCCTCAAAATAGGATCAGTGTTCTATAGGAAACCCCTTATACTGTGTGAGGACACAGCAAGATAGCCATCTATGAACCAGGAAGCAGGCCCTCACGAGACACTGAATCTGTCAGAGTCTTGACCATGGACTTCCCAGCCTCCAGAACTATGAGAAGTAAATTTCTGTTGTTTATAAGCCACCCTGTCTGTGGTATTGTTATAGAAGCCTGGATGGACTAAGACAAAATTTATATGAACTTTTACTGACCATGTATATCCCTTCTCCTTTTGGACACCCTGTCCCTGACTATAAACCGTACCCATATCATTCATCACTTGTGTGGTCAATGTTGGTGCTATCCATTGTAATTATGGCCAAACCCTCTGCTGTAGCTGCACAACTTGGCATCAGATTTCTTCTGTTCCTGAAGCATTGTGGTGGTAGATGCTTAATAATCTTGCTCACGAATTTCTATACTGTTCCCACTTTTCCATAGCAAGTTGCAGAATAGCTACCTTATGTTTTCCAACCTTAATTTTCTTGGCCACAAGCCTGAAGGAAATTGCATTAAGTCTTTCACTTTAAGCCCATGCATTGCATTATCCCAGATGAATGTCACTAATTCATTTGAAAATTAGAGAAAAATAGACAAATGATGGTATAAAAAAAAAAGTAACTGACTTATTTAGGGACCACTATGCGCCAGGTTCTGCAATAATCCCTTTCATACATTTATCCTGTTAAAAATGTGAAACACATTTAGAAGCTGTGTGACCACAGTCAAATCAAGTTGTCCCTCTAAGCCTTGGCTTGAGCTTTCCCAGGCTATACTATTGCCTGCCCAAATACCACTCCTGTTTTCTGCCCCATCTGTCAACAGTCTTCTGGAAAATTCTATTTACGTATAAAAAGTAGAGTTAATTATTTCCTATTTCAAACCTATTCTTCCTTCTATGTCCCTGCCACCCATTCAGCTGCCCAAGTCAGAAACTTAGGAGTCACCCACCCGCCTTTCCTACCCCCACATGACGGCCCTGACCGCAATTCAGGCCACTTTCATGTCTCGTCTGCTTTAGGGCAACAACCTCCTAATTGGTCCCCCTTTCATAACCCCTTCTTGGCTGATCTAATCTACTTTTCTCATTATAGCCATGATCTTTGCAAAATAGAAAAGTGGCCCTGTCAGTCTCTGGCTTTTAAGCCCTCAGCAGCTCTTCATGAACGCCATAAGAGATCATCTGGTCCCTGCTTCTCTCTCAAGTTTTACCTTTTCAACCCATCAGTTTTCCGGTTATATACTTTGAATTTTATGTGCTACGTGAGGTTCTCAAAGTGTGGTTCTAGGACCAATGGGGTCTCCGGGCCTTGTCAAGGAGGCTTAGGTCGAAACTATTTTCATAATAATATTAACACATCATTTGCTCTATTCACTTTCATTTTCTTCTGAGTTTATGTTGGCATTTTCCAGAAGCTACATGATGTGTGCTATTGTAACAGATGGAATCCAAAAGTAGATATGAGAACCCAGCTAACTGTCTTTGATTAAGCCAGACATTACAGAGATTTGCAAAGATGTAAATCTATACCAGCTTCTCACTATTTTTTTTTTGTTTTGAAAAATATACTTGTTTTTTATAAAGGATATTTTTGTTAGCACATAATGCATAATGGGTTTATTATTATTTTAAATTAATAAATATACAGATTTAAAAATGTTTACCGTTTCAACATTTAATATGGTAAATACCAATAAATATATCCCACATGAACAAAATATTTTGAGGGTGCTTAATAATTTTTAATATTATAAAGGGGTCCCAAGATTAGAAAGTTTCAGAACCACTGCTCTAGCAGTGGACCCATTCAGAGTACCCCAAAATATGTTCTCTCTCTTTCTCCCCCAGCCCACTTGGTGCTTCTCCATCACCATAATCATTTCTCTCTGCTTCTTCTTTGTCTGCTTAATTCTCCTGCACAAGAGTCACCACTTAGTGAAAGCCTTCCTTTGAGCTTTACAAGAGTAGCTACAAGGCTGCCTTTTGCTGAAGGCCTCTTGTATGCTAAGCGAATAATTGCTTTACCTGCATTTTCTCCTCCTTTTTCTTTTTCTTTTTTTTTTTTTTTTTTTTTTTTGAGACAGGGTCTCACTCTGCCTCCCGGACTGGAGTGCAGTGGCACAATCTCAGCTCACCACAACCTCCACCTCCCAGGCTCAAGCGATTCTCCTGCCTCAGCCTCCTGAGTAGCTGGGATTACAGGCACATGCCACTGTGACCGGCTAATTTTTGTATTTTTAGTAGAGACAGGGTTTCACCATGTTGGCCAGGCTGGTCTCATACTCCTGACCTCAAATGATCCACCCACCTTGACCTCCCAAAGTGTTGGGATTACAGGTGTAAACCACCATGCCTGGCCCATTTTCTCCTTTTTTTTTTTTTTTTTTTTTTTTTTTCGAGATGGAGTCTCGCTCTGTCCCCTAGGCTAGAGTGCAGTGGTGCGATCTCGGCTCCCTGCAACCTCTGTCTCCTGGGTTCAAGCAATTCTCCTGCCTCAGCCTCCCAAGTAGCCGGGATTACAGGCACGTGCCACCACACCTGGCTAACTTTTTTGTTTTTGTTTTTGTTTTTTTGAGACGGAGTCTCGCTCTGTCGCCCAGGCTGGAGTGCAGTGGCGTAATCTCGGCTCACTGCAACCTCCGCCTCCCGGGTTCACACCATTCTCCTGCCTCAGCCTCCTGCATAGCTGGGACTACAGGTGCCCGCCACCACACCTGGCTAATTTTTTGTATTTTTTAGTAGAGACGGGGTTTCACTGTGTTAGCCAAGATGGTCTCGATCTCCTGACCTTGTGATCCACCTGCCTCGGCCTCCCAAAGTGCTGGGATTACAGGCGTGAGCCACCGTGCCTGGCCACTTTTTTGTATTTTTAGTAGAGACAAGGTTTTGCCATGTTGGCCAGGCTGGTCTTGAACTCTTGACCTCAGGTGTTCCACCCACCTCGGCCTCCCAAAGTGCTGGGATTACAGGCGTGAGCCACCGCGCCTGGCCACTTTTTTGTATTTTTAGTAGAGACGAGGTTTTGCCATGTTGGCCAGGCTGGTCTTGAACTCCTGACCTCAGGTGTTCCACCCACCTCGGCCTCCCAAAGTGCTGGGATTACAGGCGTGAGCCACCACGCCTGGCCTTCTCCTTTAAGTTAGGCTGAGGCAAGGCCAGGGAGGGTCAGGGAGGAGGAAAGATAACATCAGTTCTAGTCTAGACCTAAGAAAACTTAGGCTCAGAGAGGTTTAGAAGCTGCTCAGGTCACAGAGCTAGTGAGTGGCACAGCTGACTTGAACTCATCCTCTTCCCACTCAGTGGTTCTTATCGTTCAATGTACTAGTGGTGTGCTGGTGAATAATAAACAACTGGCTCCCCAGTGGGACAAAGCCCTAGTTAGTAGCGTTTGGCAATTTCCATGGTATAAATGCTCCTGCAGTGGCCAGTTTCAGGCTGCCAACATGACATCATTGAACAGAGAGACCAAAAGGGGTGTGCAGTCGTCCCCATCATAGAGCATTTTCACCACACACATAAAAGTGATGAAAAACTCAACAGCACAGGTAACAGTTAAGGTGGTAAAATAATTAGGAATTACAGTGATGAATTCTGAGTATTTTGAATTTGAGCATATTTGTTTTCAATATAATTTCTGTAATTGTAAGTTGATCTGATCTACTTGTTTATAATTGTTAATAATTGCTGTGTTTAGCAACCAACTTGCATAATTCCCAAATATGTAACAAATGTCTCTTGGACCTCAGAATTAACTTTCAACCTTTGGACATCACAGATGTTCAAGCCCTCTTCCAAACCTACTGAAGCCACCTCTCCAAGCTGGGGTCCAGGAGGCTGTGTTTTCACCAAGCCCTCCAATCTCATCTCATCATGCACACACAGAGACTCATTTGTTCATTCTTCCTCATTCACCTAGGCAGCACACACTGACTAAAGGCCTACATTACGTCAGATACTGTTTCAAGGTGCCTGCCTCATGGTCCACATTCCTACCAGACGATACCCTCCTTTAGAGCAGGGATGGAGCCTATCTCCCAGAGCTTGGTGCAGAGTCTAATGCATCATACAAACTTAATAAATGTTTGTGCTGGAACAAAAGAATAACAAGCCAGGTTTTACCTGGCTCAGCTCTGATCAGCCCAAATCTCTGGGATTGGAGAGCATAAGCATCAAATATGGGTTAGCATGGGATAGGTTTGGATTTGAGTCTGATTCTTGGACAAGTAAGTTAGTCTACTACTTTTCCATTTCCTCTGCTGTAAAAATACTAATACCCACTTTAGAGGGTGGTTATAGGAATTACACATAATCATGTTTTTGTTGCATGCTTAGCAAAGTGTCCTGGTCACATTATCTGAGCATCCTTGGCCACTCTTGGTTCCTTCATCCTGTGTTATTTTTCTTCATTATGCTCATCATTGTGTGATGTTATAGTATGTATGTATGCATGTATGATATTTACGTATTTGATTATTGTGTCTCCTCCCCATACTACCCACCCACTAGAATGGTGTTCTATCAAGGGAAAGACCCAGTTTGTTACATTCATCTCTGTATCCTCAGCACCTAGAAAAGTCCCTAATACCCAGTAGGCTTCCAGTAAACATTTGACAGATAGATGAATGGATGGACAGAGAGCTCAGTATTTGTTGGTTATTAGTAAAAACATTATGTTTTTTAAAAATACCTCCCTCTGAGGCTACAGTGAGCTGAGATCATGCCACTGCACTTCAGCCTGGGTGACAGAGTGAGACTCCATCTCAAAAAAAAAATAAATAAATAAAATTAAATAATTAAATAAAAATAAATAAATAAAGTTTAAAAAATATCTCCCTCTGGATTTGGGACCCTGTTGTGTGTCTCACTTGTTCTCCAGGATCTAGAATCTGCTTCCTTCTTGTACATGTGGCACATGCCATGGCCTCCTCCAGCTCCTGGCCTGTCCTCATCCTTGCAGTTCTAAGTCTTATAGCGACATCATCTTTTCTCCTGTTGTGTTCCGGTATTGTAAGAAGGTTACTTGTGAACTTTTCTTCCTGATTCTGCCAGGAAATTGCTTGGTCTCTTACTGGTATCTGATGTCCCTGGAAGCTTTTCTGCTTCAGACCTGATGAGGTCAACCACAAAGTGAGAAGTTTCCCTGCAACATGAGGGTCGTTGCATTTCTAAGCGTATGTTGAGTTCTTATTTTTGATATGCACAGAAAAGTCAGTTGATTATTCTAACTTAAAAATAAAATTCTACCTTCATATTGGCTTGCCTTTCCTCTCCTTTGGGACAGGTTGGGAACTTGGGAAGCGGAATATGGGTCTGTGCTCTTGGCTTGTGGTGGTTCAGAGATCAGGGCTTTTGGAATTGGGCAAATATAGGCTTGAATCCCAATTTTGCTCCTTCCTAGCTCTGTGCCCTGGGAAGATAGTTAACCTTTCTGAGTCTCAATTTCCTCTATAAAATGTGGCTTCCTTCATTAACATGTATTTGTTCAGCCCCTAGTGAGTTCATACATTGTTCTAGACATTAGGGATACACCAGTGAGCAAGCATCACACATGACCTCATACTCATGAGTTGTCTTCTCTATCTGGTTGGTAAACTATTAAAACAAGCAATGCCGCAAAGGGGAAGGACAGGGTTTGATGGGAACTTACAATGAAGATATAACCCAGTCTGGACAATCAGAGAAGGTCTAACTGAGACAGTGTTAACCTGAGTAGCAAAGAACAGATGTAGTTGAGTGGGCCGTAAGGAAGGAGGAATGAAGGTTGAGTCTTTATTGAGCTATGGTTTACAACTAGAGGTGAAGGCTCTGTATTCAAAACAGGTTTGGCGAGACAAATGGAATACAACTTGGAATATAACTCCTCAAATACCGTCATTTAAACCCCTACTTGCCTGCTATGGACCTTGAGTTTAAAATTCTATCATTTTAAAGATGAAAAAACTGCAATCCACAGAAGTTTCCACAGGCCACCAGCTAGTTAAGCATGGCAGAGCTGATATTAAAGTTAGCACCTTAAAGTATATCCATACCATCAGGGCAGGGGGCATTTTCACTCTGGTGGGCATTTTCAAGCAACAATTCCAAATACGTGAAGAACTGCCTTGTCCTCAAATGGCCCAGCTTCACAGCATGGCTCATTTCACATTTAAATTGCACTGGGAGCAAATACATTTCACAGTGTTCAGCCTCAGGTTGTGAAGAATAACATACTAATAGAGAGTTGCAGGTACCAGTCATTTTCCTCCAAATCAGTCTCCTTTGGTCCCACTCTGGATTAATGACTACCTTTACAAAGAGGTCACATGAGCTTTCAGAGAAAGGAGTCAACAGGAGGACATGCGTTAACATGGCAGGCTAGTCACGTCCCACGCCTGAATGTAGAGCTTTTAGAAATGGAATTGTTAAGATGTGCTTCTTTTACAGATTTCAGATAAACATAAACTCTGAGGGTTTCATAGATGTTTTATTTCATTTGCACAACTCACTAGGTCACACACCGAGAAAGAAAAGACGTGAGATTAAACCCACGTTTTCTAACTCTGGGCTCATTTTGGTGACGTCAGGTGATTTGGGTGAGAATCCCAGTTCCAGCGCTCTCAGCATGACTGGTACCTGCAACTCTCTATTATAAGTAACCTTGGGTTACTTATTTAACTGTTCTGAGCTTCATCTGTTTCTCATCTGGTAAATGCCACGTGCAGATGTACAATACATTTACAGTTTGTTTGTTTTAATTAGACCATGTGGCTCCTCACTGGGATTACTTTAATATTAAATAAAATTAATAAATAATAATATAATAATAATAAATAAAATTAATATTAAATAATATTAAATAAAATTGAAAAGCACGTCGTGAGTGAAGAGACCACAAAGAAAAGACTGCATGGGCTATTTGCGGGACGGCTAGTTTTCCAGGCTGGTTGGGGAAAGGGCATATGGAGTGACGTGCTCAGACGGAACTATAAAGGAAGTCTTGAGGCAGGACATGGGGGACCCCAGTGCTGTTTTGAGTTTGGGAAATCTCCAGCCCTTGGCCATTCACTTACAGGACAGAACAGATGGCATTTATGAACCTGCCCACATACACCCACAATACGTCAAATGGTTCAATTTATTGACTCATAGTTGGCAAAGTTGTGTTCATCTCCACGGTTTCTTTCCACCACTTCTCAATATCAAATGGACGGTAGCTCTGAGAGTCAGTGTCAGCACCCTGATACTGACTCCGTATCAATGCAATGGAAATACTTTCAGTTTTCATTCATTTTCAACCTTACCAATGCCCTGGAATCACTAAATCTGACCTTTTTTTTTTCTAAGCTCTGGGCCTGTGAGCCCAGGTTTATAGATGTAGCTTATAGATATGCTATTCAAATTCATTTGTATGCAAACATACCTCAGTGGATTTTGTTATACTTCTGTTCATCTTGAAATTCATGAAATTCCTCAGACATCTGACAATGCCTAGAATTTTAAATATATGCTATCATTTTTCTAAGACACTTGATTTTTGATCCTGTCTAGTGTATTTAATCAAACTCAAATTAGAAATTGGTTCCAACAGCCAGTCTTACAGATCAGCACTGATCAGCAGGAACATAAAGTGGGTCACAAGGATGAGCCATGTATATAATTTTAAATTTCCTGATGGCCATATTAAAAAAAGTAAAAAGAAACATGAAAGTAATTTTAATAACATATTTCATTTAACCCACAGTACTCAAAATATTATCATTCAACATGTAATGAATATACAAAATGATGAGATATTCTACATTTATTCTTTTCATACTAAGTCCAGACTGTATTTTATACATACAACACATTTCACTTTAGCCACATTTCAAGTGTACAATAGTCACATAAGGCTAAGGGCTGTAGATTCCAGCTCCTTAGAACAGTTAGTTCCTTCAAAGGACTGGAAGAATGATTTATATCCCCCTTCCTCTTGCTCCCATCCAAGCAGTAATATTGCAACATTTCTCTCTCATCTATGGATTTTTGGGGGGATAGACCTAAGAGATTGTCTTGTCCCAAACTTTTGTATTATGGTCAATGAAGCTGAGATCCATGGAGAGAAAGAGTCTTGGCCAATTCAACCATATCTCCTCTTGTGTTGGTGCAGTCTCCACTCCGTGAAGTATGTCCATAGTGATTAAAGAGATGAGATAGTCTGAACTGAGAATTGTAATAAGGAATGGCTTCTTTGGTTAATAGAGTTTACAGAAGTACATAATGTAGATTTGGGAGGTGTCTTGTGACAGAAACCACCAACTGTATCCACATATATTCTCTTCTTCCATGGTAACAAAACCCTTAACTTGGCAGGGCACATATCTTCTTTGTCCTAAAAAGATAAAGGATATATGTGCCAACCTCTGTGAAGATATGTGCCCACTTCCCTGAAACCTGAGGAGAAGGGCATGAACTAAATTCTGACAGTGGGACATTTAGGGGAAGTGATGAGTGCAACTAAAGGAAATGTGCATAAAGGGAAAGAACAGTGCTGTTCCATTCCTCCCCTTCTTACTGACTGGATGGAATGTGTGAGTGATGTTACAGCTTCAGCAACCTTCTCGAATCATGAAAAGAAGAGAAGCAAAGTGGGTGGAGAAAGAAGATAGGAGGAGTCTGATCCCTGACCCTTGGGAGCACCACGCGAGTCCTAGACTGACTAGCTACAGACTTTTTGCCTATGAAGAAGAAATAAACTTCTATTTCACCTAAGCCACTGTCATTTTAGATTTTTCCATTACTCATAGCTTAACCTATATAGCCTTCACCCTCAAAAGTTTTCCTTGATTTGCACTACATACCCCTCTGTCCTACTACCATATGTTGGGTTTGCTGCCCTTCCTCTGCTCTCATAGCCTGCTGTATTACCATCAAAATAACTTACCACACTGTATTGTAATTATTTATGCATGTCTACCATTTTATTCATTGCATATGTACTGTGTATTTATTGATCACTTGTGGCAAATTATCCACAAAATCTCTACACACTTGGAAATGAAACAAAATACTTCTAAATAACCTATGAGTTGAAAAGGAAGTGTCGAAGGATGTTAAAAACATACATAGAACATAATAAAATTGAAAATATAATAGATATCAAAATATGTAAGATGCACCTATAACATTGCTGAGAGAAAATTTTATAGCACCAAATGCTTACATTAAAATAAAAGTCTCAAATAAAAAATTTACATTTTTACCTCAATAAATTAGAAAAATAATAATAGAAACTGAAAGCAAGTTTAAGGAAGGAAATAATAATGAGCAGAAATTGAAGAAATTGAAAATAAGAACATAATTAAACCAATAGGTAGTTCTTCAAAAAATTCAATAAAATATATAAACCTATAATAATACTGACAAAGATAAAAAGAAAAAAATACACAAGTCATCAATATTAGAAATAAAAAATGGCTTATCACTACAGACCCTATAGTGATTAAAAGGATCGTAAAGGAATAACATACACAGTTTATGCCCAAATCCAACAACTTAGAAGAAACATACAAATTTCTCAAAAAACACATACTGCCAAAAATCATCTAAGATGAAACATATGAATGGTCCTATACCATTAAATACATTGAATTTGTAATTTAAAATTTCCCTCAAAATAAATCTGCGGGCCTAAATGATTTCCCTAGAGAATACTACCAAATATTTAAAGAAGATTTAACACAATTTTCCACAGTCTACTCCAAAAAATGGAAAAAGAGGAAACACTTCCTAAGTCATTTTACATAACCAGTATTATCCTGATGCCACAACAAGACAAAAAAAGTACCAAAAAACCTCACAAAACTCTCACGCACTATCTCCAGTATATCTCATGAACTTAGACATAAATCTTCAACAAAATATTAGGAAATGGAATCCAGTAATATATGAAGAGAATTATACTCTGTTAACAAGTAGGATTTATTCCAGCTATATGTGGTTGGTTCAACACTTAAAAATCAATAATGTAATTCACTGCATTAACAGGCTAAGGAAGGACAACATGATTATATCAATTGAAGCAGAAAAAGCACTTTATAAAGTCTGACATTCAGCAAGTTAGTAATGAAGGAGAACTACCTCAACATGATAAAGGGCATCTACAAAAACACTACAGCTAACATCACACATAATGGTTAAAGATTGAATGCTTTCCACCTAAGATCAGGGCTAAGACAAGAATGTCTGCTGTCACCATTCCTAGTCATCATAAATCTGGAATTTCTACCTACCAAAATAAAGCCAAAAAATAAGTCACAATAATTGGGAAAGAAATTAAACTGCTACTATTTCTAGAAAATATGACTCTCTATGTAGAAAATTCCAAAAAATATCCTAACACTAATAACTAAGTATATTAGTCCGTGCTCATGCTGCTATAAAGGAATTCCCCAAGACTGGGTAACATAAAGGAAAGAGGTTGAATTGACTCACAATTTTGCATGGCTGGGAAGGCCTCAGGAAACTTACAATCCTGGTGGAAGGGGAAGCAAACACATCTTTTTCATATGATGGCAGGAGAGAGAAGTGCCTAGCAAAGGGGGAAGAGCCCCTTATAAAATCATCAGACCTCATGAGACCTCACTCACTATTACAAGAACAGCATGGGGATAACTGCCCCTATGATTCAATTACCTCTCACCAGGTCCCTCCCACAACATGTGGGGATTATGGGAACTACAATTCAAGATGAGATTGGGTGGGGACACAGCCAAACCACATCACTGAGTTTAGCAACCGCCACAGGATGTAACATCAACACACAAGAATCAATTGTATTTCTATATACTAACAACAAAAATTTGGAAGCCAAAATTTAAAACACAGTACTATTTACGATTTCTCTAAAGAAAACGAAATAATTATAAACACAAAAAAAAGACATGCAGGATTTGTATACTGAGTTACAAAATGCCTATGAAAGAAATTATAGATGACCTAAATAAGTGACGCGACATATTATGCTCATGGATTGGAACACTTAACATAGTAAAGATGTCAGTTCTCTCGGAAATGAGCTATAGATTTAATGTAATTCCCATCAAAATCCCAGCAAGATTTTTTGTAAACGTAGATGAACTGCTCTAAAATTTATATGGACAAACACAAAACCTAGAATAGTTCCAACAATCTTGAAAAAAGAAGAAGAAATTGTGCGTTAGTTTCCTGTGATTGATATAATAAGTTAACACAAACTTGGTGACTTAAAACAATGCACATTTATTATCTTACAGTTCTGGAGGCCAGAAGTCCAAATTCTGTTTCACTGGACTAAAGTCCAGGTGTGACAGCAATGGTTCCTTCTGGAGGCCCCAGGAGAGAATCTTTTTCATGCTTCTTCCGGCTTCCAGATGCTGCTGGCCTCATTGGCTCATGGGTGCGTTACTCCAATTCCGCTTTCATAGTCATACTGCCTTCTCCTCTTCTGTAGTAAAATCTTCCTTTGCCTCCCTTGTATACGGACATATATAATTCATTTACGACCCACACAGATAATAAAGAATAATTGTCCCATCTCTCAAGATCCTTAATCCCCTCTGCAAAGTCCCTTTTCCTATATAGTTGATGCTTGAACAATGTGAGGACTACTGGTGCTGACACCTTGCACAATAGAAAATCTGTATATAACATTTTTAAAATTATTTCAGTAGTTTTTGGGTGTTTGGTTACATGGATAAGTTCTTTAGTGATGACTTCTGAGATTTTGGTGCAGCCATCACTCAAGCAGTGTACATTGTACTTGTACACCTTTATCCCTCACCCCCCTCCCACACTTTCCTCTGAGTTCCCAAAGTCCATTGTATCATTCTTATGCCTTTGCATCCTCATAGCTTAGCTCCCACTTATGAGTAAGAACATACAAGGTTTGATTTTCCATTCCTGAATTACTTCACTTAGAATAATGGTCTTCAATTTCATCCAGATTGCTGCAAATGCCATTATTTCGTTCCTTTTTATGGATGAGTAGTATTTCATGGTGTATATGTACCACATTTTCTTTATCCACTTGTTGACTGATGGGCATTTGGGCTGGTTCCATATTTTTGCAATTGTGAATTATGCTGCTACAAACATGCGTGTGCAAGTATCTTTATTATGTAATGATTTATTTTCCTCTGAGTAGATACCCAGTAGTGGGATTGGTGGTTCAAATGGTAGATCTACTTTTAGTCTTTAAGGAATCTTCACACTATTTTTCCCAGTGGTTGTACTAGTTTACATTCCCACCAGCAGCATTAAAGTGTTCCCTTTTCACCACATCCATGCCAACATCTATTATTTTATTATTTTTTTATTATAGTCATTCTTGCAGAGTAAGGAGGTATCGCATTGTGGTTTTCATTTGCGTTTCCCTGATTATCAGTGATGTTGAGCATTTTTTTCATGTTTCTTGGCCATTTGCATATCTTCTTTTGAGAATTGTCTATTCATGTCCTTAGCCCACTTTTTGATAAGATTGTTTGTTTTTTTCTTGCTGCTTTGTTTGAGTTTCTTGTAGATTCTGCATATTAGTCCTTTGTCAGGAGCATAGTTTGTGAAGATTTTCCCCCACTCTGTGGGTTGTCTGTTTACTCTGCTGATTATTTCCATTTTTTGCAGAAGCTTTTTAGTTTAATTAAGTCTCATCTATTTATCTTTGTTTTGATGCATTTGCTTTTGGGTTCTTGGTCAGGAAATATTTGCATATAGCCAATGTCTAGAAAGGTTTTTCCAATGTTATCTTCTATAATTAATTTTTATGGTTTCAGGTCTTAGATTTAAGTCTTTGATCTATCTTGAGTTGATTTTTGTATAAGGTGAGAGATAAGGATCCAGTTTCATTCTTCTATGTGTGGTTTACCAAGGATCTGAGCACTATTTGTTGAATAAGATGTCCTTTCCCCATTTTATGTTTTTATTTGCTTTGTTGAAGATCAGTTGGCTGGAAGTATTTGGCTTGATTTCTTGGTTCTGTATACTCTTCCATTGGTCTGTGTGCCTGTTTTTATACCAGTACCGTGCTATTTTGGTGAGTATGGCCTTATAGTATAGTTTGAAGTAAGGCAGTGTGATGCCTCCAGATTTGTTCTTTTTGCTTAGTCTTGCTTTGGCTATGTGGGATCTTTTTTGGTTCCAAATGATTTTTAGGATTGTTTTTTTCTAGTTCTGTGAAGAATGATGGTGGTACTTTGATGGGAATTGCATTGAATCTGTAGATTGCTTTTGGCAGTATGGTCATTTTCACAATACTTATTCTACCCATCCATGAGCATGGGATGTGATTCCATTTGTTTGTGTCGCCTATAATTTCTTTCAGCAGTGTTTTGTAGTTTTCCTTGTAGAGGCCTTTCAGGGATTCAGGGATGGTTTAACATACGAAGTCAATAAATATGATACACCACACAAACAGAACTAAAAACAAAAATCATGATTATTTCAATAGACACAGAAAAAGCACATTTGACAAAATCCAGCATCCCTTTATGATTAAAACCCTCAGCAAAATTGGCATAGAAGGAACATACCTTAAGGTAATAAAAGTCATCTATGACAAACCCACATCCAACATTATACTAAATGTGGAAAAGTTGAAAGCAGTCTCCCTGAGAACTGGAACAAGACAAGGATGCCCACTCTCACTACTTCTATTCAACATAGTACTGGAAGTCCTAGCCAGAGCAGTCAGACAAGAGAAAGAAATAAAGGGCATCCAAATCAGTAAAGAGGAAGTCAAACTGTTGCTGTTTGCTGATGATATGATCATATATCTAGAAAACACTAAAGATTCATCCAAAAACCTCCTAAAACTGATAAATGAATTCAGCAAAATTTTAGGATACAAAATTAATGTACACAAATCAGTAGCACTGCTATACACCAATAGCGACCAAGCTGAGAATTAAATCAAGAACTCAACTTCTTTTATAATAGCTGCAAAAATAAATAAACAAATGAAAATACTTAGGAATACACCTGCATATAACTTTTGACTCCCCCAAAACTTAACTACTAATAGCCTACTCTTGATGGAGGCCTTACTGATAACATGAATAGTTGATTAACACGTATTTTGTACATTTTTATATATTTTGTTCTTACAATAAACTAGAAAAAAGAAAATGTTTTTAAGAAATTATTTAAAAGAGAAAATATATTTACTATTAATTAAGTGGAAGTGGATCAACACAAAGGTTTTCATCCTCATTATCTTCATGCTAAGCAGGCTGAGGAGGAAGAAGAAAAGGAGCATTTGGACTTGCTGTCTCGGGAAGAAAAGGAGAAGTTGCACGTGCTGTCTCAGGGGTGTCAGAGGTGGAAAAACAAGAGGAAGTGGAAGGGGAGGCAAGAGGCAGGAGAGGCAGGCACAATCAGTGTAACTTTGTAGAAATACAACATAATTTCTGTCTGACTTTTTGCTTTTTTATGTCTCTGGTAACTTTGCAGAAATAGAACATAATTTCTTCCTGACTTTTGTGCTTTTTCATTTCTCTAGAAATGCTGCTATAATACCAATACTTCTTTCACCATTTGCTTTAGTTTTAATGCCCTTTAGAAGGATCTACATCACCAAAAAAAGTATCAAAAGAGGTCTTGAATAATCAGAACTGTTGTGGAAGATTGTTTAATGTCAATTTGTTTTCTGGCACTGCTTCTTCTACATCTTCTTCCTCATAATCTGGCACCAGTTCAGAAGCATTCATCAAGTTATCATCTGTTAATCCCTCTAGTGTAGTGTCTGTTAGATCTTGAATTTCCCCAAGATCCGTATCTTGAAATTCTTCATCCTCTACCTTTTTAACCATATCCACAATCTGTTTCATGATTCCGTCGACTGCCTCTGTTGTAAATCCTGTGAAGTCATGCACAACATCTGGACACAGTTTTCTCCAACAGGAATTTATCACTTTGGATTTGATGATATTCATGGCTTTTTCTGTAACAATGATGGTATGTTGAATGGTGTAATCTTTCCAGAGTTTCATGATGTTCTCTCTATTGGGGTTTTCCTCCATAGAGTTGACAATCCTTTCCATAGTGTACCATGTATAATCGGCCTCAAGGGTCCTCATGACCCATCTGTGGAGAATGAATTAGGGATATTGTATTTGGGAGTCAAGGAGACCATTTCACAACTTTCAGTGTTGAACTCATGGGGTTCTAGTGGCCAAGGGCATTGTCCAGTATTAAAATAACTTTAAAAAGCAGTTTTTAACTGGTAAGGGACTTCTTGATTTCAGGGACAAAGCATCAATGGAACCAATCCAGAAAAAGGGCCTTTGTTGTCCAGGCCTTCTTGCTGTACAACAATAAAAAAACTGGCAATTGGTGTTTATCTTTTACTTTCCAGGCTTAGAGGTTAGCAGCTTTATAGAGAAGAGCAGTCATTATCATAAACCCAACTGCATTTCCACAAAGTAGTAGGGTTAGCTCATCCCTTCCTGCCAAAAATCCTGGTGTTCACTTCTTTTCCTTACTAATAAATGTCCTCTGTAGCATTTTTTTCCTCCAGAATAGAACACTTCTGTCTACATTGAAAAGTTGTTCAGGCAAATTTCCTTTCTTTTCTTTTAACGGCATCTGGAAACTTGTCTGCTGCCTCTTGGTCAGCAGGAGTTTCCTCTCCTGTAACCTTGACATTTTTAGAGCCAAATCTCTTTCTAAAATTATCAAATTGTTCTTTGCTGGCATGAAATTCTCCAACTTTAGATCCTTCATCTTCTTTTTCCTTAAAGTTGTCATGTAATGACTTCACTATTTCTCGAATCACATTAGAGTCTATAGGTATGCCTTTCTTATAGCAATCCTGCACCCACATTAAAATTGGATTTTCAATATGAGAAAGATGTTTTACAGAAAGTACAGGTTTTCACACTTGAAGCAATAGCTTCACAAGTGTACTTTTCTTTGTTTACAACAGATTTATTTATGCTGGATTTATTTATCTTGAAATGGCAGATTGAGGTCTCAGTTGCAGCCCTCAAGCTATGGTACATGTCAAACAATTCAACTTTTTTTTTGTAATGTCAAGACTTTTCTCTGCTTCTTAGGAGCTCTTCCAGCATCACTAATGACACTTCATGTAGTTCCCGTGGTGTTATTTATGGTATTGCACCAAACATGATAAAAAATACATGAGAACCCCAAGAGATCACTTTTTACTGTGATAGGCAATTTACTGGAAAGACACAAACTGCTCATGTGGAGATGCTTAGCATCATCAGCATTTTAAGTGGATGGGCGCAACACTTGAACTCACAACAATAGCAACAGGAAGTGGCCACAAAATTATTAAAGTAATATGTACTATAGTTAATTTTATGCTGTTACGATTGAATACTGTTGTATTAGTCCATTTTCATGCTGCTGATAAAGACATACTGGAGACTGGGGGAAAAAAAGAGGTTTAATTGGACTTACTGTCCCACATGGCTGGGGAGGCCTCAGAATCATGGTGGGAGGCAAAAAGCACTTCTTACATGGTGGTGGCAAGAGAAAATGAGGAAGATGCAAAAGTGGAATCCCCTGATAAAACCATCAGATCTCGTGAGACTTATTCACTACCAAGAGAACAGTATGGGAGAAGCAACCTCCATGATTCAAATTATCTCTCACCAGGTCCCTCCCACATCACGTGGGAATTATGGGAGTACAATTCCAGATGAGATGTGGGTGAGGACACAGAGCCAAACCATATCAACTCTATCTTCATGTTTGTTTACGTTTCTCTCAACTGTAAGTTGTCTGTTTGTATAGATTTTGATAAATTTTAACTTTTTATAATAAATTTGTGTATATTTTATTGTAGCAAATAATCAAATAGACTAGCATTTATATGTTTTGTGCATTTAGTACATGCATGTTTCTTAATTTTTTTGAAATTTCTAGGCTGTGTGGTTCATCTTCAATTTTTTTCAAGTTTTCAGAAACCCCCCAATTTTTTCAATGTTTATCTTGAAAAATCCACCTGTAAGTGGACCCACACAGTTCAAACTAATGTTATGTAAGGGCCAACTGTATAAGGAACATTCACAGGTTTCAGGTATTAGGACCTGGATAGTTTTAGGGCCATTATTCAGCCTCCCAAAAAAGTGGCAGAAATAACTCTACCTAATATTAAGGCTTACTATATAAGCTAAATAATCAAGACAATGTCAAATTGGTGGAGAGATAGACACATAGATCAATGGTACAGAACAGAGAACTCAGAAATAGACACACACAATTATGTTCAATTAACCATGCAAAAGCATGCACTAGGTGCAAAAGCAGTTCACTGTAGGGAAAATAGTTGATATGCGTATTAGCCTGTTTTCATACTGCTATAAAAAAAAGCAGCCCAAGACTGGATAATTTATAAAGGAAAGAGGTTTAATTGACTCATAGTTCAGCATGGCTGGGGAGGCCTCAGAAAACTTACAATCATGGCAGAAGGTGAAGGGGAAGCAAGGCACCTTCTTCATAAGGCAGTAGGAAGGAGAAGTGCTCAGTGAATGAGGAGGAGGCCCTTATAAAACCATCAGATCTCATGAGAACTCACTCACTGTCATGGGAACAGCATGGGGGAAACCACCCCCATGATTCAATTACCTCTACCTGGGCTCTCCCTTGACACACGGAGATTATGAGGATTTACAATTCAAGATGAGATTCAAATCGCATCTTGAATTGTAATTCCCAGTGCTTGGGGAGGGACCTGGTAGGAGGTGATTGGATCATGGGGGCAGATTTCCCCCTTGCTGTTCTCATAACAGGAAGTGAGTTCTCATGAGATCTGATGGTTTAAAAGTGTGTGGCACTTCCCCCTTTATTCTCTGTCTCCTGTCACCATGTGAAGATGTGCTTGCTTTCCCTTTGCCTTCTGCCATGATTGTAAGTTTCCTGAGGCCACCCCAGCCATGCATCCTGTACAGTCCGCAGAACTGTGAGTTAATTAAACCTCTTTTCTTTATAAACTACCCAGTCTCAGGTAGTTCTTTATTGCTGTGTGAGAATGGACTAGTACAATAGTCTTTTAAATAAATGGTTTGGGAACAATTAAACATCCATAGGCAAAAAAACTTAAAAAAAAAACAAACTCAACCTAAACCTCACACCTTATATAAAATTAACTTAACATGGATCATCCACTTAAATATAAAGCATAAACTATAAAACTTAACAAAAATAGGAGAAAATCTTCAAAATCTAGGTGACAAGTTCTTAGACTTGACACCGAAAGCATAATCCTTAAAGAAAAATTTGATAAATTGGACTTCATCAAATTTAAAACTTCTGTGAAAGACCCTGTTAAAGAATGAAAACAGAACCTACAAACTAGGAGAAGACATTTGAACATCAGATATCTGAAAAAGGAGTAAAATATAGAGTGTTTAATGAATTCTAAAAACTCAGACATAAAAAACAAGCAATCCAATTAGAAAATGTGCAAAACCCCTAAATAAGCATTTTATTAAAGAGGATATATACAGATGATAAGCATGTGAAAAGATGTTCATCTTTATTAGCCATTAGGGAAACAAAAATTGAAACACAATAAGACGTAACTACACAATTATCAAAATAGCTAAAATTAAAAAAAATAATTACAACACCAAATGCTGGTCATCACAATGCAAAGAAATTAGATCACTTACACATTGTTTGTGGGAAAGTAAAATGATTTAGCTACTCTGGAAAACATTTGGCAGTTTGTTATAAAACTAAACGTGCAACCACCATATGACCCAGCAACTGTTCTCTTGGGCACTTATTCCAGAGAAATGAATATTATTTTCTCACAAAAACCTGCATGTGGACACTTATAGCAGTATTATTTGTAGTAGCCAAAACTGAAGGCAATCCAGATGTCCTTCAATGGATGAATGAGTAAACAAATGACAGCACATCCACATCATTCAGTAATAATGAGGAATGAACTATTGATACACACAACTTGAGGGAATCTCAAGGGAATTATGCTAAGTGAAAAAAAACCAATCCCACAAGCTTACATACTTCATGATTCCATTTATATAACCTTCTTGATATGACAAAATTATAGATATACTAGAACTGATTAATAGTTGCCAGTGTTTAGGGCTCAAAGTGTAGGGGGAGGGAGATGAGTGTGATTACAAAAGAGTAGCACGAGAAATCGTTCTGTATCTTAACTGCGGTGGTAATTACATAAATTGTGACATATGATAAATTGCATAGAACTAAATACATACACATACACATACAGACACACACAAGGATATATAAAACTGGTGATAATCTGAATAAGATTGATAGGTTGTATTCATGTCAATTTCTGGGTTGTGATATTGTACTATAGTTATTCAAGATGTTACCATAAAAAATTTGGAAATAACTCTGGAGATAATTTTTTAATAAGAGGCATAAGCACACCTTAACTATAAAATGTTTCATCTTCAGAAAACATTCTGAAATGTAATAGAAATTTAATAAATGTGGAAAGGAGAGAACATGCTGTGAAGTTATTATCAACTCCTGTACAAAAATGTTAGGGCTCTGGCCAAAATCTCAACTCAGAATTGCCAACTTTCATATAGTCTGCAAGTAGAAACTTGTCACATCCATAAATGTAAATAACACTTCTTTCTTTCACCTCACCTGATTTAAAATTATTTACTTGCACTTTTCTTATACTTTACAAAGTATTTTCACATGCAAATTCTATTCCATTTTCCTAGTCACATGATGTGCCAGACAGAGCAGAACTTTTATCCTCCATTATAAAGACGAGGAAATTGAGTCTGAGAGAAATGACTTGTTCTGACATGAGGCTAAAAAATTGTAAAGTTAGGAGTAAAATATGAAATGTGAATCTTTTGACTCCTGATTGATGATGCTACTTGAAGGCGAGGAATAAGTCTTATAATTCTTAGAGGGTTAGTCTGGTGTAGGGGCAAAACAACACTGGATTATTAGTCAAAAGACATTGTTTTAAGCTTCAGCATTGAGCCAGGTCCAAGCTAAAGTTCAATGTAAGTTAGAGGCATGTGGTGAGAGAGGTGCTACCAAGTTCCATTAAGGAAAGCAAGGAAGGCTTTCAACAGATTTGGCATTTGTTGAGTCCTGAAGAAGGCCTTGAATTTTAATATGTGACTTTATTAAGAGAAGGAAAAATCCACGCAGAGTGTAGTAAAGATAGGGGATGGGGGCAGTGAGCAGCAGTATGGGGAAAAGAAAGTGTAATTTTCTCCTCCATTACCTTGGTATCTGGGTATCCTTATTGTGTCCGTGTATCCTGGATAGGACACTGCAGAAAGCCCCAGGCTAGAACCACCGATAGGTGTACACATGCATGAGCATGTGCACGTGTGCGCACACACACGCACACCCTCCATTACCCACCTCCACCTTGACAGCAGCTGTATTCCCCTGTAAATTGCTCCTCTCTCTTTCTTCTCTCTTTCTGGGACTCTGGTAATATGAATGTTGGCCCTTGTGACACTGTTAATTTTCTTTGTTCTACTTTCTCTCTCTTGTTCAGATTGGGTAAATTATATTCATTAGTCCTCAAGTTCACTGATGGTATTCTCTGTCATCTCCCCTCTACTACTGAGTCCATCTAGCAAGATTTTTATTTTGGTTATTGTACTTTTCAGTGTTATAGTTTCCATTTGATTCTTTTTATAACTTCTACTTCTTTGTTAAGGTTTTCTCTTTTTTTGTTAAAGAGAATTCATAATTGCTGCTTTAAAATTGTCTTCAGATAATTCCAACACCTTGGAATTCATCTTGGTGTTGCCTGTTCATTTCTTTTCTCATTTAAGCTGTGATTTTTATTTACTTGTTTATTTAGTTAGTTAGTTTTGGTTCATAGTTGACGAGTGATTTCCTGTGGTATTCTAGACATTTGGAAGACTCTAGATCCTATGTAATCTTTTTTACCAGGCATTATCTCCACTGACATGTAGTCTGAGGGCCGAGTAGGTGTGTATTTTCAATGGAAGTGGTGTGCTCACACTGCCTTTTTGCAGAAGGGTGGACTGAAAGTTGAACTTCCTTCTCAGTCCTATAGAACTCTTCCCATAAAATGTGGGTGCAAACTCGTACTGCCTTGTTGGGGTATTAGCTCAGCTCCTTAGTGAGCCATAGTGATGAGATGAGAGAGGGAGGGAAGTATTAACTAGCTCCAGCTTGCGTAGCCTCATTCATTTTCACTGATGCCACTGACACAAACCTGTAAAGGGATTCAGAGCATGAACTGCCTGATCAGCTCATTTCAGACATAAGGGTAAAAAATTGTAAAATTAGGAATAAATTATGAAATGTGACTCTTCTGACTCCTGACTGATGATGCTACTTGAAGGTGAGGACAAAGTCTTACAATTCTCAGAGGGTTAGTCTGGTGTAGGGGCAAAAACAACACTGGATTATTAGTCAAAAGACATTGTTTTAAGGCTCAGCACTGAGCCAGGTCCAAGCTACCACACTACCACTTACCACCACACTACCCTACCAGCAAGGAAGGGATAGAAGGAATCTGAAATAGAAGATTAGCTCTGTTGGGGTGCAGAAAATGATTTCCCAAAATATGGCAGTTGAGTATGTTGAGTGCTTTTAAGAATTGCAAGGACTCAAAAATAAACCCTAGAATCAAGGTCTCTCTAACTTGTCTCATTTCTCCCTCCCTTCAAATGCAAGGTGGGCCCCTGTCTCCTCCCTCCTCTATGACAAAGGGTATATAAGCTTCTGTGCCCCATTCGGGGGTTGGAGTAATCACTCTGATATGGTTTGGCTGTGTCCCCACCCAAATCTCATCTTGAATTATAGCTCCCATATTTCCCATGTGTTGTGGGAGGGACCTAATGGGAGACAATTGAATCATGGGGTGGTTTTCCCCATACTATTCTCACAGTAGTGAATAAGTCTCACGATGTCTGATGGTTTTATAAGGGGTATCCCTTTTCACTTATCTCTCATTCTCTCTTGCCTGCCACCAAGAAAGACGTGCCTTTTGCCTTCCACCATTATTGTGAGGACTCCCCGGCCACGTGGAACTAGGAGTCCATAAAACCTCTTTTTTCTTTATAAATTACCCAGTCTCAGGTATATCTTTATCATCAGCATGAAAACAAACTAATAAACACTCTGTGATTCTCTCCCATGCACATTAATAAATATGTATGCATTTCTGGCTATTAGTCTGCCATTTGTCAACTGATTTTCAGGAAACTTTTAGAGGATAAGGTGGAAGTTTTCCTTGGCCCTGCAAAAGTTGTCAGGGCCAAAATGGTGTCAGCAAAGTTAAGAGAACTCTGGCAAATAAGAGCTACAGAAGGCCATGAAGAGAGGGTTCTCATGCTTGTATGCTTGATAATAACAACAGAAAAAAATCTCTACAAAAAATACAACCTGGCACAAAGGCCATCACAATCACACAAAAAAATACTTCTGCAGGACATATGACCAGCACTGTCTGTCCAGCCTCAGGCTGGTGTCATACTTGTCATTGATCTTTGCAGCCAAGGATAATTATTTCAAGAACAATTGTGTAATGCTCCTCATTTCTTTTTTCTTTAGAAACATTTGTCTTCCTTTACTTCAAATATACAAGTAGTTTACTATTGCATGTATATTCCCTTTGTAATGCTCTATTCCCAAATAAACATAATTTTCTTTTAGAAAGCCTCTCTCTGTCATTTAGGTTGACCGCCACTATAGTTTCCTATTCTGTCCTGCTGGTAACAGTACCAGAAGAGGAAATCAAATCATTAGCATCTGCGTCTTCAGGGAAGAGTATAGTGTGGTGGAAGACAATCTTCCTCTTGGTAGAGGAAGAATAGAAGAGGTTTTGCCATTGGTGTTTATCTGGAGTAGCACAGATATTGCCAAAAAGATTTCTTCTTGTTAATTTGTCCTTTCTTGGCCAGGGGAAACATGCTTTTGTCAGCCCTGTGTGTGTGTGTGTGTGCACGCGTGCACATGCTCATGCATGTGTACACCTATCGGTGGTTCTAGCCTGGGGGTTTCTGCAGTGTCCTATCCAGGATACACGGACACAATAAGGGTACCCAGAGAATTCACTATCATAGCATTCCTTACATCCCGAGGTTCCTAGATCACCCAGATTTTCCCATCTTTAAGTATTTTCCTTTGCTTATCTGTTATGCTATTTCCAGCGTTGTTTTAGTTGTAAGACAGTATATGGGAGAAATGAGGCTTCTGTCTCTTGGCTGGGAACAGAAATCTCTGCTAAGTATGAACAAGACTTTCTAATCCTCATATTATTACTTTTTTGCTGTGATGGACTACATGCTTTGCCTTGAAACACATTTCTCTCAGTATTTACTACTGTACATTTTGAGTTTCCTCCTATCTTTTGGTCACTTCAAAGTGCCCTTCACTGTTTCCTCTTTGTCAGTAGCTAAGTGCTTCTGTTCTCCAAGATTCTGCCCTAAACACTTCCATCTTGCCTCCTCTTCTCTTCCTCCACAGCCTTACCATCACCATATGTTGAAAACTCACAAATCATGGTCTCTAGTCTCTAATCCCAGTCCAGTTTGCACTGGAAACCTTCACCTGGTTGTCTCATAAACACCTTGCAACTTTGTTATCTAGAATGTAATTTATTGTCCACATGTGCATGTGCAAATAGATTTTCTCCCAAAATGACCCTTCTTTGTGCATTTCTGGACTTGGTCAATGACCCCATGACCCACCCAGGAATCCCACTCAGAAACATGGCCGTCACCTTGTTTCTCCCTGTATTCTAAATTCCAACATATCACCAAGCTTTGGCCATTCTCCCTACTAAGTAATTCTCAAGTCCATCCCCTTGTCTCTGTTCCCTCTGGCAATGGCTAGAGCATTTGTTCAAAATCTTATTCCTGGATGATTCTAATAGTTTTCTAATTGGTCTACCTGTCTTTCTCCATTCCCACAGAGGGTCTAGAGTGATCTTTTCAAAATGCAAGTATGATCAAGTCTGCCTAAATCCCTTCCTAATTCTTCATTAGCTCTAAAGAATGAATTCTAAACTCTACTTTCTCCCGCTCATCTTCCACAATTTCCTCCATCCATTTCCGGAATCATGCTGTGATCTCTCCGACCCTACATTTTGTCTGTGATTTTGTTCACTGTCCTGTCTGCCTGAAGTATGAAATATTTTCCTCTCCTTCCCTCACCTGCACCCACCCTACCTAAACCAATCCTACTAGGCCTGCAAGATTCCAGTCATGTAATCTCTTCAGGGAAAAGATTTCCCACTCCTCATTAAAGGTGCTTATCTTCCCTGTTTCTAAAACACCTTATGCATGTTAAATTTTTGACTTGCTTCTTTGCCTCCCATCTGGGATTCGGGAGAAACTCTGAGGAAGGTTCATTTTCCACCTTAGCGTAATATGAATAGAGAACAGAAAGCTGAGCTCCTCCGCCCTTTGACTAGTCATCTTGGAGAAGAAGTGTACTACAGTCCAGGCGCGGTGGCTCACGCCTGTAATCCCAGCACTTTGGAAGGCCGAGGTGGGCGGATCACGAGGTCGAGAGATTGAGACCATCCTGGCTAACACGGTGAAACCCCGTCTCTACTAAAAATACAAAAAATTAGCCGGGCGTGGTGGTGGTGCCTGTAGTCCCAGCTATTCGGGAGGCTGAGGCAGGAGAATGGCGTGAACCCGGGAGGCGCAGCTTGCAGTGAGCCGAGATCGTGTCACTGCACTCCAGCCTGGGCGACAAAGCCAGACTCCGTCTCAAAAAAAAAAAAAGAAAAGAAAAGAAATGTACTACAGTGGTCAAGAGCACTGACCTGGAGCAGAACAGTTGGGTTCAAATCCTGGCTCTGCTACTTACCGGTTTTGTGACATTGATCAGTGTCCCCCCATCTGTAACATAGGCATAACAGTATCTTTTTTATTGGATAGTTTTGAGGATTAAAGTAAGAGCATGTCAACGTGTAGAAAGATTATATACGTTCTACAGTTCAGAAACATTGGCATGTAGATTATAAATATTTGCTATCTTAAAATATTTTTATTTGAGGGCAGGACTTTGAGCTGCTCCACCCCACCCCCACCTCCTGCTGCCCACGCAAGAATCAGAACCACTTCTGGGCAGAGTGGCTCACGCCTGGAATCCCAGCACTTGGGAGGCTGAGGCAGGCAGATTGCTTGAGCCCAGGAGTTCCAGACCAGCCTGGGCAACATGGAGAAACCCCATCTCTACAAAAAATACAAAAAGTAGCCAGGAATGGTGGCTGTCATCCCAGCGACTTGGGAGGCTGAGGTGGAAGGATTGCTTGAGCCTGGGAGGTGGAGGCTGCAGTGAGCCAAGACTGTGCCACTGCACTTCAGCCTGGGCAACAAGGTGAGACCCTGTCAATGAATGAATGAATGAATGAATGAATCAGAACTATGAAAAAACCTGCTAACCTCTCCACATTGTCCCGAGCCCATTAATTTCCCAGCTGTTTTGTGGCCTGAAGCCCGCAGCCACCACAGAAACCAAGATTTGCCAGACAATGGTTCCTCCCAGTTCAAGTATGGCAGATGTTCGGAAGTTTTTTGCAAAATCAAAGCACGCAGTCGTCATTTCAGGGGCTGATGTTATTGCGGTAAGTGGGGTTCCACCCTTCAGACAAGCCGGAGGTCATGGGGAAATTGTCAGCCCAGGCCCTGGCAGCTCCTCTGCCCTCTGCCCACGCTTTTCCGGGTGCGGGAGCGCCCCACTGCGGGTGGGAGGTCAGGCCGAGCAGGAGCCCAGCCCCGCACCTCGCCACCACCGAATGTGACGGCCTGCTGGGCGGACAGGGCCGCCGGGGCACGATCGTGACAGAACATCCATGGGCGGCACCCAAGGCTGGCGCCAGGAACCTTCTGGAAATCCACCGTAGCTTGTGTTAAACTCCATGCACCTCTTGTGGAGTCGTGTCTGAGAATTATGAGAGTCGGCTGGTCCACCTTTATCAGGAAAAGGTGCTGCAGGACCTGGAACTCAAGATGCCGGAATCCCGGCTGAGAAGCTTGCCGGGTGTGAGAGGCAGAGAGCAGGGGCTTGCCGCAACCTCACGCCCTGTGGTTTGGCAAAAATTTGGATCCTGCCTTTCTGGAGGAGGTTGACAGACAGCTCACCCTTGTGACTAGGTCTAGTGGCACATACTTCCCTGTGGTGTACCCCGCAGCTGTGTTTGCCCACCAGATGTCTGTCAAGGCAGTGCCAGTGACCGAATTTAACACGGAGACCCCCCCAGCCATGAGCAGATTCAGGTTTCACTTCCAGGGATCCTGTGTTGGATGCTTCCTGAAGCCCTTGCTGGTCATGAAAATGAAACTGTTTCCTAAGAATCCTGGGAAGAAAGAAATTATAGTATATCTAAGTACATCTAGGTGGCGAGCTGCATATTGGATGATCCAAAAGTATTCTGATTCCCTGGCTGGAATCCAACCTGTTGATAAGTGTTTAGGGCTCAGAAGTAGCAAGAGCAAAGGTATTCAGAAGTCAGAGAACTGTAAAGTTAATGCATGTTATTTGATTTGAACTGAAACATAAGAGACCTTTGATGTATTTAGTTGGTTATGGGGAGGGAAAAATATTGTAATTAGATTGTCTTAAAAAATGTAATTATTCTGATTATATTTTTCCTATTTGGGCAAAGACAGAAGTAGAGCGGTAAAATCCTGTTATTTAGCACAAGTTTTCATGGAAAATAAAATCATTCTCAACTACCTACTTATATAAAGATGTTACCCCAGGAACAAAAATTCTTTTTTTTTTTTGAGACGGAGTCTCGCTCTTTCTCCCAGGCCAGAGTGCAGTGGCGCGATCTCGGCTCACTGCAAGCTCCACCTCCCAGGTTCACGCCATTCTCCTGCCTCAGCCTCCCGCGTAGCTGGGACTACAGGCGCCCGCCACCTCGCCTGGCTAATTTTTTTGTATTTTTTTTTAGTAGAGACGGGGTTTCACCGTGTTAGCCAAGATGGTCTCGATCTCCTGACCTCATGACCCGCCCGCCTCGGCCTCCCAAAGTGCTGGGATTACAAGCGTGAGCCACCGCGCCCGGCCCAAAAATTCTTTTTTTAACTATTACTTGTAACATTAAAAACATGTTCTTCCCTTTCTCAAGGTTAGTATTTGCCACTTGAATTTTAATAATCTCTTTGCTCACCTATTAGGAGCAACAATAAATGCAATACATTTTGAAGAAGAATTATCCTGGAGAATAACCAAGGTAGAGTATTTTCTTTTAGAAGTAGATTTACTCCATTAGGTACTTCAGCAAAGAATTGGTTTTTAGGAACAGAAATCATAAAAAGCTATATGGTAGAACCATTTGGGTATTTTCCAAGTGGTTGAGAATAATTGCTATGAAAATGAATAGGAAAATTTTAAAATAATTATTTAAAAAGGAGCTACTGAATAGATTTTCTAAGCTTGAAACTGTCTATAGTACCATGAAATCATGTTTACGGCCAGGCGCGGTGGCTCACGCCTGTAATCCCAGCACTTTGGGAGGCCGAGGCGGGTGGATCACGAGGTCAGGAGATCGAGACCGTCCTGGCTAACACGGTGAAACCCCTTCTCTACTAAAAATACAAAAAATTAGCCGGGTGTGGTGCCGGGCGCCTGTAGTCCCAGCTACTCGGAGGCTGAGGCAGGAGAATGGCGTGAACCCGGGAGGCGGAGCTTGCAGTGAGCCGAGACTGCGCCACTGCACTCCAGCCTGGGCGACAGAGCGAGACTCCATCTCAAAAAAAAAAAAAAAAAAAAAAAAAAATCATGTTTACGATTCCTTCTCAACAATGTGCTTCCCTCTAGAAACACATACATTGTTCAATAGATATTTGTTCAATAATATTTTGTGGTGAAAAAAAATCACTAAGAGCCTCCCCTGAACCTCTCCCAAGTTAAAAAAAAAAAAAAAAAAAAAAAAACTCTCAAAAGCAAGGATATGTATACTTTATTCCCTCGCTCAAAAAATTATGTTCAAATGTCAAATTAATCTCTAAAAACTCCCTTATGGGGGAGTCTCTCAAATATCATTCCTCCGCTTGTCTTCCATTCTGCTCCCTATTGCCTATATCCAGTATTTCAAAATATAGGAAGAGGCAGAAGGCAGAGGCTTGCTTTTCACCTGCTCCCTCTGAGACAGCAACACTGTGACCATCTTCCTCAAAGATGCCTGGAGTTCTTCTGGATGTCAGTCCAGGAAAGACACGAAACAGCTCTGCATTGCAGAGGCCTTGCTAAAACACCTCCCTCCCATATTGGATAGTTTCAACATGGCAAGGACATCCATGTGTGAAGTTCTTATTGGAAACTTTTAAACCATATCTGTTAAATTTTAATACAACGGGCAATGTTTTGTTTTCTGGTGAGACAAATTCTTACAGCTGATTGCATGCAGGAAAAGCTTTATTGAGTCAAGAAGCTGTTACACTTTTACAAACTGCTATGCACAATACTCAAACATTTTTAAATGACATGGGAAACTACTAACATCTTTAGTGAGAGTTCCACTTTCACAATTTTCTCTGCTCCCACACCCCTGATGATCAGCTATAGCATATTCATTTTTTTATTTAGTATATGTCACGCAGCAATTTATCAAAAGCTTTTGTGGTGAAAACACTTTTCTTAATTAAACACACAATTAAAAGATATGATTAAACACAGGATGTGAAATGTTTAAAGGTAATACACAATAATAGGGTTACCAAAAGGACACCTTCCAATTTTTCTTTCTATTCATTTTGATGTTTGGTTCTTTTCAAAACATTTTTCTCTCATTAAATTTATTACTGAAGGCCTCACTTTAAATACATCATGCTACTTTTTGTTCTCCTCTTCAAATGCCAATGTTTTCACAATTTGAGTTCTCTGGCCTGGGAAAAAGAAAAGTTATCCACTTACAAGGTATATTTATTGACAATATGGATGTCACATTCCAAACGACAGCACAGAATCAACCATGTACATGTAACACAGTGAGATGAGTCCACGTTTTCTACACGCTACAGGATAGGAAGAGCTGGCTCTTAAGGCCCGGGGCTCACATGATTATGCACTTGTCAAGCAGCTTCTCAGTGGTGTTGGGCATCTGGGATTTCTTCTCGGGCTCCTGGAGGCCGGTGGTGGGCTTTTTCTTGTAATTCAGCAGCATGTGGAACAGCTCCTGCACATTCACATCCGTCTTGGCCGAGATCTCCATGAAGGCGCAATTCCACTCCATCGCGCAGGTGGCACCATCATTCAGGGCCACCTCCCGGTGGGTGTCATCACTTTTATTGCCCACCAGCACGATGGGGAACTTGTGCAGGTTGTTACCTTTGATCTTGCGGATCAGCTCGTAGAAGGCCTTCAGCTCCTCCAGGGTTTCCTTCTTGGTGACCGAGTAGACCAGGACGAAGGCGTGGCCGCGGGCGATCACGTGGCGCTGCAGAGCGCGGTTGCCGTCGCCGCTCTTGCTGTCGGTGATGTGCAGGGAGAGCACGCCGTGGCTGCAGCCCAGCAGCTGGCAGTAGGTGTTTTCGATGGTCGGCAGGTACTCATGACGGAAGTTGCCGCTCGCCCACTTGTGCAGCAGCGTACTTTTCCCCACGCCGGCGGTGCCGACCACCACGACGCGGTAATCTCTGATCTTCCTGTGGGGCTTGAAGGCGCGGAGGACGAGCAGGGCGGGCAGAAGCCGCAGCCGCTTCAGCAGCTGGTGTTCCTTGGAGCCAAAGCTGGCGTTACCCATCGCTGGGATTCGGAGGGGAGATACGTGCACACGTTCTCCCACACTTAGCTGGCAGCAGGAGACCCCTAGGAAGAAAGTGGGACGGTGAGAGATGGTGGTGGTAACCCACAGTGTCAGATCAGTCAGCTGCTCCGCGAGGACTCTGGAGAGTCCACCCTGTGACGTAACGGGGTGCACACAGCCAGAAGAAAATTCCCAGGCACACGGTTCAGCCTGCTAGACCGAGGGACCAGCAGGTGGTATATATTAAACAGACCTGGTGGTTTGCTTCTTACCATCTAGAAAGTGCAACGATACTACCTTTTGTTTTCTTTCCTTAAACTGTTTTATTAAATTCTCACTACACCCCCACAAGAAACACTTACTCTCATTTCCTCGCTTGTAAAATTAAGATTTTAATTGAAGAGGACTGAACAGTCAAAGAGAAACAGGTGGGGGAATTTTCCCCACTCGACGGGGCTGAATGCCAAGTTGACATTTACAGTGACACCGCCGCCCTGGTTAAAGCTACAGAGTCGTCAGTACAGGGGAAAGGAGGGGGTTTTTGGCATCAGTGGTGTGGGATGTAGAGAGGGGAGGTACTTGCAGTCAGCGCAGCCCCAGAAGAGGCATGGGGAGCACCTTTGCTCTGAGCATGCTGTCACCATGTGCCACCAAGAGCTGAGGGAGGGGTCTTAGTTCATGAATCCTTAGTCACAATGACAGTGGAGTTAAAAAAATAATAATAATAATATATATATATATATATATATGAACCTTTCTTTTCAGGATCTCATCTCTGCTTACAAAAGACTATAAATATTGAATGAGTTTTTCTACAGAACAGTGGTTTTCCTTTTGCCATGGCTACTACCTTTAACAAAGTACTTTTAATTCAGCCGTATGGAAATAGAGGAAATTTCAGGATTTGAACAGTCAATGAACTTTTTGAGTTCAGGAATAAACATAGTAGATTAGGTTTGTAAGAAACTTTTCTCATAGGTATATCCTAAATACCAGACAGCTGCCCAGGGGGACTGCTTCAGAAGCATCCTAGGTCAGATGGAAAAAGTTCTAGGCACCATGCTGACAGGCCACATAGCTGGCCTCTGGACAGAGGTAGGAATAGTACAAGGCAATGTCATTCCTGTGGCACTAAGTATAGAAATTTATACATGTTTCTAGGTGATGATGGTCCTTAAAATGCACTTCTCTTCAGGTACAGCTACAATTGTGTCATGTACAATACCAGAAAGAGAAGAGAGGCCTTTTGTGAATAGCACACTCCCTATATAAACTAGCCTTTCTTGCTGGCTGCGTAGTTGAACACATACTCTCCCAGTACTGGGGAAAAGGACGCTTCTTAGAATGTGCAAGTCCCATGAGAGTAATATGTCCATATTAGAGTTTTGGTGGTGTTTTTTTTTTTTTTTTTTTTGAGTCAGGGTCTTGCTCTGTCCCTCAGATTGGAGTGCAGTCATGCCATCGTGGCTCACTGCAGCTTCAACCTCCTGGGATCAATCACTCCTCTCACCTCAGCCTCCCAAGTAGCTGGGACTACAGGCATGTGACGCCATGCCCAGTTAATTTTCTTATTTTTTGTAGGGACAGGGTTTTGCTATGTTGTCCAGGCTGGTCTTGAACTCCTGTGTTCAAGTGATCCTCCTGCATCAGCCTCCCAAAGTGTTGGGATTACAGGTGTGAGACAACATACCCACCCCATATTAGAGTTTTCATTTGAAAAAAAAAAATGTTGTTGCTGGTTGTTATATCTTCAGACTTACTTGCTTCTAATTCTATTCTGGCTTCTTTAAGATAGTGTGATTCTAAACTTAAGTGGCAAAATTTAAGTAGATGATTTTATATTCTTGATTAAAGGGGGCCAGGGAGGTTAATACAATAAATATTTGAAATTGATATAAAATAAATACATACATATATCTAAAGCATTAATTTTTGCAGCTTTCAGGTAAAATCTAGCACTTTATTCTAGTCTATGAGATGTGGTTAATTGATATCATCTAATATTAAGTAATGATATCAGCTATCCAAATCCTGGGCACAATTCCTTTAGCAATGATGACCTTTAATAGAATTTAGCTTAAAAAACTAGGAGATTTCTGCTACAGTGATGCAATCTTTCACATCTTATTTATTAACAAAAATCAACAATCCAGCTTTCCCTGGGTCCTCACGCACTACGAATTCTCTAGTCACAGAAATCCTAGCCCTGTCTGCACTGTCCACAACTATTATAAACTCCATGTTAGTATCAAGTGTTCCAGTAAAGACCAAATATCTCTTGGCCACCAACATCCCACATTAGGAAATGTGCATTACTAATTATTCTGTTTTACATTACTTCCTGCTGTAGGGGATGTATGCACAAATTCATTCATAGAAAATTGGTAAAGCAGCCGGGCGCGGTGGCTCATGCCTGTAATTCCAGCACTTTGGGAAGTCAAGGTGGGAGGATCGCTTAAGCACGGGAGTTCAAGACCAGCCTGAGTAACATAGGGAGACCCCCGTCCCTATCAAAAAGAAAATAAAAGAAAAAGAAAATTGGTAAAGGACACACGTGATAACTGAAGTTTCCAGATGTGAAGAGAATTCTCATTCTCAAACAGTGGACCCCCCTCCCCTCCACACTCCTTCCACCTTCCCAGGCCACCTGGCCTCAGGCTGAGGGGGAGGTGAGAGCTTCCAGGAACCAGAGGGCGTCCAAACCCTGCGGCCGCACGGAGCTCAAGGTCCCGCCGCTGCTGCTGCGGCACCAGCCTGGCTCGTGGGCATCGCCACGCACCTGCAGGCTCAGGTCTCTCTCTGGTGGCCGTGGCGGCAGCTACCCTCCTCGCCCATTTCAATCTTCCTTTTGCACTACATGACTCCACGATTACTTCCCGAACACTAGCTACCCAAGCAGCTGTAACAGTGGACACTGTGTCAACCTCTAAGCTCGCACACTTACCAAACCTCGTTCTTCTGTATTAAAAAGTGCTAGCTTCCCAACGGGACTGTCCAAAGTGCAGTTGCAGGACCTGCCAGGAGCCCGCAGGGCTGCGGGTGGCTCTTGCGTCATCGCGCCAAGAAAGACCTGGTGCCAGTTTCAGGGACAACTCGCCCATAAACTTCTACCGCGCAACAGCATCTGCTGCTTTGTCTGGCACTTGTGGTTTTCAAGTACCCCTAAAAAAGCGAAAGACAGACTTACCTTTCTCGGAGGCACGAACCAGGCAGCCTAGAAGACAAATGCGTGCTCGCAGAGACTGCCGCGGCAACCAACTGGACACCCCGAGAGCTCACTCCTCCGCGGCTTTATATTCCGACTTGCGCACAGGAGCGGGGTGCGGGGGCGCACGGAGTGTGGGTAACAGGCACAGATTCCGCTTGCGCGATGCGTGGTGCGAAACCAGCCGCGAGGGGTCGGCTTGGCATCTACAACGATCGAGGGGCTAGTCCAGAAGTTCAAGGCGGGGTGACAGGTTGGGGAGGAACTGTTAAACTGTGGACTTTTTCTCACCTGTTGGAATAAGCTTCGGGCAAAACTTTGCCAACAAAAACTGGTCCAGCTGATTTTTGACGAAAGTCCAAAAGCAGTTTAATGCAGGAAAGATAATCTTTTCCACAAATGATAGTGAAAAGATAGGACATCTATAGATTCCCCCCCCGCCCCCGCCAAAAAAAACCCCTTAAATAAAAATTAAGTGGCTAGATATAACTGTGACGCGTAAAATTACAAAACGGTTTTAAAAAACAACAAACTATTGTCTAAGGCTAGGTGAAAGGTTCTTAAATTGACATTAGTGGCATGACCGGTAAAAAGCAATTTTGATGAATTAGACCCCATAAATTTAAAACTTTTGCTTTGTGAAAGACCCTGTAACGATACTGAGAAGGTTTACCTAGGAGAAAATATTTACAAGCCACATATCTGGCATACAACCAGTATCTAGAATACGTAAATAACTCAAAAATCAATTATTTTAAAAAATCCAATTAGAAGATAGAAGACATGAACAGGCATTTCACTGAAGATATGCAGATGGCAAATACCCATATGAAAAGCTTTCATGTCGTTAGCCATTAGAGAAATGGGAATACGAGGCTTTCGTTGTTCCTCGCCTCCCACTAGGGCGGGTTGAGGGTCTGGCTCCAGCAGCCCCGGGTGCCCCTCACTCCTTGGGCGCACCTGCTACTATCCTGGCAGAACCCTCGCCGAACCCTCGCAGGACGCCCCATCGGGTCCGCCAGCGGCTAGGAAGCCCGCTTGTGTCGTTCCTTTTTCCCTCCGCGCCTCCCACCGCCAGTCCCTTTTCCAAATGCGCCTGCGTCTGCTCTCCACATCTCCGAGCTTCGGCTTCTTTCTCCCTTGCCTGGGAGCGCCTGGCGGATGCACTGGAAGCTGCGCACCGCCGCCTACCGAGCGTTTTGGGGAGTGTGCAGGAGTTGTTGGCAGCAGCTTGTGACAGCAGTACCCTATGGGCCTAGTCGTTGGCGGCAGCACCTGGTTTTGTGTGCCCCGGCCAGCTGAGGCCAGGCTGTGTGGGGTGCGCCGCTGGCACTGCTCTTCCGCCACTGTAATCCCTCCCCTACCAGGTACCTGGTGCGCAGAAGTCTACAGACCTGTGAGGTCTAGCCTGGCGCCTGCAATCCTAGAGAATAAGGAGGTTGAGGCCAGGAGTTAGAGACCAGCCTGGGCAACGTGGGGAGAACTTGTCTCTACTTTAAAAAAACTTTAGCCCAGTGTGGTGGCGGCTTCCTGTAGGCCCAGCTATTTGGGAGGCTGATGTGGGAGGATCCCTTGAGCCTCCCACATCAAGGAGATCAAGGCTGCGGTGAACCGTGATCACAGCCACTGTACTCCAGTCTGAGCAACAAAGTGAAAACCTGTCTCAAAACAAACAATTCCAACCTGGTTCTGGTATAGCATCACATGACAGGTGGCAGCCCTAAAGGAGATCAAAGTATTTTACCCCAAAATATATTTCTGACATATTTTGGAATGGTCCTGTGCAAAGCTATCTTTTGCGAGGGAAACGTGCCTTCTGTGGAGAATCTCCTTCCCTTTCCAGGTCTTTCCCTGATCCGGGAGAGATTTAACTAAGAGTCTGACACCGTTTAAGGTCATTTACCTTTTGAGGTACATATACCATCTATTCTTTCTGAAGCATATTACAGGCTTCACATATGTAACAAGAACCCCGGCCTCCACAACCTCCCTCCTGCCACCACTGGCCAAACCCTTCCTCCTCCAAAATGTACCGGCTTTCCGGGTCAAACCAATGTATACCTTACATGTATTGACTGATGTTTTTGCTTGTATCTTCTGTCTTCCTAAAATTTATAAAAGAAAACTATAGTCCAAACACCTTGGACACATGTTCTCAGGACCTCCTGGTGCTGTGTCACAGTTCCTGGTCACTCATATTTGGCTCAGAATAAACCTCTAAATATTTTACAGAGTTTGGCTTTTTTCATTGGGTTTCCCCACTCATTTTATTAGCATTAGCTCATCCGCTTTCCGTCCAATCATATTTCTACATGGCTGTCTATATTTTGTTAATCCTAAATTAAAAATAGACAATTTCCTCTATATGCTTGGGTCATCATTCTGCAGGCTCCCATGTGTACATATTAAATATATTTGTAAGCTTTTTCTCCAATTAATCTGCCTTTTGCAGGTTGATTTTTCAGTGAGCCTTCAGTGAAGTTTCCCTTTGGCCCCTACACTGGTAATTAACTCAAACTGTTTTACCAAAATTTGATTCATAGCCTTTATCTCATTTTGCCAGAAAAATAATTTGGATCCAACTGTTTTCTATAAACCAGCAAGTTTATATGTTTTACTATCTCACAACTAAAATTCTAAAATAAAAGCTAGAAGACCTTTATATGTATATTTGTTTAAATATATTTACACATATGTACATGTATTATGTTGTATGTTATGTCTACATAATAAAATTCAGTGTAGTAGGCCAAAAATCCCTTAAGAAATGTTAATCTGATTGGTTTAAATAGATGGGCACTCATACAAAAATATAGTAATTAACCTAATTTTTTTAGTTCATGTGACTTAATCTTTAAAAAAGTAATTGGTTTTAAAATTGTTGATAAAATAAAATTAAAAACGTCTTTCTAATTGTCAATATATGTTTTTGCCTGTGTTTACTAGTGTGGGGGCTGTGGCTCTCGGCTCCCAAAGATTTGCTGGAAAATCACTGACATGGGCCAGATTGATTAGTAAGAGAAAAGACATACAAATGTATTTAATGTGTATACGCAGGAGCTTTCAGAATAAAGACTCAACTTCTCAATGAGTTAACACTACTCTTGAAATTACAGAAAGGATGGGGGGCTTGGATTCTGGTAAAACAGATTATGGGAGGAGAAAAGGAATTTATTGAGGGGCAATTAATGATTGGTGAGAGAATGATTGGATTGAGGAACAGATATTAACTTGTAAATAGTTTTCTTTGGAATTTAAATAATCCTTGGAGGCAGTCATTGTACTTTTATAAAGGTCTGCTTGGGTGTGGTCACATCTTGGTCTTCTTTTCTTTAACAGATGAGATAACAGGAGGAGGAGAACCAACAATTGCTCTCCTTGGTGGGTCTGGTTGTTAGGCAGATAAAGGAACTTCAGCTTCTTTGGGAAGGATGGTGGGGGTGGAGGAAAAGTCAGAGAGACCTTGAGGCTTCTTTAGTTTAGCGTGTCAAATACCATGTTTTGGCATATCAGTTTCTGAGCACCAGCACTTGTCAGTTTTATATTTGCCTATGCTATTAAGGTCATGAAGCTATAAACCAGGCCTAAAGCAAAGTGATATTTGTTTATGCAATTTTTTGATAAATAAGATTAATTTAATATTATTTAACAAAAACAGCTGTGGCTGGGTAGTGACTCCCACCTGTAATGCCAAAACTTGGAGAGGCCAAGGTGGGAGGATCACTTGAGCCCAGGAGTTTGAGACCAGCCTGGGCAACATAACAAGACCCCATCTTCATTAAAAAATTTAAAAATTAGCCAGGCATGTGCCTGTGATCCCAGCTACTCTTAAAGCTGAGGAGGGAGGATCCCTTGAGCCCAGAGTTCAAGGCTAGAGTGAGCTATGATCACACCACTGCACTCTAGCCTGGGAAACAGACTGAGTCTTTGCCTCTAAGGAAAAAAAGAAAAGTTGTATTTTCTGAGTTATCTACAGATACCCATGTATTTAACTTTTGGCTCTTATGTCTTATGTGGGTAAATACCTCATGTTAACAGGCTATATAATTATTTAACAAAAAAAACTTGAAATAATGACCAGCTCCATCTAATATCTCAATTTTTGTAAGAAATCTATGTATAATTGTTAAAAAATAAATTAGCTGTAAATGAAATAAATGTTTATAAATGAACTCATGTAATTTAAAGTCTTAAAATTTATGTTAAATCATATATACAAAATAAATGTCTGTATCATAGTCAGATAAGATAAAATGATTGGTTATCCCACATTTTAAAAAAAAGAAAAATTATAGGACTAAGAGGTAGGGGTTAGGAAAATAAAAGGTCTAAAGTTGAAGAGGACTTATAAAGGATGAGCTAATAAAAGAAGTTTTATGTGTTATTGACTTGGTTGGAATTAAAAACAAATTTTTTGTGTGTTTTTCTTAAAGTTAAATGTTGTCGGGTAGGGGCCCAGGGGACGGGCACTGATATAGAACCAGAGTCTGGTTCCTTATATTTAAAACAACAAGATTTCTTGAAGTATTGATCTGATTTTAATAAAATTTTAAGGGGTTTTGATTTTTAAATTTATAATCTGTTTTTAAACAGGTATCTTCTCCTTGACATCTATTTAATTTTCCTAGTTTTGGGTTAAAAATGTTGTCTTCTTGATTTAAAGTGGTAATTTCATTCCTTGAGGTATAGTTTTTTTGTTTCTTTTTTTAATTTCTCAAATTCATATTGCAGAAGTTCATCTTTTGCAGTTTCTTGCTGTACATGATTTGCAGGTCAATATGTCATTTCCTTCAGTTTTTTCTCCCCTGGAGAAGGCCTGAGATGATCATTCTCCTCTTTGACTTTTTCTGGTTCTAACGTTGCTGTTTTGGCCTGACATGGGAATATTTATCTTGAAGGCCTAGAAAAGCAGCATTTTTCTCCAGTATAACTTAATTTTGTGCTCTTGGCTTTTCTTGATATGTCTGAATTTTTCCATATAACCAGAAAAATTACTGTGGTAAAGTAACAGCATGCTGTTACTAAGAACCAGGTATTTCCCTGCTCAAGGTACTAGTTTTCTTGTTTATATTCCTCTATAATATAGTGCATACTTATAACCTTGGACATATTCTTCCTGTGTTTCATGACATTCAAGTACCCTTTTCATCAGGTTCAACTTCCAGGTTATCGGAATGAGCTTCCCATAATGAAAACCAATCACACCAAAGAGGGCTTTCTTTACGTTTTTGGTAGCGAGTCTAAGAAACAAAGATTTTATGTTTTAGCAAACTAACTTTCCATGTTACCTTTATTAGGCTTTTGAGTACTTAGAAAAAATTGAGTTTTGAAAGGGTTAAGGTTTCTAAATCCATGTGACTTTCTTATTGCTTTTGAAGTCCTTTGATTATGACACTGGTTAAATGAATAACTGTTATTTCACAGCAACCCGTGATTCTGTTTTGAACCTTTTAACATCTTTGACAAATGTCTCCCAGGTCAAATCCTATTTTAAGTCTTTTTGACCTAAAATTACTTTGAGATTTTTTAGTTAGGCTCCTGGAAAACCTTAAAAGACATATTTCTCATTTTGTAGAGCTGACTAGGCTTATTTGGTGAATTGTATAAAAACATCGCCAAATAAGTGATACTAGATTTTCTTTTAGTTACATTTATGAACATTTTGACATGAATGTTTCAAAAATTATATAAATTCATAGAAATCGAGTATGTTATCAGTCTTAAGTCTAACATAACCTTTTGTTCAAATTATACTCATCATCCCTTTTGTAGAGCTGGACATTCTCTGCTGTAATTCAACCCAGTCATAAAATGTTACTCAATGGCTACAACAGGACTCAAGACTCAACCAGTTTCCCACACGGTCTTTTGATTTCTTTAGTTGGTTACCTTCAAGAGTAGGTTCATGGTTTAGCACCAGTATTTAGACCAGACTGATTATATTAGTGGGTGTGTGTGTGTGTGTGTGTGTTATGATTTTTAAACTTTTTTCCTATTACTTGACTAGTCTTTGTAAAGCCAGCTCTGCCAACAAGATAATGTTAGCCCAGCAAGATGATTGACTAGACATAGCCAGGTAGAACAGCTTCTACCAAGGGACAGAGACAGCTGGTATACTCCTAACAGATCTTCAGAGGGAAGGCTGTCCCCACCACTTCCCTCCAAAAGTGGATGTAGGGAAGACACAGAAGCTGGGCCGAAGTGGGGAGAAAGCTGGGAACACTCTATGGGGCTACCGTGCACCTGGACTCTTTCCTTGACCCCAGTGGCTCTGAGGGCATGGGTGAGTTGAACTTGCAAAGAGCAACCCGTTCCTGCCATAGGCCTCTGGAACCCCACCAGGAGGAGACCCCTCAACCATGTGGACACTCGAGTTGGCAGGAAGGGCTACTTAGAGAAGTGGTAGGGGCAGCAAGCCAGCTGATATGGAGCACGGAGGGTTTGGAGCAGGAATATCTGTAGTGGAGCATGGCCAGGGACACCCATCCCCCTTGGATCAACTTACTTCCATAGGAGACTTTAGCCCCAGGGGAACTGTTGGTCTTGAACTCTGTGGGGCGATCTTGCCCATCAGTTGGGGCTGGTCCAACCTGAGCACCCCTTGCTCTGCTGGCCTCCCCCAAGGCCTAGCCTAGTCACACCTGCTTGCAGGGCAACCTCAGGTGCGTGGGGGCCCACATCATAGTTTCTGTGCTGGCGGACTGTGCCTGACGTGTAGAGAGCTCTAGCTGGGTGGCCCTCACAGCCCACACACTCCCTCCCCACATTGCAGCTTCCGCGAGGCCCACAGCAAGTCCCAACATTGCTTCGCTGGTGCATATCTTTGCAGGCAGGTTTTGCTTTCCTTGCCCTGCCATCTCACCAGTGTGTGTGCACCTTACCCTGCCACTGCTACGCGAGAGTGCAGTCTGACCCTCTCTCACTGCTGACCATCATTGCAGATGGAGCCTTGATGAGCACAGAGCCAACTCCGTCCCAACAGTGCCCTGCCCTTGCACTAACACTGCTCTGGGAGTGAAACTAGGTGCAGAGAACAACAGATCTCTCCCTGGCCTGAGCAATTACTCCTGCTTGTGGGGCACAGAGAAAGCTCACAGACCTGCACCTGCCAGCATCCAGCCCCCAAGCCAACACCACAACCAGTGCAGCCATGCACACCCTCACCAGGAGGGGCCCCTGCTCCCCCTAGCTGCATTGCCTCCACCACTATGGTGAACAACCTCAGGGAGGCAGGCACCCTAGTACCCTGCCACAGTTGCCACTACCACTGCTGCTGGTACCTGTGAATGAGAATGGATCCCACTATCACTGCACTACAAATGCTTTGGCTGACACTGTGGGCGGCAAGCCACCCAGGTGCCGAGGCAAGAGACCGAGGGCACAAGCTGTTCCAGTATAATAAAATACATAAAATAAGAATAGTTATACTAGATATAGATCTTAGTTATGATTATATATGAATATCATTAATCGTTAGTTTGTAGTAATTATTCTTTATTCCAATATTATAATAATCCTCGCTCTACAATCATAACCTAGGAAAAACCAGGCCATACAGATATAGGAGCTGAGGAGACATAGTGAGGTGTGACCAGAAGACAAGAGTGTGAGCCTTCTGTTATGCCCGGACAGGGCCACCAGAGGGCTCCTTGGTCTAGCGGTAACGCCAGCGTCTGGGACAACGCCCGTTGCCAAGTAGACCGTGGTCTAGTGGTAGCGTTAGTGTCAAGGAAAAACACCTGCTACTTAGCAGACCAGGAAAGGGAGTCTCCCTTTCCCCGCAGGAGTTTAGAGAAGACTCTTGCTCCTCCACCTCTTGTGGAGGGCCTGACATCAGTCAGGCTTGCCTGCAGTTATCTGGAGGCCTAACCATCTCCCTGTGATGCTGTGCTTCAGTGGTCATGCTCCTAGTCCACATTCATGTTCCATCCTGTACACCTGGCTCTGCCTTTTAGATAGCAGTAGCAAATTAGTGAAAGTACTAAAAGTCTCTGATAAGCAGAAATAATGGTGTAAGCTGTCTCTCTCTTTCTCCTCTCTCTCTCTGCCTCAGCTGCCAGGCAGGGAAGGGCCCCCTGTCCAGTGGACACGTGACTCATGTGGCCTTACCTATCACTGGAGATGGTTCACACTCCTTATTCTGCCCCTTTGTCTTGTATCCAATAATTATCAGCACAGCCTGGCATTAGGGGCCACTACTGGTCTCCACATCTTGGTGGTAGTGGTCCCATGGGCCCAGCTGTCTTTTCTTTTATCTCTTTGTCTTTTGTCTTTATTTCTACGCCCTCTTGTCGATGGGGAGAAACCCACCGACTCTGTGGGGCTGGACCCTACAGACACCACGCACCGGAGTGTAGTGACCAGTGGTCTGGGAGTCTGGGAGCACCTTGACAACCACCACCCCCCCAATCCCACTGCAGTGGGTTTCTAACTTTGAGGAGCCAGAAAACGAAGTCAGGGCACAACACAAGTCCCCCAGAGTTAGAACACATAGTACAGGAATTGGGAGCTGAGCCTCGGCTCTGTAAAATCTTCCAGAAATGAAGCCAGTCAGCTGAATCTACATTATACTATGAGCAAACCCTCAAGGACATCAAATAGAATAAAAGAAAAAAAAACATTCAAAGGTCAGCAACCTCAAGGACTGAAAGAACATAAGCCCACAAGGATGAGAAAGAACCAGCATAAGAACCCTGACAATTCAAAAAGCCAGAGTGCTTTCTTTCTTCCAAATTAACTCATCACCTCTCAAGCAAGGGTTCAGAACCAGATGAGATGGTTGATATGACACAAATAGAATTCAGAATATGGATAGGAATGAAGATCACTGAGCTATAGGAGAATGTTGAAACTCAATCCAAGGAAGCTAGAAATGATGATAAAACAATGCAGAAGCTGACAGACAAAATAGCCAGTATAAAAAAGAATGTAACCAACCTGATAGTGCTGAAAAACAGACCACAAGAATTTCATAATGCAATGACAAGTATTAATAGCAAAACAGACCAAACAGAAAAAAATTTCAACACTCAAATGACTGGTTTTCTGAAACAAGAGAGTCAGACATGAGCAGAAAAAAAGAATAATGAGGAAGGAACAAAACCTCCAAGAAATATGGGATTATGTAGAGATCAAATCTACAACACATTGGTGTCCCTGAAAGAGAGGGGGAGAATGAAACCAACTTGGAAAACATATATCAGGGTATCATCCAGAGAGCTTCCCCAACCTAGCTAGAGAGGCCAACATTCAAATTCAGAGAACTCCCAGTAAGATACTTCACAAAATGATCATCCCCAAGACAAATATTCATCAGATTCTCCAAGGTCAAAATAAAAGAAAATGTTAAAGGCAGTTAGACAGAAAGGTCAGGTCAACTACAAAGGGAAGCCTACCAGATTAACAGTGGACCTCTCAGCAGAAACCCTATAAGCCAGAAGAGATTTGGGGCCAGTATTAAACATTCTTGAAGAAAAGAAATTCCAACCCAGAATTTCATATCCAGAAACTAAGCTTCATAAGTGAAGGAAAAATAAGATCCTTTCAGACAAGCAAATGCGGAGGGAATTTGTTACCACCAGACCTGCCTTACAAGAACTCCTAAAGGAAGTACTAAATATGGAAAGGAAAGGCTGTTACCAGCCACAACGAAACACACTGAAGTACACAGACCAGTGACACTGTAAAGGAACCACAAACAAATCTGCAAAATAACCAGCTAACGTCATGATGACAGGAGCAAATCCACATGTATCAATTGTAACCTTGAATGTAAATGTGTTAGATGCCCCAATTAAAAGGCACAGTGTGGCAAGTTAGATAAAGAACCAAGACTTATTTGTATGCTGTCTTCAAGAGACCCATCTCACATGCAATTACACACATAGGCTCAAAATAGAGAGATGAAGAAAAATCTACCAAGCAAATGGAAAACAGAAAAAAAGCAGGGATTACAATTATATTTTCAGACAAACAGACTTTAAACCAACAAAAATTTTAAAAAGACAAAGAAGGGCATTAATGGTAAAGGGTTCAATTCAACAAGAAGACCTGACTATCCTAAATATAAGAGGAGGACCCAGATTCATAAAACAAGTTCTTAAAGACCTTTGAAGATACTTACACTCCCATACAATAATAGTTTTGGAGAATTTAACACCTCATTGACAATATTAGATCATCAAGACAGAAAATTAACTAAGATATTCAGGACCTGAACTCAGCACTGGATCAAATGAACCTGCTGACATCGACAGAACTCTCCACACAACAACAATAGAATATACATTTTTCTCATTGCCACATGGCAAATACTCCAAAATCAATCACATAATCGGAAGTAAAACACTCCTCAGCAAACGCAAAATAACTGAAATCATAACAAACAATCTCTTGGACCACAGTGCGATCATATTAGAAATTAAGACTAAGAAATTCACTCAAAACCATAGAATCATGGAAATTTAATAACCTGCTCCTGAATGACTTTTGGGTAAATAATGTAATTGAGGCAGAAACCAATAAATTATTTGAAACTAATGAGAACAAAGACATAACATACCATAATCTCTGGAACGCAGCTAAGGCAGCTTTGAGAGGGAAATGTATAGCAGTAAATGCCCACATCGAAAAGTTAGAAAGCTCTCAAGTTAACAACCTAACATCACAATTAAAGAACTTGAGAGTCAAGTGAAAACTAACCTCAAAGCTAGCAGAATACAAGGAATAACCAAAAATTAGAGCCAAACTGAAGGAGATTGAGACACAAAAAACCATTCAAAAGATCACCAAATTCAGGAGCTGATTTTTCTTTTGAAAAAAATACTAAAATAGACCACTAGCTAGAATAATAAATAAGAAAAGAGAGAAGATCCAGATAAACACAATCAGAAGTGAGAAGGGGGATATTACCACTAACTGTACAGAAATACAAATAACCATCAGAGAATATTATGAACAACCTTATGCAAATAAACCAGAAAATCTAGAAGAAATGGATGAATTCCTGGATGCACACACCCTCCCAAGACTGAACCAGTAAGAAATTGAATCCCTGAACAGACCAATAATAAGCTCTGAAATTGAGTCAGTAATAAATAGCCCACCAACCAAGAAAAAGCCCAGGACCAGATGGAATCACAGCTAAATTCTGCCAGATGCACGAGGAAGAGCTGGTATCATTCCTGCTGGAACTATTTCAAAACATTGAGGAAGAGGAACTCCTCTCTAACTCATTATATGAGGCCAGCATTATCCTGATACCAAAACCTGGCAGAGACATAACCAAAAAAAATAAAAACAAAAATAAATTTAAAAAACCCTTCATGCCTTTATCCTTGAGGAATATAGATGAAAAAATCTTCTGCTAAGTAATGGCAAACAGAATACAGTAGCACATCAAAAAGCTTATCCACCACGATCAAGTAGGCTTTGTCCCTGGAAAATCAATAAATATGATTCACCACATAAACAGAACCCAAACCAAAAACTACATTCAGAAAAGACTTTCAGTAAGATTCAACTCCCTTTCATGTTAAAACCCTCAACAAACTAGGCATTGAAGGAACATACCTCAAAATAATAAGGACCATCTACAAAAAACCCACAGCCAACATCTTACTGAAGGGGCAAAAGCTGTAAGCATTCCCCTTGAAATGCGGAACAAGACAAGGATGCCCTCTCTTACCATTCTTATTCAACACAGTACTGGAAATACCAGTGGGAACAATCACGCAAGAGAAAGAAATAAAAGGCATCCAAATAGGAAGAGAGGAAGTCAAACTATCCCTGTTTGTAGACAATGTAATCCTAGATCTAGACAATCTTATAGTGTTGGCCCAAAAGCTTCTTAATCTGATAAACAACTCAGCAAAGTCTCAGGATACAAAAATCAATTGCAAAAATTACTAGCATTCCTATGCAGCAACAGCAGTCAAGCTGAGAGCCAAATCAGGAATGTGATCCCATTCACAACTGCCATAAAATAAATAAAATAAAATAAAATAAATAATAAAATAAAATAAATAAAATAAAATATAAAATAAATAAAATAAATAAAATAAAATAAAATAATAAAATAAAATAAATAAAATAAAATATAAAATAAATAAAATAAAATATAAAATAAAATAAATAAAATAAAATAAAATAATAAAATAGAATAAAATAAATAAAATAAAATAATAAATAAAATAAAATAAAATAACCTAGAGATGCAACTAACTAGATACGTGAAAGATCTCTACAATGAAAACTACAAAACACTGCTGAAAGAAATCAGAAATAACACAAACAAATGGAAAAACATTCCATACTCATGGATAGACTCAATGTTGTTAAAATGGTCATACTGCCCAAAGCAATTTATAGATTCAATGCTACTTCTATGAAACTACCAATGACATTTTTCACAGAACTAGAAAAAAACTATTTTAAAATTCATATAGAACCCAAAAAGATCTCAAATAGCCAACACAATCCTAAGAAAAAGAACAAAGCTGGACGCATTACACTACCCAACTTCAAACTATACTATAGTTGGGCAAAAATATACTATAGGGCTACAGTAAACAAAACAAAACTGGTACAAACACATATGCATAGAACAGTGAAACAGAATAGAGAGCACAGAAATAAGGCTGCATATCTACAACTATCTGATGTTCAACAAGCTGACAAAAACAAGCAATGGGGAAAGAACTCCCTATTTAATAAATAATGCTTGGATCACTGGCTAGCCATATGCAGAAGATTGAAACTAGAATCTTTCCTTATACCATATGCAAAAATCAACTCAAGATGGATTAAGGACTTAATTTTAAAATCTAAAACTATAAAAATCCTGGAAGACAACATAGGCAATACCATTCTGGACATAGGGATGGGCAAAGATTTCATGATGAAGATGCCAAAAGCAACTCCAACAAAACCAAAATTGACCAATGGGACCAAATTAAACTAAAGAGCTTCTGCACAGCAAAAGAAACTATCAACAGAGTGAACAGACAACCTACAAAATGGGAAAACATTTTTTGCAAACTATGCATCTGACAAAGGTCTAATATCCAGCTTCTAGAAAGAACTTAAATATATAAGAGAAAAACAACCCCATTAAAAAGTGGGCAAAGGACATGAATAGACACTTTTCAAAGAAGACATACATGTGGCCAATAAGCATATGAAAAAATGCTCATCACTGATCATTAGAGAAATGCAAATCAAAACCACAATGAGATACCATCTTACACCAGTTAGAATGGCTATTACTAAAAAGTCAAAACATAACACATGCTGGCAAGGTTGTGGAGAAAAAGGAACATTTATACACTGTTGGTGGGAGTGTAAATTGGTTCAACCATTGTGGAAAACAAGACAGTATGGTGATTCCTCAAAGACCTAAAGGCAGAACTACCATTCGGCTCAACAATCTCATTACTGGGTATATGCCCAAAGGAATATAATTGTTCTCTCATAAAGACATATATGTACATGTATGTTCACTGCAGCACTATTCACAATAGCACAGACATGGAATCTACCTAAATGCCAATCAATGGTATACTGGATAAAATGTAGCACACATATACCACAGAATACTATGCAGCCATAAAACAGAATGAGATTATGTCCTTTGCAGGAACATGGATGGAGATGGAGGCCATTATCCTTCACAGACTAATGCAGGAACAGAAAACCAAATACAACATGATCTCACTTATAAGTAGAAGCTAAATGATGAGAACACTTGGACATTTAGAGGAGAACCACACACACCCGGGCCTATTGGAGGGTAGAGGGTGGAGGAGGGAGAGGATCAGGAAAAGTAACTAATGGATGTTAGGCTTAATATATCAGTGATGAAATAATCTGTACAACAAATTCCCATGACACAAGTTTACCTATATACAAACCTGCACATGTACCCCTGAACTTAAAATAAAAGTTAAATTTAAAAACATTTTTAGAAGATAATGTTAGCCCAACACTTCAAGGTGATTGCTGTTGTCCATGGTATTGATAAGAGGAAACTGGATACTCTCCAGAGAAACCTACCCTGAGAAAATTTTTCCTTCTGGACTCTTTGTTATTCAAATGTGGCCCAAGTCCCTGACATAGACCCTCATGCCTTCTCTCCAACATGGGACAGAGACAACCAGGACAGGTTTATCCCAGCACTGTGGAACAATTAAGCCAAATTCAAGATAACCGATCAGTGATGCTTTCAGAGAAAGATCTTGATCAAAAGAAGAAAATGTGAAGTTGATCATACCAATTGGGTCAATTTTGTCATACCCAACTAAATTATATTCAAGGGATCGAGGGGGAAAATCACTCAGAACATATAACATTGCTCCAAGAATGTAATTTTCTGAAATCTTGGCTTATGAAACTGCCAGTTGTAGCCTGAAACCAGTTTTATCTAATAGCTACTGAAACAACTTACTGAGATGCTAGACTAGGTTTATCCACCACCATCACTCACCAATCAGTACCTGCCAGCTCCCTAAAAAATGTTACTAGTGCCAATATCTTTCTTTCAAAACAATATAAAACATTTCTCCTTCTTGTGAAACCTCCAACCTTCTTTTGCCTTCACACAAAAAGACTGAAGATCAACCAGTCTGTATGCATGCCCCAAATTGTAATTCTTACTTCCCTAATAAAGCATTTTGAATTTAGAAATTTGTCTCTATATTTTATTTGACTTCAACATATTCATATTATGGGATACTACTCAGGAATAAAAAAGAATTAGTGATATATGAAAAAACTTAGATGAATCGCAAAGAATTATGCTGAGTGAAAAAAGCCAATCATGAAATATACTGTATGATTCTATCTTTGTAGCAATCTTGAAATGACAAAATTATAGAAATGGTGTATTAGTAGTTGCCAAGGGTTGAGGATGAGGGAGGAGGCATGGGATGAAGGTGGATATGTTTGTAAAACAGCAATATGAGAAATTATTGTGTTGTTGTAGAGATACAAACCTACACGCATGGTAAACTTCCATAGAATTAAGGACATACACAAATGAAAACAAGTAAAACTATCTGAAAAAGATCAGTGGGCTGTATCGATGTGAATATTCTGGTTGTAACATTGACTGTAATTTTGCAAGTTATTACCATCACGGAACCTGAGGAAAAGTTACCTGGGTGCTCTGTATTATTTCCTACAACTGCATGTGAATCTTCAATTACCTAAAATTTTTTTAAAAAGGTAAATTTTAGAAAGCACTTGCAAAAAAAATGAAAACAGCCCAACTCTGATGGCTGTCCATTGCCTACAGAATTAAAGTTCAAACTCTTTAGCTTCATACTTCCTGTTCCCTGCAAACCGACTTTAAATTCCCTTTCGAATCTTACCTTCCAAAAGCCTTGTGCACAAACTGGCTATTCCTGGGAGGTCCTTGTGGCAGCTTGACCACTCAGCTTATGCATTCCTGCTGCCCTGCTCCCTTCCTCACCCCCATCTTCATCTCCTCATCCACTTACCCCAATCCTACTCTCCTTCAAGGCTCGCCTCTAAATGGCACCTCCAGCTGGAAGGAATTTCTCCCTCTCCCACAGCACTATTCCACCTCGTATTGCAGTTATGTGAGTATTGTTTCATGTTCTCTACAAAGCTATGAGCTTTTCTTGGACAAGACTGAAATTCATGTATCTCTGATCCCCTCATGCTAGTAAGTGCCAGCATGTGTCACTCAGAGGCAGCCAAGATAGTGGGGAACATACATTCCACCCAGAGGGGTGGAGATCTCTGAAGGAAAGCCAGCTTTGGATCTAGCCTGACTTCCTCTCCAGGCCTGGTTCCACCACTTCTTTAGTCTGCCCTTTCACTCTATCCTAAGTTTCTGCAATTGATAATGGCAGTGTGTGAAAAAAGCACCTTCCTCAATACCTAGCGCATAGCAGACACTCAGAAAGTGCAGCTGGAGTTTGGGGACCTGGTTTCCAGTTCCTGTTTGGTCACATACTAATTCTATACGCTTAAGCAAACAACTTGTTTTCCTTTTACATTCACTTTCTCTGCCTGTAGAATGGGCACAAAATATTTATGTCTGAAGTAAGATTGAGTTATTTGTGTGAAAGTACTTTAGAAATGTTAGAGCACAATATTCAAGGAGAGTACTGACTGTGGAGTATGAATGAGCTAACAGTCACGTGAGTGTTGACCACAAGCCAGGCACTGCTCTAACAATTTTACATGTGTTAACTATTTAGATCTTACTATGATTGTGTGAGGAGGAGACCCTGCTATCCCTGTTTTATAAATGATGAGACGGCGTAGGAAGGTTAACTAAGTGGCAGAGGCCAGGAGGTCTAGCTAGCTGCAGGTGTAGAGCATTTTACACCACGCTGCCTTTCTATTAGGTGTTGTTGAAAGGACGTTGTTGGACCTTCATAATTATAATTTTGGAAATCTGTTTCTTTTCATGTCCTACAAGGTTCTCCCTACAAACACCTGTGCTTAGGCTCTATAGAAAACTAATGGCAGTTGTATTTCACACCCTTCACAACGAGTTAAGTATCTTCTTTACAATTTTTGACTTCCTGGATCAGGGTTACTTAAGAATCCCTTCCCTAATCCCATTCAAGTGTCTTCTACTCCCTCCAAGTCTGTTCCCAACCTGTCTGCTTTCGCCTAGCACCCAGCTGCTCCAAATAGCTCCTCACTGGTAGAGCTATTATCTCCTACTTCTTAGAGAAAGGAAGCCACCAGACAAAACTCACCAGCTCCTGGGCCGTGCACATTCTTGGGCATTTTCTCTTTCCTTAGTCCATGGCTAATAGCTTCATCTGAGCCATGGATTGTTTTTCAATCTGTAGTCCCAGTATCACCTGTATTGGAATCACCGGGGATGCTTGCTAAACACCCAGCTCCAGTCTACAGATTCCGAATCTGGAGGTGGGGCCTGAAGCTGGGTGGGAGGGGTGTCTGGATTTTAATAAACCCCCTCAGGTGACTCTGATACAGAGGCAAGTGTGAGGCAGCTCTCTTTAGAACCTTGCTTAATCAATCATCTCTTTTCTAACCTACCACTCTCTCTCACTGTCAGATTCTTTCTCCTGGCCTGTAAATATACTCAGGTCTCGACTATTCTAATAAGGAAAAATGTTACATCATGGGGTTGTGGTGATGAACAGTGTTAATATACATAAAGCCAACAGCACCTAGTGCATACAATACATATGTTGGCTATCTTTTTTTCTTAAATTTTTTTTTAGTTAACTAAAGCCCCTAGTTTATTCGGATTTCCTCCGTTTTTACCTAATGTTTTTTCTGTTTTGCAATCTCATCCTGTGACATGTAATTGTCATGTCTCCTTAGGCTCCTCTTGGCCATGACAGTTTCTCAGACTTTCCTTGTTTTTGTTTATCTTGACAGTTTTGAGGAGTTGTAGTTAGGTACTTTCTAAGATATCTGTCTATTGAACTTTTTCTGATTATTTAAAAAATCATCATTAGACCAGGATTATGGGTCTTTGGGAGGAATATCTCAGAGGTAAAGTACGGTTTTCATTACATCACATCCAGGGTACATGTTCATACTAGTGACATGATTTATAACTGTTGATGTTGATCTTGATCACCTGGCTGACGTGTTTGCCACGTTTCTCCACTGTAAAGTTATGCTTTTCCTGCTTTGCATACTCTTTAGAAGGAAGTCAGTACGTGAACGCCACTTAAGGAGGGGAGATTTATGCTTACCTCTTTGAGGGCGAAGTAGCTACATAATTTTTAAAAATTATTTGGAATTCTTCTGTGTGGAAGATTTCTCTCTTTAACCCATTGATTAATCATTTATTTATATCAGTATAGATTTAAGGATACTGATTTTGTACTTTGGGTTATAACCCAATGCTGCTTTATTAGATTGTAATAATTTGTTCAAATTGTTCCAGCTTTGGCCATTGGGAGTTCTTTCAGCTGGTTCTTATGCTCCTTTGACATTCTCATTAATGGACTGCGGTTTTTTTGTGTGTTTCAGCAATTCTTGGCATTATAAGATGCTCCAGACTCATCTTGTATATTTTCTACCCCAGTGCTAAAGTTAACCATTTCTCAAGTGGAATGGTATTTAAAAAAAAAAAAAATCTATTATGCTGGTTTGTACTGGGAAGTCATTGTTCTCAGACTCCCTCAACTGAGAGGGCAAAGAAATATATGCATGTACACTTGTCCTTGTCTATACAAATATAATATAAATATTTCTATCTATATCTATTTGCATCTATATTAAGTTAAATATGAGTTTTTACTGATGTCTCTGACTATACCCATTACTATATGCATCATTCTAGCCATCCTCTTGCAGATCTAAAAATTTCCATTCCCACAGTGAGACATCTGGCTCCCACCTTCTGCCATGTTTACTTAGTCATCCAATCCCAGTATATATGTATAGCAGGTTCAGAATTGTTAACTTCATTTCCCTGGGAAACATCTTTATCAACAAGTAGGATGTTTATGTATAGTTCCTTGACTGTTGTCTTGCATACTCCATTTATTTCCAGAATGACTTAGGTTGGTGTTTTCCAACCCCTTCGGTGGAGTTATAACAGAGTCTCTGGTTGCAGTCTGCATTCTTTCCTAGAAGAATGTAGTGATTGTCACAATCTTAAGTAACACGTCCATTGCCACCCATGATGTACATTAGATCTTCAGAGTACAGTGACTCTTGAAATCTAGTGAGTCCTCCAACATTGTTCTTCTTCAGTACGGTAAGTTATTCTGGTTTCTTTGCCCTTCCACATGACTTTTAAAATCGGTTTGGTACTATCCACTGAACAGCTTACTCAGATTTTGATAGGGAACATGCTGTACCTGTAAATCAAGTTGGGAAAAATTGACGACAATATTAGAAGTCTTCTAATCCGTGAACATGGAATATCTCTCCACTTATTTAGATCTTCTTTGACTTCCATCATCAGAGTTTTGTAGTTCTCTGCACACAGAACCTGTACATATTTTGTTAGATTTATGCCTAAGAATTTCAAGTACATCTAAGTATTTTGATACTAATATAAATGGCACTGTGTTATATATTTCAAATTCCAATGGTTCATTCTTGGTATAAAGAAAAGCAATAGGGTTTTTCATGTTAACCTTGTATTCTGCAGTCTTACTATTGTCACTTATTAGTTTTAGAAAGGTTTATTGTGGGTTTTTCAAATTGATTCTTTGGGACTCTCTATACAGACATTCATATCATGTATGTCACATATAAACAAAAGCAGTTTAATTTCTTCCTCCCCAGTGTGTACACTCCTTGTTTCTTTTTCTTTGCACTAACTAGGACTTCTACTACAATATGAATCAGGAGCAGTGAGCAGGGACATGGTGCTTTGCACTCAATTTTAGGGGGAAAACATTCAGATTTTTTTTTTTTTTTTTTTTGAGTGAGTCTCGCTCTGTCACCAGGCTGGAGTGTAGTGGTGCAATCTTGGCTCACTGCAACTTCTGCCTCCCAGGTTCAAGTGATTCTCCTCCCTCAGCCTCTTGAGTAGCTGGGACTACAGGCACCTACCACCACGACTGGCTAATTTTTGTATTTTTAGTAGAAATGCGGTTTCACTATGTTGGCCAGGATGGTCTTGATTTCTTGACCTCGTGATCCACCCACCTCGGCCTCCTATAAAGTGCTGGGATTACAGGTGTGAGCCACCGCACCTGGCCAACATTCAGATTCTTATCCGTAAGTACATCAGGTGTGAGTTTTTGTAGATGTTCTTTATCAAGTTGAAGTTGTTTTTTCTTTCTAGTTTGCTGACAGTTTTTATCATTAGTTACCATCAATTATGGATTTTGTCAAATGCTTTTGCTGAATCAGTGGTGATACGGTTAGGCTTTGTGTCCCCACCTAGATCTCATCTTGAATTATAATCCCTGTAATCCCCATAGGTCAAGGGAGAGACCAGGTGGAGGCAATTTTATCATGGGGGGTGGCTTCTCCCATCCTGTTCTCGTAACAGTGAGTGAGTTCTCACGAGATCTGATGGTTTTATAAAGGGCTCTTCCCCCCTTCTCTCAACACTTCTCCTTCTTGATGCCTTCTAAAGGAGGTGCCTTGCTTCACCTTTTCCTTCCACCATGATTGTAAGTTTCATGAGGCCTCCCCAGCCATGCAGAACTGTTAGTCAGTTAAGCCTCCTTCCTTTACAAATTACTTAGTCTTGGGCAGTTCTTTACAGCAGTGTGAAAATGGACTAGTACAAGTGTTTAGAAGAATATTTTTCTCCTTTAACCTGTTGATGTGATATATTGATTTAAAAAAATTTAACCCAGCCTTACATAACTGTGATAAACGCTACTTGTGACATGTAATTCTTTTTACACATTGTTGCATTCAAATTGCTATTATTTTGTTGAAGATTTATAATCACAAGTGGTCTGCAGTTTTCCTTTCTTGTAATGTGTTTATCTGGTTTTGTTATTAAAGTAATGCTTTCCTGATAAAATGAATTAGGATGTTTTCTCTGTGCTTCTATTTTCTGGAAGAAATAATAGAAAATTGGTATTCTTTCAGTATGTAGTAGAATTCAATGAAACCATCTGGAGTTGGTTTCCTTAATAGAAGATTGTTCATTATTGATTTAATTTCTTTAATAGAGACGCATTCATATTATTTATCCCTGTATGAGTTTTTGCAGTCTGTGTCTTTCAAGGAATTTACCTATGAAATATAAAATTTGTGGGCCTGCAGTTGTTTACTGTAAGGCTTTGTTAACCTTTTAATGTTCATTGGAGCAGTAGTTATAACCCCTGTTTCATTTCTGATACTGTCAACTTGTGTTTCCTCTCTTTTTTTCTTGGTTAGCCAGGCTAGATGCTTATCAATTATATCGATCTTTTCAAAGCAAGTGCCTGGTTTTGTTAATTTTCTTTATTGTTTTACATTTTTAAATTTTATTTTTATTGTAATTTTTATTATTTAATTCTGTTTGCTTAAGGCTTAAATTTTTCTTTTTTTTCCCAAGTTTCTTAAGGTAGAACTTTGGGTGATTGATTTTTAGAGTTTTTCTTTTTTCCAAGATGGCAATTCAATGCTATAAATTTCCCTGTAATCACTGCTTTCATTGCGCCCAACATATTTTGATAACTTTTATTTTTATTTTGTTTTATATGTTTTTAATTTTTCTGAAGACTTATTCTTCCATCCATATGTTATTTAGAAAAGCATTGTTATGTCTCCAAATATTTGGGAATATTCTATCATTTTGTTATTGATTTCCAGCTCAATTACATTGATGTTTGAAAATATAATTTGTATGATTTCTTATCTTTTAAATTTGTCCAGGTATGTTTTGTGACCCAGAATGTGATCCTGGTAAACATTCCGTTTGAGAAGAAGGTGTATTCTGCTGTTGTTGGGTGAGATACTTTTTATATATTAAATTGCTAATTGGTTTATGATGTTGTTCACTTCAGCTGTATTCTTACTGATTTTCTACCTCCTGCAGACATCAGTTACTGGGAGAGTTATTTTTATTGAAGTCTTCAACCATAATAATAGATTTGTCTACTTCTCATTTTGGTTCTATTAGTATTTGCCTCGTGTCTTTTGGTGCTTTGCTATCAGGTACATGTACGTTAATGATTATTATGTATCTTGAAGAATTAGCCCTTTTATCATTATGAAATGAAATGTCCCTGATAATTTATCCCTGATGATTTTCCTTGTTCTGAAATCTGATTTATTTTAAATTAACAAATCTACTCCAACTTTCTCTTGCTTAGTATTATTATGGTATACATTTCTCTATCACTTTACTTTTAACCTATTTGTGCTTTTATATTTTAAATGGGTTTTTTGTAAACAACATATATTTAGGTCTCCTTTATCTACTCTGACAGTCTCTGTCTTTTAATTTATATATTCAAACCATTCACATTTTAATATGATTATGAATATAGTTTAATAAGTACCATGTTTGTAACTGTTTTCTATTAATTGTAGTTTTTCTTTATTTTTAATTTTTCCCTCTTTTTCTGCCTTCTCTAGTTGTAGAACGTTTTATGTCATTTCATTTTTCTTCTCTCTTAGTACAACAGTTACAATTTTAAAAAATTTTAATAGTTGCTCTAGAATTTGCAATGTATATTTATAACTTTATGTTCACCTTTAAATAAGACTATGCCACTTTACATTCAATTCAAGTACCTTATAACAGTATTTCCAGTTCATTCCTCCCATCCTTGATAGTATTGGTGTTATTCATTTCATTCATCCATATGCTATAACTGCTTGATACATTGTTAATATTATTACATTGAGCAGTTATCAGATCAATGAAGAATAAGAAAATAAAAGATTTTATTTTACTTTCATTTATTCCATCGCTAGCATTCTTCCTTTCTTCATTTCTTTCTTTTTCCTTTTTTCATTTCTTTCTTTTTAATTTTTATTTTACATTCAGGGGTACATGTGAAGGTTTGTTACATAAGTAAACTTGTGTCATGGGGGTTTGTTGTACAGATTATTTCATCACCCAGGTATTAAGCCCAGTACCCAACAGTTATCTTTTCTGTTCCTCTCCCTCCTCCCACCATCACCATCAAGTAGAGCCAGTGTGTGTTGTTTCCTTCTTTGTCTTCCTAAGTTCTTATAATTTAGCTCCCGCTTATAATTGAGAACATACAATACTTGGTTTTCTGTTCCTGCATTAGTTTGCTATGGATAATAGCCTCCAGCTCCATTCATGTTCCCACAAAAGACATGATCTCATTCTTTTTTATGGCTGCATAGTATTAAATGGCGTATAGGTACCACATTTTCTTTATCCAACCTGTCATCGACGGGCATTTAGGTTGATTCTATGTCTTTGTTATTGTGAATAGCGCTGCAATGAACATTCACATGCATGGGTCTTTATGGTAAAATGATTTCTATTCCTCTGGGTATATACCAGTAATGGGATTATTGGGTTAAATGGTAATTCTGCTTTTTGCTCTTTGAAGAATTGCCATACTGCTTTTCATAATGGTAGAACTAACTTACATTTCCACCAACAGTGTATAAGTCTTCCCTTTTCTCTGCCACCTCAGCAGCATCAGTTTTTAAAATTTTTTTTTATAATAGCATTCTGACTGGTGTGAGATGGTATTTCATTGTGGTTTTGATTTGCATTTCTAATGATCAGTTACATTGAGCTATTTTTCATGTGCTTGTTGGGTGCCTATATGTTGTCTTTTGAGAAGTATCTATTCATATTCTTTGTCCACTTTTTAAAGAGGTGGTTTTTCTCCTGTAAATTTAAGTTGCTTCTAGATGCTGGATGTTAGACCTTTGTCAGATGCATAGTTTACAAATGTTTTCTCCTATTCTGTAGGTTGTCTCTAGTCTGGTTGGTAGTTCCTTTTGCTGTGCAGGAGCTCTTAAATTTAATTAGATCCCACTGGTCAATTTTTGCTTTTGCTGCAATTGCTTTTGGTATCTTTGTTATAAAATATTTGCCCTTTTTTATGTCCAGGATGGTAGTGCTAGGTTGCCTTCTAGGGTTTTTATAGCTTTGTGTTTTTTTCATTTATTTTTAATATTTTAAAAGTTTATTACTGTTCAGGCGTACATGTGTAGGTTTGTTATGTAAGTAAATCACATGTTTGAAGAGTTTGGTGTATGTTTTGTTTTGTTTTTAAACCCAGATAATAAGCATAATACCTGATAGTCTTTCAATCCTCACCCTCCTTCCACCCTCCACCCTCAAGTAGGCCCCAGTGTCTGTAGTTCCCTTCTTTGTATCCATATGTACTAAATGTTTAGCTCCCATTTATAAGGGAGAACATGTGGTATTTTGTTTTCTGTTCCTGTGTTAGTTCACTTAGGATAATGACCCCCAGCTCCATCCATGTTGCCACAAAGGACATGATGTCATTCTTTTTGTGACTGCATGGTACTCCATAGTGTATACATACCACATGTTCTTTATCCAGTCTACTGTTAATGAACATTTAGGTTGATGCATGCATCTTTATGGTAGAATGATTTATATTCCTTTGGGTGTATACACAATAATGGGATTGCTGGGTCAAATGGTAATTCTGCTTTGAATTATTTGAGAAATTGCAAAACTGCTTTCCATAGTGGCTGAACTAATTTGCATTTTCACTAGCAGTTTGTAAGCACTTCCCTTTCCCTGCAACCTTACCAGCATCTGTTGTTTTGACTTTTTAATAATCGCCGTTCTGACTGGTATGAGATGATATCTCATTGTGGTTTTGATTTGCATGTCTCTAACAATTAGTGATGTTGAACACTTTTTCATACGATTTTTGGCCATGTGTACATCTCTTTTGAGAAGTGTCTGTTCACGCCCTTTGTCCATTTTTTAATGAGGTTATTTTTTGCTTGTCAATTTTTTTAAGTTCCTTATACATTATGGATATTAGACCTTTGTTGAATGCGTAGTTTGCAAGTATTTTCTCCCATTCAGTAACTTGTCTGTTGACTCTGTTGACAGTTTCTTTTGCTGTACAGAAGTTCTTTAGTCTAATTAGGTCTCATTTGTCAATTTTTTTTTTCCATTGCAGTTGCTTTGGGCATCTTCATCATGAAATCTTTGCCAGGGCATACGTCCAAACTGGTATTTCCTAAGGATTTTATTAGTTTTTACAGTTTTAGGTTTTACTTTTTTACAGTTTTAGGTTTTACATTGAAGTATTTAATCCATCTTGAGTTGATTTTTGTATGTGGTATAAGGAAGGGGTATAGTTTCAATCTTCTGCATGTAGCTAGCTAGTTATCCCAGGACCAATGGGGAGTCCTTTCTCCATTGCTTGTTTTTATGAGGTTTGTCAAAGTTCAGATGGTTGTAGGTGTTTGGCTTTATTTCTGGGCTCTCTATTCTGTTCTAGTAGTCTATGTGTCTGTTTTTGTACCAGTACCATGCTGTTTTGATTACTGGAGCCCTATAGTATAGTTTGAAGTCAGGTAATGTAATGCCTCCAGATTTGTTCTTTTTGCTTAGTCTTTCTTTGGCTACGTGGGCTCTTTTTTGGTTTCATATGAATTTTAGGATTGTTTTTTCCAGTTCTGTGATGAATGATGGTGGTATTTTGATGGGAATTGCATTGAATTTGTAGAATGGCAGTATGGTCATTTTCACAATATTGATTCTACCCACCCATGAGCATGAGATGTGTTTCCAGTTGTTTGTGTTGCCTGTGATTTCTTTCAGCAGTGTTAGTAGTTTTCTTCGTAGAGGTCTTTCAACTCCTTAAGTATTTTATTAATTTTTTAATTTTTTGCAGCTATTGTAAAAATGGTTGAGTTCTTGATTTTATTCTCAGCTTGGTCACAGTTGGTGCATAGCAGGGCTACTGATTTGTGTACATTAATTTTGTAAACTGAAACTTTGCTGAATTAATTTACCAGTTCTAAGAGCTTTTTGGATGAGTCTTTAGGGTTTCCTAGATATACGCTCCTGTCATTAGCAAACAGCAATAGTTTGACTTCCTCTTTACCAATTTGGATGCCCTTCGTTTCTTTCTCTTGTCTGATCGTTCTGGCTAGGACTTCCAGTACTATGTTGAATAGAAGTGGTAAGAGTGGGCATCCTTGTCTTGTTCTGTTTCTCAGAAGGAATGCTTCCAACTTTTTCCCATTCAGTATGTTGGCAGTGGGTTTGTCATAGATAGCTTTTATTACCTTAAGGTATGTCCCTTCTACGCTGACTTTCCTGAGAGTTTTAATCATAAAGGGATGCTGGATTTTGTCAAATGTTTTTTCTGCATCTGTTAAGATAATCATGTGATTTTTTGTTTTTAATTCTATTTATGTGGTGTATCACAGTTATTGACTTGCATATGTTAAACTGTCACTGGTGTGAAACCCACTCGATCATGGTGGATTATCTTTTTTTATATGCTGTCGTATTTGGTTAGCTAGTGTTTTGTTGATGATCTTTTGCATCTATGTTCATCAGGGATGTTGGTCTGTAGTTTTTTTTTTTAATTATGTCCTTTTCTGGTTTTGTTATTAGGGTGATACTGGCATCATAGAATGATTTATGGAGGATTCCCTCTTCCTCTATCTTTCGGAATGGTGTCAACAGGATTGGTACCAATTCTTCTTTGAACGTCTGATAGAATTCAGCTGTAAATCTGTCTGGCCCTGGACTATTTTTCCTTGGTTACTTTTTAATTACCATTTCAATCTTGCTGCTTGTTGTTGGTCTTTTCAGAGTTTCTATTTCTTCCTGGTTTAATCGAGAAAGGTTGTATATTTCCAAGAATTTATTCATCTTCTCTAGGTTTTCTAGTTTATTCAAGTAGAGGTGTTCATAGCAGCCTTGAATGATCTTTTGTGTTTCTGTGTTATTGGTTGTAATATCTCCTGTTTTATTTCTAATTGAGCTTATTTGTATCTTCTCTCTTCTTTTCCTGGTTAATCTCAAAAATGGTTTATTTATCCTTTTAAAAAACCAGCTTTTTCTTTCATCTATCTTTTTGTTTTTTTTTGTTTCAATTTCATTTAGTTATGTTCTGAACTTGTTTATTTCTTTTCTACTGAGTTTGTGTTTGGTTTGTGACCTTAGATTGTCTATTTGTGCTCTTTCAGACTTTGATGTAGGCATTTAATGCTATGAACTTTCCTCTTAGCACCACCTTTGCTGTATCTCAGAGTTTTTGATAGGTTATGTCACTATTGTTCAATTAAAAGAATTTTTAAATTTTCCATCTTGATTGTTGACTATTATTGACCCAATGATCATTTAGGAGCGAGTTTTTAATTTCCATGTATTTGCATGATTTTGAGGATTCCTTTTGGAGTTGATTTCCAATTTTATTCCACTGTGGTCTGAGAGTACTTGACATAATTTCAGTTTTCTTTAATTTATTGAGAATTGTTTCGTGGCCTATCATATGGGAGTGTGATAGGCCAATGGAGTTATGTTTCCAGGGGGATTATGGTTGCCTTTTCTGTGTCGTGCAGGTCGCGGGGGAAGTGGGGGAAAGCTGGCAGTTAAAGGCCTCAGCTCCCGTGGAGCCCAAAAGGCCGATCTCACTCCCACTGTGCCCACCCAATGGCACCAAGTTTGTTTCCAGGTAGTGGGTGAGCAGGGCTGAGAACTTGCCCCAGGTTCCCAGACTCCCAGTTGAGAAAGCAAACAGGGTTTTTAGGTTTTGTGCCTCCCTGCCTCCAGCAGCTTCTGAGCTGTGTCTGCACTCCTGATTCACCCCCTCCCCTGAGTTCTGTCTGGCAAACTTTGCATTCAGTTGAAATTGTTACAGCATTCAGCTGGAAGTTTCCTTCTCCCTGTGGTCTTTTCCCAGTTCCTCTGGCAGCCCTCCCTAAAGATCCCTCTGAGACAAAGCCAGAAATGGCTTCCTTAGGGAGCGAGAGAGCCCACAGTCTCTTCCTGCTGCTGCTGCTTCTACTCCTGTATTTTGCTCAGCATTCTAAGTTTGTCTCAGCTCCAGGTAAGGTCAAATCCTTCTCCTATGATCTGGACCTTCAGGTTCCCCAGTGAAGGTGTGTGTTTGGGGGAGGATGGTTCCCCTTCCACACTTTGGACACTTGCAGTTTTTTGGCTGTCTCCCAGGGCCAGCAGGAGCAATCCACTTCCTTCAAAGGGTCTGTGGATTCTCTTAGCTTTCCTGGTATGTTCTGTAGTAGTTCTTGGAACAAAAGTTCATGATATGAGTCTCTACATGCTGCTATGTCCACACGAGTGGGAGCTGCAATTTAGTCCTGCCTTCTGCCATTTTTCTCCTCCTGCCTGGCTTCTAGTGCAGAGCGTGAGTGGAATTACCTGCCCTGCCATCAGGGCATTTCCCAGGACAGTAGCAGACTGCACTGTGACTTAGTCCACAGAAAAGTGGGGCCACTCTGCCAAAAGCTCTAGCAGACGTTGCCTGCCTGGGTACCAGTGGCAGAAGTGGGTGGAGTCACACACCCTGACATCCAGGTACTACCCAGATCAACAGGAGACTGCACCATCCAGCTGAGTTCAGACACAAGTGGGACCACTGAGTCAGAAGCATTGCCCACCTGGCTGCCCACTTCAGACTGAGGTGGAACCACTCATCCAGGAGTCGTCAGCCTGTTCTGGCGTGGTGTGGGTGGAGCAAGCTTACTGTTCCCAGGCACTATATTTGTAGCCTTTACTGGGGCTCTGGTACCAGTGCTTGTCTGCTCTGGGGCCCAAGGCTTGTAGAGGCCCCTTGGACTCAAGCGTTGACCCTGCAAAACATCTAGGTGGCTCTCTGCCTCAGTCTAGAAGCATGGATGGGGGGTGCAGTGGGGGAAGGGGGATTCTCCCATTCCCAGTCTTGCCCAGATGCCTGTGGAGAGTGTGAATCCCCTAGAGGGCGCTCCCACTCACTCACCCTTTCCCATGTTAAAGAGGGTCTCCTGGCTCCATGCTGAGTCCAAACAGACTGGCATCCAGCTTCACTCCTCTCTGCTCTCTCTATCCCTGGTTGCCTTGATGGATCTCAATGTGGTTTCTCAGATGATTGGCCTGCAGGATCGGTGTTCACAAGCCCATCTGTCTTTTCTTCATGAGAGCAGCATACACGAGCTGCTTTTAGTGCACCATATTAGCCCCCTCCACCAAGTATCCTTTCTTTATTTAAATCTGAGTTCTGAGCTATATCATTTTTCTTCTCCTTGCAAAATATCTTTTAACATTCCTGCAGGGCAGGTGTGATAATGATACATTTCCATTGTGTGTCTGAGAAACTATTTTTCTGCTTCACTTTTAAAGAATAATTTTGCTGGATATAAAATTCTAAGGATGGTGAGTGTCTTTCAACGCTTTAAAAATTTCACTGAATTTTTTTTTTTTTTTTGGTCTTGTTTCTGGCAAGACGTCTGATGTAATTCTTACCTTGTTCTTCTGTAGGTAAGATTTTTTTCCCCTTCCATCTTTAAGATTTTCTGTCTTTGGGTTTCTGTAGTTTGAATATGATATACCTGGGTTTTAATTTTTTGGTATTAATATTTATCCTCTTTGGTTTTCTGTGAGCTTCCTGGATCTGTGGTTTGGTATCTGTCATTAATTTTCAAAAACTCTCATCCATTGTTATTTCAAGTATTTCTTTTCCTATACTTGCTCTCTCTTCTATTTCTAGAATTCAAATTAAATACATCCTCTTCTATTTCTAGAATTCAATTAAATGTATACTTTTTTTGTAATTGTCTCACAATTCTTGAACATTCTGTTTTTATTATCATTATTCTTTCATTTTGTCTTTGCATTTCAGTTTGTGACATCGCTACTGATGTATCTTCAAGCTCACTAATTCTTGTCTCAGCTGTGTCCAGTCTCCTGGTGAGCCTATAAAAAGCATTCTTTAGTTCTATTACAGTAAGTCCTCACTTAACGTCATTGATAGGTTCTGGAACACTGCAACTTTAAGTGACATACTGTATAATGAAACCAATTTTCCCATAGGCTAATTGATATAAACAAAGTTAAGTTCCCACAGCATAGAGTACCTTTTTTGCTTAAAGCTGCAATGTCTGAGAACCTATTGATAGCATAAAGGAAGAACTTAACTATGCGGTATTTTTCATTTCCAGCATTTCTTGATTCTTAGTTTCTGCCTCTCTGCTTACATTACCTATCTGTTCTTGCATGCTATTTTTTTTTAATACGGCCCTTCATATTAAACCATTGATTTTAAATTCTCTATCTGATAATTCCACAATCTGCATCATATCTGAATCTGATTCAGATTTTTGCTTTCTTTATATTATGAGGCGGTCTTTTTTACCTTTTTGTGTGATTTATATATTTTTGTTTATAGATATATTGAGTATATGTAATTATATTGAATATTATATATAATGTATGTAATTATATTGAGTATTATGAAGCCAGATACATTGAGTAATTATAACTCAGATAATCAGGCCTCTAGTATGGAGATGTGCTGTTCATCTGGTTACAGGTTGGGCTGTGTTTAATGTTTGTTACAGCTATAGATGCCCAAGCCTTTAGTTTCCTCTAGTTAATCCTTGTTTTATTTTTATACTCCATTTTCTTTGGGTTTCCCTAAGAAATCCTCCTAAAATAGTGTTGCAGTTCTTTCAGTTATGATCTACTTTTATGAATTTGTACCTCTGTTGATGTACTGATAAGGTATAGTAGAGGAAACGGTTCTACAATCTCATGTTTAAATCTGTTTTTTTTTTTTTTAGTGTGCCTGAGTCTCTAAGCTTCGGAAGTGTTTCTTTGCCTTTATTTTTAGTTTTTATTCATCTAGGTGAAACAGGAATGCTACAGAGGGCTAGAGGTGGCTCAGTGCTTTCACCCCAGGTAGACACAACTCTGGTAAAGTTGTTTCTCTATCTTGGGCCACAAACATATTCTCCTACTTTTCTCGGTTTAATTTTAGCTTTACCTTTCACAATAAAGTCTTTAACTTAACTTTGTATGTAAAATTAATATTTACATACAATTCCAAGCCCCTACATGATCCAATCACCTCCTACGGGGGCCCCACCTCCACCATTGGGAATTACGTTTCAACATGAGGTTTGGGTGGGGACATAGCCCCAAACCCTATCAGACATTAAACTTGGTCACGCAGCTGAGGTAATGTTTGTCAGGTTTCTTCACTATATAATAATTCTCATCATGTATTGAGCTAGGTGTACTTTTCTTATGTGGTGAAGCAGGTTTCTCAGTGCTATCTACCAATTAGTTAGATGTGTATTTGTAATGGAAAAAAAGTATTGAGAGATTTCTCCCAAAGTTGGGGGATGGAGTTTGGGGGTAGGGCTGGAGGAATGAGGAAAAGCTTCACAGAGACCATGCCGTGCCATCTGAAGTGAACTTTGAAGGGAGGAGAGGACAATGGGGAAAGGCATTTCCGGCAGAAGAATGATGCCAACGGAGCTAAGAGCCAATAAAGCACCTATGAGTGGAATAGTAGTTGAATTGGAATCCACCCTAGAAATCACCTGTGGCCTAATTACCTCATTTCCTAGGTGAGTACTATAATTTGCCCAAGGTTACACAGCTGGAAGTTTGTAGAGCTGGGATTCAAACTCAAGAGAGTGACTTCAGCACTTACTCTTCCAACACAGAAGGAGATTAAGACCTACTCAGGGTGGCCCAGCCAATCAGATGCACAGCCAGGACAAAGCCATCAGTTCCTGTCTCCCAGTTCCTCTACTTTCACAAGTATACACCCTGAAACATAATTAATGCTCAGAAATCCTATGGGAATTTTAGTGATGGAGTTAACATAGTCCTCTGGGGTTAAGGGAAATAAGGTTCTGTGGAAATGAAATATTCTCAGGAGGCAGAGAGGATTTATAGAGTAGCACTAATTACAGTTTTGAATATGCTGCCAGCATAGTCTTCTTAATTAAATGAGCCAGAATACTACTTTGGAAACTTTCCTAGATGATCAGGTCTGTGTAAGTGAATACTTATGCCTTACACTCAAAGGAATGCACCAACCACCTAAAGCCAGCTCTCCCCTTGAAGAAGAGAGTGGTGGGAGGAGAGTAGGACTAGCAGAGAAGGGCCTTTCCAGGAGTGATATCATATAGCAATTAGAATTAGATTAGATATTCACACAACGGTACAAATGGATGTGAAAAACATAGTGTTTACTGAAAAACAGAAAAAGAGATGAGGTATATGGCACTTCATCATTTATGTAAATTAAAGAGGTATGCCCACAAAACAATATTATACATTTTTGCAGGAGCACATTCATACAACATACATACTAAGCACATTAGAGCAGTTGCCCACAGGAGGCAGAGAAAGACCATGACCAAGCAGGATATACATATATCTTTATATACATCGATTGTGTTTGTGTGTCTGTGTTACGATCCTGAGCAATGACAAGGACAGCAGCATTAAATGATTTCTTTTAGAAGCCTTCGTACTTCTTGGCACTATTCAGATTTCCTCACGTTCTTTTTTTCTAGTGTCCTTTTTCTGTCTCAGGATCCTAATCATGTTACCACATTACATTTGGTGATCATGTCTCCTTAGCTGCTTCTTGGTTCTGACAGTTTCTCAGATTTTCCCTGTTTCTAATGATCTTAACAGTTTTGAGGACTACTAGTCAGGTATTTTGTAGAAATTGGAATTGGAATTTGTCTGGTGTTTTTCTCATGATTAAGCTGACATAATACATTTTTGGAGGAAGACCACGGATGTACATAATCATTCTCATCATATCATATCAAGAGTACATATGATCAATGAGACTTATCACTTTCATGTTGTATTACTCTGTTCTTACACTGCTATAAAGAAATACCTAAAACTGGGTAATTTACATAGAAAAGAGGTTTTAATAGGCTCACAGTTCTGTGGGCTGTACAGGCTTCTGCTTCTGAGGAGGCCTTGGGAAAGTTACAATCATAGTGGAAGGCAAAGGGGAAGCAAGTACATATTCACATGGCTGGCAGGAGAGGGAGAACGAAAGAGGAGGTGCTACACACTTTTCAAACAACCAGATCTCCTGCGGACTCTATTACAAGACAGCGTTAGGGGGATGGTGTTAAACCATTAGAAACCACCCACATGATCCAATTACCTCCCACCAGGCCTCACCTCCAACATTGGAAATTACAGTACAACATGAGATTTGGGTGGGGACACAGAGCCAAACTATATCAGATATTAACCTTGATCACCTGGCTGAGGTAATGTTTGTCAGGTTTCCTCACTATAAAGTTACTCTTCTTTTTCTCTTTCCATATCGTACTTACAGATTACTTACTTTAAAACTTTAAGGCTAATAAATAGGATTACAGAAGCCAATGTTAAAAATGAAGTGTTTTAAATTATTAATAACAAAAAGGTTTTTAGACAAGATAGAGAGGATGCTTTCTTTTTCCTGCACTAACAGTGGGAGAGATGCTTTCTTCTGACTCATAAAGCTTGTACAGAGAATCTGATTTGATAAAGTCTTGAGTTGACATTTACAAGGATGTTGATTTTGTTTGCCTTCGTAATTTGGAGATGTAAATATTTGAAACTTTCCAATTGGTTCTGCTATTTGTAAATATACAGCTGTCCTTGGACACATACGGTGAGAATAATTATAGTATATCACAGTAACAGTGTAAGAATCAAGGGGACTGATAAGCAAGGGACTGAGAATGTTGGAGGAAAGGACCATGTTAACATGGCATCTCAAGGACAGCTTCATGAACGGTTTAACATACAAGTGTTATTTGAAGAGGTAGAGGAGGCCAGTGGTACACCACATGCACTAAGGAAAGAACATGACATATAGGCAGAGTCTGCCACGTGACAGCATAGGGTGTGTAGAACTTGTGCGACAGGCCAAAGAGTTTGCACTTCATTCTGTAATCCTGAGTGTGGAGGACAATGGCATTTTTGGGCAAGGAGAGTAATATGATCAGATCTGAGCTTTAGAAAAATAACTGGCAGCTATCTAAATGAAATTTGAAGGATAAGAGCCTGGAGAGAAACATAGGAGTTATTATTAAAAACTATGAAAGAATATATACAAAGGAGGGGATATTGAAAATAGGAGTAAAAATATGTAGAGAGATTATGGGGGCAGAATAGACAGGCCTTGGGGCCAATTTCATAGCTAACAGTGGCAGAGACTGGCAGGATCCTTACCAAATCTATATCTTCCTCTTCCTGGGCACACAGCTGGACCACATTTCCCAGCCTGTCTGGCATTAGGCACAGCTATGACCGACTCTCCAGCCAAAATGAACATTGTGGGTGAAAGTCATGTATACCACTTTCAGACCTATCCTTCCCCCATAAGACTGGAATGGAGAGAACTTTCAAGACCACTCTGAGAGTCATGCATAGAATATAATAGAACTATGAGGTAGAAGGAGCCGTGGCTCCCAAATTACTTCCTGGAGAATTACTCAGCCTGCAATAGACTTTGAGACAACTGAGAAATAAACTATTTCCCTACTGAGTCTTTATATGCGTGGACTTTCTGTAATCACAGGATACTGTGGACTACCCTAACCAAATTAGACGTTGATACTTTGAAGTGGGTGCTCCTACAACAGAAAACTAAAGCATGTGACCTGGGCTGGTGAGGGGACAAAATATTAGAGACTGGAATGTTTTGCTATGCCAGACTATTTGACAAAATGGTTGCCTGCCTAAAGGTCTAGAAAAGTAAGTCAGAAAGATAGTGTGTGTTGGCCACTATGGCTGCTTTGAGTAAGATATTACAAGACAAAGGTGTGCTTGGGCAAAAATTGTGTGTGGCAGGCAGAGGTGAAAGGAAACAGAACATCTAATGTTGGGCTTTGAATAGAAAAAGAAAAAACTGCTTCTAGATCCTCAATAAAAAGAAATAAGATACAGGAAGCCAGAAAAGTGCGTTAGACTCACTTGGTAAAGATGAGATGAAGGGTGTTGCTGTCTCATGAGCCTGCTAGCTTCAAGTTAGTAAGAGAGGCATGGGGGGTGGTTAGACAGAGAAAGAAAACATATTTGAAGAGTGCATCAGAAAAGAAGTGCTGTTAATGACACAGGAAACAGATTAGCAACAAATGGAACAAAAACCTACTACTTTTTGAGACAATTTTACCATGAAAGAAACCATAAGCCTGGTCTAGAAAAGTCTGTATTATGGAGAGTTGCTTTTTAAAGAAAATCTCAGGAAGAAAGTGAGTGTACTTGGGAAGGTCTACTCTAACACCCATGTTGGAGATGGACAAATATGAAAATGAACAGGGAGGAACTTCCCAAAGAAGAAGACTAGGGGCCTCCCGGAACAGTGAGTGAGAAAGATCATCCCGCAGAGCAGATCACAGCCTAATTAAGGACTTCCTCGTTAGGGTAGAGAGGCTTTACGATGCCTGCCTAGTGGGACTTCTGAATTGCCAAGGTCCAGTGACCACAGTGTGCCTCACATTCTTCCTGTTTTCTAATGGGCGGTCATCATGGTCATCTTATTCTTCCTCATGCACATGGTGAGTGGCCCTGGGGGTAATGGGAAATAAATTTCCTTTTTCATTAATAGGTCACCAAACTCGAGAAACAAAATCAGCCCCTGATGGCGATTGCTGCCCCTCGCTCAGATCCTGGAATTGAGGCTGAATGCTGTGATGGGATAGGATTTGAGGGAAGGGCACAAGTGTGTTCTTTGTGGGAGAAGCAGAGTGAAATTGCTATTTGACAACCAGCAGGGGCAGTCTGTGTGAAAAAGTGACTAAGAGCTCACCAAGCCTGATTCCTCTTTCTAGGCACACATGAAGACTGCATTTCCCAGCCTTCCTTAGAGTTATCTGAGGCCACATGACTGAGTTATGGCCAATGGAATGTGAGTAGAATAACCCCTAAAATCCTGCACAGGAAATAAACTTCTGTTTTCAATCATAACATTCTTGGGTCTGTTTGTTACCACAGCAGAATCTAGCCTACCTAAACGAACACACTAGCATTTATAGATTACAAGTATTTGCTACGTGCTCTATGTATGTTAGCTCATTTAACCAACAAAACCAACCCAATGAGATAGGTACAAGTATAATATAATCTCCATTTTACACTGAGGACACTGAAACTGAGAGGAGCCTCAAATCACACAAATAATAAGAGATAGATAGTTGTACTTGGGAGGGTCTACTCTCTGACACCCACTTTGGAGATGGACAGATACGAAAATGAACAGTGAAGAACTTCCCGAAGATCAAGACTAGGGGCCTCCTAGAACAGCGAGTTAGAGAGAGCGTCCCATAGAGCAAAATCATGGACTAACGAAGGAAGCCATCTCATTTATCTAAGAGCACAAGAGATAGAAACTCTTCCCCACAATGCTCTATCACTTCTTGAGGCTAAAGATAATTTCTATGTTACTTTAGAAGCTAGAACAGCAGCAGGGATAATAATATAATCCTAGAATATTGGGAAGGTCCCTGGCAATCTTGGGGAGGAAAGCGCATGCAGTATTGGAGGCATGAGCTAGTGTGCAAGGGACTGGGGTGTTCACAGGTGGACATCCACAAGCTGCATGCATTGGTGGCTCCAGAATTTCTGATTTAAGTGGCTAAAGGACTGTCACTGAGTTGGCATGAGGCTTGAAATGCATATGCATAGTACTTTCCATTAGATACAGAAAATGCCAATATTCTTTTCTTGAGAATGGGACAAGGAAAGCAACAATTTGAGGGCCTAAATCCCACTTATGCCAGCCCTGAGTACTTCCTATATGCTTGTGGTCAAGCCCAGCCTCATCTCTCCCAGCTTCTCTTCACACACTGGAAGCCTCACCCAATCCAAACCCTGCCACCCTCCCCTTCTCACTTCTGTGAGCAGCTAGGTGACTGAGTGGTGAGCGTGTCCTAAAGATTCATCCAGAGCCGAGTTTGAATTCTGGCTCTGCAATTTATTGTCACTAGTAGAACCTCGGGCACGTCTATAATAATACCTACCTATGAGGATTATCATGAGGTTTCAATGAAATCATGGATATGATGTGTTTAACATAGTGCCTGGCCCATAATACGCACTTAAAGAAAAAAACTTTTGATATGTGAAATTCCAGTATTTTCAGCTTCAAACAACATCTCCTGGATAGCTGCTCACACCCATAATTGGGAGACAGATTCTCTGCAGACCATGCATTCTGATTTAGGGTGTTGAAAAGAGCATCAATACATAGCAATTGGGGTGCACAGGAAAGAGGACTCATCAGGGCCTGGGATGGTCAGCAAAGCCATCTGGAGGAAACTGCACTTGGATGCAGTTTGAAGGTGAAGTTGATTTATCCAGGAAGAAGTGAGTGGGCGAGGCATGGACAAATGCTTAAAAGCAGGAAGCACATGGTATTTCATGGTAGTGATTTTTATTTTGTTAATATAGGTTCCACCCAGGGTATCAATGAGAGCTATGTTAAAAAGGTAGCTTAGGGAAAGATTATGAGGGTCTTGAAATTTCTCCCTCCCTTCTTTCCTTTCTTTTCTTTTTTTTTTTTTTTATTATACTTTAAGTTCTAGGGTACATGTGCACAACGTGCATGTTTGTTACATATGTATACATGTGCCATGTTGGTTTGCTGCACCCATTAACTCATCATTTACATTAGGTATTTCTCCTAATGCTATCCCTCCCCCATTCCCCCACCCCACGACAGGCCCTGGGGTGTGATGTTCCCCACCCTGTGTACAAGTGTTCTCATTGTGCAATTCCTACCTATGAGTGAGAACATGAGGTGTTTGGTTTTCTGTTCTTGTGATAGTGTGCTGAGAATGATGGTTTTCAGCTTCATCCATGTACCTACAAAGAACATGAACTCATCCTTTTTTATGGCTGTGTAGTATTTCATGGCGTATATGTGCCACATTTTCTTAATCCAGTATATCATTGGTGGACATTTGGATTGGTTCCAAGTCTTTGCTATTGTGAATAGTGCCACAATAAACATATGTGTGCATGTGTCTTTATAGTAGCATGATTTATAATCCTTTGGGTATATACCCAGTAATGGGATCGCTGGGTCAAATGGTATTTCTAGTTCCAGATCCTTAAGGAATGGCCACACTGTCTTCCACAATGGTTGAACTAGTTTACAGTCCCACCAACAGTGTAAAACTGTTCCTATTTCTCCACATCCTCTGCAGCATCTGTTGTTTCCTGACTTTTTAATGATCACCATTCTAGCTGGTGTGAGATGGTATCTCATTGTGGTTTTGATTTGCGTTTCTCTGATGGCCAGTGATGATGAGCATTTTTTCATGTGTCTGTTGGCTGCATAAATGTCTTTTTTTGAAAAGTGTCTGTTCATATCCTTTGCCCACTTTTTGATGGGGTTGTTTGATTTTTTTTCTTGTAAGTTTGTTTGAGTCCTTTGTAGATTCTGGATATTAGCCCTTTGTCAGATGGGTAGATTGCAAAAATTTTCTCCCATTCTGTAGGTTGCCTGTTCACTCTGATGGTAATTTCTTTTGCTGTGCAGAAGCTCTTTAGTTTAACTAGATCCCATTTGTCTATTTTGGCTTTTGTTGCCATTGCTTTTCGTGTTTTAGTCATGAAGTCCTTGCCCATGCCTGTGTCCTTAATGGTATTGCCTAGGTTTTCTTCTAGGGTTTTTATGGTTTTAGGTCTAACATTTAAGTCTTTAATCCATCTTGAATTAAGTTTCATATAAGGTGTAAGAAAGGGATCCAGTTTCACCTTTCTACATATGGCTAGCCAGTTTTCCCAGCACCATTTATTAAATAGTGAATCCTTTCCCCATGTCTTGTTTTTTTCAGGTTTGTCAAAGATCAGTTGGTTGTAGATGTGTGGTGTTATTTCTGAGGCCTCTGTTCTGTTCCATTGGTGTGTATCTCTGTTTTGGAACCTGTACCATGCTGTTTTGGTTACTGTAGCCTTGTAGTATAGTTTGAAGTCAGGTAGCATGAAGCCTCCAGCTTTGTTCTTTTGGCTTAGGATTGTCTTGGCAATGCGGGCTCTTTTTTGGTTCCATATGAACTTTAAAGTAGTTTTTTCCAATTTTGTGAAGAAAGTCATTGGTAGCTTGATGGGGATGGCATTGAATCTATAAATTACCTTGGGCAGTATGGCCATTTTCATGATATTGATTCTTCCTATTCATGAGCATGGAATGTTCTTCCATTTGTTTGTGTCCTCTTTTATTTCATTAAGCAGTGGTTTGTAGTTCTCCTTGAAGAGATCCTTAATATCCCTTGTAAGTTGGATTCCTAAGTATTTTATTCTCTTTGTAGCAATTGTGAATGGGAGTTCACTCATGATTTGGCTCTCTGTTTGTCTGTTATTGGTGTGTAGGAATGCTTGTGATTTTTGCACATTGCTTTTGTATCCTGAGACTTTGCTGAAGTTGCTTATCAGCTTAAGGAGATTTTGGGCTGAGATGATGGGGTTTTCTAAATATACAATCATGTCATCTGCAAACAGGGACAATTTGACTTCCTCTTTTCCTAATTGAATACCTTTTATTTCTTTCTCTTGCCTGATTGCCCTGGCCAGAACTTCCAACACTATGTTGAATAGGAGTGGTGAGAGAAGGCATCCCTGTCTTGTGCCAGTTTTCAAAGGGAATGCTTCCAGTTTTTGCCCATTCAGTATGATATTGGCTGTGGGTTTGTCATAAATAGCTCTTATTATTTTGAGATACGTTCCATCAATACCTAGTTTATTGAGAGTTTTTAGCATGAAGTGTTGTTGAATTTTGTCAAAGGCCTTTTCTGCATCTATTGAGATAATCATGTGGATTTTGTCTTTGGTCCTGTTTATGTGATGGATCATGTTTATTGATTTACCTATGTTGAACCAGCCTTGCATCCCAGGGATGAAGCCAACTTCATCTTGGTGGATAAGATTTTTGATGTGCTGCTGGATTCGGTTTGCCAGTATTTTATTGAGGATTTTTGCATCAATGTTCATCAGGGATATTGGTCTAAAATTCTCTTTTTTGGTTGTGTCTCTGCCAGGCTTTGGTATCAGGATGATGCTGGCCTCATAAAATGAGTTAGGGAGGATTCCCTTTTTTTCTATTGATTGGAAAAATTTCAGAAGGAATGGCACCATTTCCTCCTTGTACCTGTGGTAGAACTCAGCTGTGAATCTGTCTGGTCCTGGACTTTTTTTGGTTGGTAGCCTATTGCCTCAATTTCAGAGCCTGTTATTTGTCTATTCAGGGATTCAACTTCTTCCTGGTTTAGTCTTGGCAGGGTGTATGTGTCCAGGAATTTATGCATTTCTTCTAGATTGTCTAGTTTATTTGCATAGAGGTGGTTATAGTATTCTCTTATGGTAGTTTGTATTTCTGTGGGATCAGTGGTGATATCCCCTTCATCATTTTTTTATTAGGTCTATTTGATTCTTCTCTCTTTTCTTATTAGTCTTGCTAGTGGTCTATCAATTTTGTTGATCTTTTCAAAAAACCAGCTCCTGGATTCATTGATTTTTTTTGAAGGGTTTTATGTGTCTCTATCTCCTTCAGTTCTGCTCTGATCTTAGTTATTTCTTGCCTTCTGCTAGCTTTTGAATTTGTTTTCTCTTGCTTCTCTAGTTCTTTTAATTGTGATGTTAAGGTGTCAATTTTAGATCTTTCCTGCTTTCTCTTGTGGGCATTTAGTGCAATAAATTTCCCTCTACACCCTGCTTTGAATGTGTCCCAGAGATTCTGGTACATTGTGTGTGTGTTCTCATTAGTTTCAAAGAACATCTTTACTTCTGCCTTCATTTTGTTATTTACCCAGTAGTCATTCAGGAGCAGGTTTTTCCGTTTCCATGTAGTTGTGCAGTTTTGAGTGAGTTTCTTAATCCTGAGTCCTAATTTGATTGCACTGTGGTCTGAGAGACAGTTTGTTATAATTTCTTGTTCTTTTACATTTGCTGAGGAGAGCTTTACTTCCAAATATATGGTCAATTTTGGAATAACTACGACGTAGTGCTGAGAAGAATGTATATTCTGTTGATTTGTGGTGGCGAGTTCTGTAGATGTCTATTAGGTCCGCTTGGTGCAGAGCTGAGTTCAAGTCCTGGATATCCTTGTTAACCTTCTGTCTCATTGATCTGTCTAATATTGACAGTGGGGTGTTAAAGTCTCCCATTATTATTGCATAGGAGTCTAAGTCTCTTCGTAGGTCTCTAAGGACTTGCTTTATGAATCTGGGTGCTCCTGTATTGGGTGCATATATATTTAGGATAGTTAGCTCTTCTTGTTGAATTGATACATTTACCATTATGTAATGGCCTTGTCTCTTTTGATCTTTGTTTAAAGTTTGTTTTATCAGAGACTAGGATTACAACCCCTGCTTTTTTTTTTTTTTTTTTTTTTTTTTGCTTTCCATTTGCTTGGTAGATCTTCCTCCATCCCTTTATTTTGAGCCTATGTGTGTCTCTGTATGTGAGATGGGTCTCCTGAATACAGCACACTGATGGGTCTTGACTCTTTATCCAATTTGCCAGTCTGTGCCTTTTAATTGGGGCATTTAGTCCATTTACATTTAAGGTTAATATTGTTATGTGTGAATTTGATCCTGTCATTATGATGTTAGCTGGTTATTTTGCCCGTTAGTTGGTGCAGTTTCTTCCTAGCATCAATGGTCTTTACAATTTGGCATGTTTTTGCAGTGGCTGCTACTGGTTGTTCCTTTCCATGTTTAGTGCTTCCTTCAGGAGCTCTTTTAGGGCAGGCCTGGTGGTGACAAAATCTCTCAGCATTTGCTTGTCTG